>NC_092498.1:193166769-193472095 GCF_047511675.1 Marmota flaviventris
ATTCCGATATGTTGTGTCTGTATTTTAATTTATCTCTAAGAATTTTTTGATTTCCTCCTTTATGTCTTCTGTAACCCATTGATCATTCAGTAACATTGTTCATTTTCCATGTGATGTAGGATTTTTCCTTCCTTCTTTTGTCATTGATTTCCAGTTTCATTCCATTATGATCAGATAAAATGCATGGTATTATTTCCACCCCTTTATATTTACTGAGGGTTGCCCTATGGCATAATATATGGTCTATTTTTGAGAAGGATCCATGTGCTACTGAGAAAAAAGTGTATCCACTTGATGATGGTTGATATATTCTATATATGTCAGTTAAGTCTAGGTTATTGATTGTGATATTGAATTCTATAGTTTCTTTATTCAACTTTTGTTTGGAGGATCTGTCCGATGGTGAGAGAGGTGTGTTGAAGTCACCCATAATTATTGTTTTGTGGTCTATTTGATTCTTGAACTTGAGGAGAGTTTGTTTTATGAACGTCGCAGCACCCTTATTTGGTGCATAAATATTGATAATTGTTATGTCTTGTTGGTGAATGGTTCCTTTTAACAGTATATAATGTCCTTCCTCATCTCTTTTGATTAACTTAGTCTTGAAGTGGATTTTATTCGATATGAGGATGGCCACCCCTGCTTGCTTACGGGGACCGTGTGAGTGGTATATTTTTTCCCAACCTTTCACCTTCAGCCTGTGTATGTCTTTTCCAATCAGATGTGTCTCCTGGAGGCAGCATATTGTTGGATTTGTTTTTTAAATCCATGTTACCAGCCTATGTTGCTTTATTGGTGAGTTTAAGCCATTAACATTTAGAGTTACTATTGATATATGGTTTGTACTTCCAGCCATGTTTGATTATTTTTATCTTTTTTTTAAAATTTGGTTTGTTTCTCCATGATTAGCTTTCCCCCTGCCCTCTGGCTTTACTGAGGTACTTCCCACTGTTGGTTTTGGTTATTGTTTTTTATTTCTTCCTCGTGTAGTGTTTTGCTCAAGATGCTTTGCAATGCTGGTTTTCTGGCTGCAAATTCTTTTAACTTTTGTTTATCATGAAATATTTTTATTTTGTTATTGTACCTGAAGCTTAATTTTGCTGGATACAAAATTCTTGGTTGGCATCCATTGTCTTTCAGTGTTTGAAATACGTTGTTCCAGGATCTTCTCGCTTTCAGCGTCTGTGATGAAAAATCTGTTGTTAACCTTATTGGTTTACCCCTTAATGTAATCTGCCTCCTTTCTCTTGTAGCTTTTAATATTTTCTCTTTGTTCTGTATATTGCATATCTTCATAACAATGTGTCTTGGCGTTGGTCTACTGTGATTTTGTATGCTCGGTGTCCTGTATGCATCTACAATTTGGACATCTGTTTCCTTTTTTATTTCTGGAATGTTTTCTATAATTATTTCATTCAGCAGGTTGCTCATTCCCTTGGTTTGAACATCTATACCTTCCTCTATCCCGATGACTCTTAAGTTTTTTTTTTTATGTTATCCCATATCTCTTGGAAGTTTTTCTCGTGATTTTTTACCAGCCTTTCTGAGTTGGCTAGACTCTTTTCAAGTTGATATATTTTGTCTTCATTATCTGACGTTCTGGCTTCTACTTGCTCCACTCTGTTAGTGATACTCTCATTTGAGTTTTTAATTTGGTTTATAGTTTCCTTTATTTCTAGGATTATTGTTTGTTTTTTTTAATAATCTCTATCTCCTGATAAAGATGCTTATTTGCTTCTTTTATCTGTTTATGTAATTCATTTTCAATGTATTCTTTCATTGTTTGAATTTGCTGTCTCATATCCTCTTTAAGATTCCATTCCATCTGTCTAAGATATTCCTTGAGTTCTTTATTTGACCATTTTTCTGATGCCTCTAGGTCCTCCTGAGTATTTAGGCTGTCCTGCATTGTTTGTACTCCTTTTCTTCCTTGCGTTTTCATGCTGTTCATGTTACTTCTTGTTCTGTTTGACTGCTGAGTTACTGTTTACTCCTATAAGTTTATTTGGTTTTGTGTGTCTCTGGGGTCTCTCTTTTGTGATGGGAGACTATGACTAGAGATGATGAGTTTTGTTGCACTTTAATGCAGATTCATTCGTTTCCTAAACTGTGTACGGATTCTGATGGCATATAGCAGTCTGCGGTTTGGTCTTGGGACTTATATTTAGGTCGAATGATGTGATGGTATTGAAGTTGG
Organism: Marmota flaviventris; assembly: GCF_047511675.1. NCBI lineage: Eukaryota > Metazoa > Chordata > Mammalia > Rodentia > Sciuridae > Marmota > Marmota flaviventris. The sequence continues at coordinate 193,168,967 of NC_092498.1, forward strand.
TATCTCTTGGCAACCTTGGAGGGTTGCTCTAGTGATGAGAGATATTAACAGGAGAATGGTCTGGAGTATTTGGGGGTAGCTAGGGACTTGGTAGCACTATATAACACCTTGGAACATTGACCTATACATATATAGTAAATTACACATAAACAGCGTCGTGATGCTTGGGAGGAAAGGTATTAGAAGGGAAGGGAAAAAGTTACTAAAAAGAATGAGAGTAAACAGGTAGAATTCAAGGAAAGGGGAATAAGGAAATTGAAAAGAAATGAAAAGACAAAGAAAAAAATAGAAAATAAAAAAAGAAAAAAATTTTAAAAAATAATCAAAAAAATAAAAATTAAAAATAAAAAATAATAAAAAAATAAAAAAAATTAAAATGAAAAAAAAAAAACCCAAATAATTAAAAAAAAAAATTAAATAATGCAGTCTTAGAGTTCGATTAACTTCTCTTCCAGTAGGTGGAGCTGTGCCCACCCGGCCAAACTTCTCCTCTCAATACGCGGGAACCAATCACTGTGCAGCAGCTCCTCCTCCCCGACTGGGCGGGTCTCCAATCCTGAGTGCTTAGGGCCTTGACTTGTGTCTAGTCACTTCCCCACTTTTCCTCCAGCCAGGCTCCGCTCACTGGTAACACTCACCACAATACTGGTTACACGCCAGGTCTGCTGCTCCCGGGGGCCCTATTTTCTTGAACGACTTGGCACACTCTCCCTGCTTGCCATTCCCTCAGACCCTAAGGTTGTGGAGCTTGGGACTGAGAACCCTCAGCGTATTTTGCCTGCCCTCTGGTAGCCACGCCCCCAGGAGCTGGTGCAAAAGACCTCAGTTTTCAGCGCTGGTGGGAGCAGTTGCCGGGGGTCCCACGCCACGGGTCCTGTGCTCGCCGCTCCTGATTCTCTCGGTCTGACTATCGCACTCATGGGAGAGCTGGGAGGGGCCCTTGAGGTTTCCCGCTGTGTGGAGAGGGAAGGCTAGGGGGTTACACACCTGCCGCCGCCGTTTTCAATGAAGTTATCTCCTCCGCCGCATTCTGCTGACGTCAGTTCTCTGCCATGGTGATATCCCAAGCGAATGGCGACAGTTCGTTCCCTTTGACGGGTGACCGATGCAACGGGTGGGTCCTGACCGGCTCTCCCAAGCCCCATCTCAATCCTGTGGCCACTACCTATGAAGGCTCTGTTGGTATTAACCTCTGCAGGTTCAGAAGGGCTGACCAGTTGTTTCAGCGGGATCGTTTAGTGCTGAGTCACAGCGGTTTGTCTGCGAGATGCAGGTGAACGGTAGCCTGAATTCAGCGGATCCGGGCTTGGTGTGTGTTCTGAGAGGCACAGACTGTTCGCCCCAGATCCACGTTAGTTCAGCATAGCCTAGTGATCCTGAGCAAACAGCATTTAGACGGTTTAAGACTCCTTGATCTCTCTGTGCCCGCCGCCTTGTTGGATCCTCTCACAAGAACAGTTTTAGATGTGGAAAAGTTTATTTGGTGTTCATGGTTTCAGAGATCTCGGTTCATGGTTGACAAAATTCATTGATCTTGGCCTGAGATGAGACAACATCATAATGGAAATGTGAGGTATATAAAAGCAGCTCAGTATATGGCACCAGGAAGGAGAGAGAGAGAGAGAGAGAGAGAGAGAGAGAGAGAGAGAGAGAGAGAGAGAAATCTTTTCATTGCCACAGACAAAATACAAACCCCAAAGACATGACCCCCAGTGATCCACCTTTCTCAGCCACACTCTATCTACCTACAGTCACCACCCAGTTAATCCCTATCAGTGGATTAATGCACTGATTAGGTTAGGGCTTTCATAACCCAATCATTTCACCTCTTAAGCTAGTCTTACATTGTCTTACACACAATCTTTTGGGGAACACCTCATATCTAAACCATAACATTCACTTAGAACAGGCTTCATTGCACAGAATGCCTTTTCCCTGTGCTAAGCAGAGTAGAAAGCCTTAGCTGGATCATTGCCTCTTCCCCCAGCAGAAGTTAGCTAAGATGGAAGGTGAGTGACATGGATGGACTGCAATGATTCCATAGAAATGGCAAGGAGAGATAGCTCGGGATGAACTGTGAGGGAAAACCCAGATTTCAGTGAACTTGTTGGGGTGGGAGGGGAGGAGGGCAGAAGAGGGAGAGGAATAAGATGAAACCCCGGGGAGGGACAGATAGGCAAAGATGTAGTTATTAAAGCCTAAATAACAGGCAAATAAGTTTGTGGCTTTTTCTTAAAACCACATTTTATTTGAAACTCACAGACTTGTGGTTCTCATTATTTTATTGCGTTTATTTGTTATTGGTGTGAAATCTTGCAAATGAGACTAAATTTTCCAGTACAGATATTTCTCAGTGGCTGGGATCATATTTTTACTTGGGACAACAAACAGGCTGCTTGTTCAAGGGGGTGGTGGCTCTTGGGATTCTCAAAGTCTAGGAAGCTGAGGAGCAGGACTGAATGACTTCGTCAAGACTTTATTCCTGTGCACTGAAGGCAATGCTTGATTTTAAGTCTGAGTTTTCGCCCCTTCCTCCTTCCCTCACTCCTTCCCCTTCTCTCTGTAACCCTTATTCATTCATCAAACAGGTTTTAAGCATCTACTATGCACCAGCCAGGATACAGTGATAAATAAGAGAAAGTCCGTAACTATCCAGTATGGATATGGTAGGAGCTAAGAAGTTGTGTTCACTCATTTGTTCAATAAACATTCACAGAGCGATATCTGATAAAATCTGTGCTTGACATTGGGAATGCATGGATGAACAAGAGAGAATAACACATTGCCTTTGCTTTTGTGGGTGAGAAAAGATGTTAAGTAAAGAAATTCACATTTTCACATAATGACGTAGTTTGAAAGATGCTTCTGTGTGATTATCTTTCCTCATTGGCCCAAGTTGAATGTGTTTGACCCTGAGCAATGAAAATGCATACATAGGTATTGATGTTATTATTAAGACAAGGGGGATCCCTGTGGGGAACCCAAGATATAAAGCAAGTATCTTATTCCTTGTTGGTTATTCTTCCTTATCACCAAGAAAACCCAACAGGCCCTTCAAGACAGTGTTATTGGAAAGACAAAGGCTAGCTGAAGGGGACAGCGAATTGAGCCACAGTTGGGACTCTTGTTCTCATTGATTTCAGTGCTTCCGTTATATTCCTAGTGGCTGCCGTCCTTACTGAGACAACTGAGCTCCACACCTGCCTGGTTAGGGTTCTGACACTTTAGGTCAGAAATAAGGTAGGAAGAGCCACATAGATTATTGTTTCTGTCTGTGGCACAGTGTTTTAACCTGTGAATGTGAAGTTGACATGAACAGCGGTTCCTCCAAACCCTGTAGTAACAAATGGAAGGCCTCTAAGACCCCATTCTCATGTCCACCCTGCTGTCTTTCACCAGCAGACAGGGCCAGCATGGGAGCCCGAGTGACTTTGATCGTTTTCTGTCTGTATGTTTTTAGACAAACCCCTGTTCCTGTCTTGCTCCATAAATGATGCTGATCTCACAGGGTTTTATGAGCATTTAATGGCACATGCCTCATAAAAAGTATTTTATAATCAGTAAGCTGCTGAATTTATTACTGTTATTGGATTATAGAAATAATGAGGTCCTTGTTTCTCACTTGCAAACATAGAACACTTAAGGGATTTGAGGCAGATTATGTTTTCCAGAATGACCATAATGGCATCTCCCATCCACAGGTAACTTCTTCAATGTGACTTTGCCACCCCCTACTAAAAAAAAGGTGCATCTATTTCTCTAAGTCCTTGACTCTGGGTTGGTCCTGTCACTGCTTTAACCCACGGAATATGGTAAAGTAACACTACCAGTTCTGGGATGTGGCCCTAAGTCATCCTGGCAATTTCTGTTTCTGCCTCTTGGAACCAGCAGCCATGTGATTACCCGGGAATTAACTACTAGATGATATGCCATGTGAAGAGAAAGAACAGCCAAGGAGGAAAAAGGTGTTCCAGATTCAGAGCAAAGAAGCCAACTTGGAAGTGGATTTTCCAGTCTTGGATTCCTGAATTCCCAACTGAAGTCCTCAGCTCTCAACCCATCCAACTGTACAAAAACTAAATTTTGGGAGTAGTTGATCACCCAGCAAGAGACAACCAGACAGTCCTTTTTTCCCTTTCTTCCAGGTTTGTGTATCTTTTCCCCAAGGCCTTGCTGATTATGTTGAGTTGAGGAAAGCACAGACTTACCCAGCCCAGGTGGCCTGGTATTCAGATCTTGACTCAGTTGCCTCTTAACTATGTGTTCATATAAAACTTGAACTTCAGCTTTCTTAATGATCACCAGGCCTGACAAGGCCTCTTGTGTGCTGAGGTTGTAGTGAGTCAATCCAACTGGAAGTGCCTTGTAGCATGTCTGGTCCTCAGCAGACTGTCAGGTGTAAATTGGGGATAGGAGAACCCTGGAAGGCTCAGTGGGATCCTGCTGGTCAGCTGTACAGCCCTGGTGAGGCTAGTTCCCTGCAGCCCCTCAGTTTGCTATATCCTGAGGTCTGCTTTGGGATGGGAAGGGGAGAGGACATGTGGGGCTGCATGATGTGGAGGATTTGGATGCAGTTCACCCGCTGAGTACTTACTACATGTTCCAGGCCTTTCTATAGCCTTTCTTTCTTTATTTTTTGTTGTTGTCAATGGACCTTTATTTTTATTTGTATGTAGTACTGAGAATCCAACCGAGAGCCTCATGCATACTAGGCAAGCATTTACCTCTGAGCCACAATCCCAGCCCATTACTTCTTTTTATTACTGCTTTGATGCTTATCTCCATTTCACAGATGAGGAAAATGAGGCTCTGAGAAGCCAGATAGCTTGCATAAAGAATTTTCTCTGGTAATGCTGGAACTAGGATGAGAAATCAGGTTCCTGCTCACCAAGTCCAATAACATTTAATAAGGCAATTGCTTAGGATTATTGATTTTGGCACAAGATATAGAAGATGAGAAGTATTCCAGGGACATGTAATTTTAATCTGAAAGCATTGCAATGCGACAATTCCTTGAAGAACAAGAGAAACTTTGAGTTCCACGGAAGCTGCAAACACCAGGAGCTGACTCCTTCCAGCTGATTGTTCTTGGCAACATGGGTGTCAGGGTGCCTTATTTCTTCCGTTTCCATTTGGAGGTTCTTCAGTTTTGAGCATGTGTGTTCCTCTGTTCTGGAGTTTTTCTTGACAGAAGCCAAGAGGCTTTTGACAAACAACTTTAATATTCTTTGTGTCTGTGTGGCTGGCTCTAATAATCCTGCAAGCTTACAAGGTCACTGTTAAGATTAAATCTGAGTCATCTGAGGCAGATGTTGACACATCATTATTTAAATCCTGAGCTGCTGAAGGACTCTCCTCCCCATGAGCTATGATTTACTGTCCAAATGAACACCCGGAATTCCACACCACTTGCAGTGCATGGACTTTGTACTCCATTAGGGGAAAATGCCTGGCTTACTTGTGTGATGAGGCCCTACTTTCTGTTGCAAAAGGATCACAGCATAGGGGGATAATGAGGGTTTCAGGAGAGACTGTCTTGTCCTGTCTGTTGCTGTGGGCTTTATTTTTCACCTGCTCTTCCTAAATCTTCTGATTTCCACATACACATTATTTATTTACTTATGCCTTTTCATCTTTATTTTTATTGAGGTATAATTTTTAAAGTAAAATGTATCTTCTTTGGTGTCCAGTTTGATGAAATTTTACTAATGGATACCACAAGTGAGTGCCACCTAGAGCAAGAACATGGGACAGTTTCATCACCCGCAAGGGTCCCTCCTACTCCTTTGCAATGAATGACTCCTCAGGGTAACCACTCTTCTGACTTCTAACCCTATAGATTAGTTTCATGTATTGCAGGAATTCATGCAAAAGGAGTCAAGTGGTGTGTACTCTTCTATCTGGCTTTTTGCTTAGCAAAATGCCTTTGAGCATTATCCTCAGTGCTGTGTGTATCAGTAATTTTTTCCTTTTTATTGTTTGACTATACCACAATTTGCTTATCTAGTCTCCTGTTGATGGGCACCTGGGCTATTACCACTCCAACTATTATGAATAAAGCCGCTCTACCTATTCTTGAATACATGTTTTTATTTCTCTTGAGGAAATACCCAGAAATGGGATTTCTGAGTTATAGAATCGGCATATGTTCAGCTTTATCAGAAACTGTTAAATAGTTCTAACATGGTATTTTCAGTCTTTAAAAAAGGCCTCTTGGGCTGGAGTTGTGGCTCAGTGGTAGAATGCTCACCTAGCATGTGTGAGGCCCTGGGTTCGATTCTCAGTACCACATATAAATAAATGAATAAAATAAAGGTCCATCAACACCTAAAAAAAAAAAAAGAGGCCTCTTCATGAGGCCTTTATGGGTTTTGGAAAGAAAAACTGTCTATGCAGTTGCATGGCAGTGGGAGCTCCTTGGTGTTGTTTGGAAGGAGAAATCAGTGGAGCTAGGAATTGGTCTGATATCCACCCCTCTTGTTTTGAAGAAGTAACTCAGAGCTGTGACTTTGCTCTTTTCTAAGTCTCCAAAAGTTGGATGGAAAATGAGCCTCCAGAGATATCTGGATTTATCTTCCAGCAGGAATTTACTTATTTTAATCTGAGACTGTTTTCCCACCTGTAAGATGGGGACAATAATGCCTACCTTGAATAACTAGTGTGAAGATGAGAGTTAATCATACAAAATACTAATTCCAATGCGTTCGATCAAGTAAGAGTTCAATCAACATCAGTGTTCTTTATTTCAAGGGGAGAAAATTAAGATACTTATTACCAATGTGGGGTCTTATTGCATATGGGACATTTGGAAATTCAGCCAAAGACAGCTGTATTAGTGAGTTTTTTGCTGTTAAAATAAAATACACAAAACTGAGTACTTACAAAGAGAAGAGGAGGTTCACTTAGCTCATGACTGGAGGTCATAAGGCATGGTGTTAGCATAGGCTCAGCTCTGGTGAGGGCTCTCTAGGCTGCATCACATCGTGGTGGATTGCATCATGGTGGGAGTGTGTGCAGGAACTTATATTGCCAAACAAGAGGCCAGAGAGAGGCTGGAGTATCACAGTTTCTTCCAAGAATTTGTTAGGTTCCCCAAATGACCTAACAATGTCCAAGTAGGCCCCAGTTCTTAAAGGTTTCACCTCCTAATATCACCACACCGAGGACCAAGCTTCTAACTTGAAAACTTGGGGGATAAATGCAAAACATATCCAAACTATAGCACAGACCTCTAGAGGCATTTGCTCTCTTTTGACATCACACTTATCTAAAACCTGGAAGGAAACTCTTTTGATAATAGCCTCTGGGGATTATAATTAGCACGTGGCAAGGGCAAGATGAATTCTTTACTTCTGTTTATTCACTGAGTAGCATTTATGTAGTTGAGATTTGTGAGTTACAGTTACTGGATGTTGGGTGAAACATCCATTAAAATGAGGGTATATTTTACAGCATCAAAACACTGGACTCTTGGATGCTTCTAGAGTTCATAGGGACTAAATCATGGAAGTGTGTATTGTGAAATATTAAATTTGCTTAATGGAAAAATAAGGGTATTGAAGAAAAACATCAAAAGCTTACTTCTTATAATTCTCTAAACAAAAGCTGTGATTGTTTATTATGGGATGTGGGTTGCTATGGAAACACAGGGAGCAGAATGTGAAGAGGATTGAAATAGATATTTTAATATGGATATAGCTTATCTATAAGCACTTAGAAAAAAACACTGCTTTTTAGAAACAGACTCAAGATGTATAGAATGTTTTGTGGTATCAATAAAATTTCTTGAGTTTCTATGTCAGACTGGCCTATTTTCTGGACAGCTCATTTAGTCCCTCATTGCATTTTATTTCTGAGTCATAACTGAGATTGCTTATTTGTTTATTCATTTATTTATTCATCAGCACATAACTTTTGATAGCATATAGCTCCACATCCTGAGGGATATTCAAAGAAGAACTGACTTTTTCAGTGGGGAAAGACAGAGGCCAAATTCTTGTTACCAACCTAGATTTGCATTCCAGCTCCTCCTGGAGGAAAGACAAGGCCCCTGAAAGTGATTTTGGGAAAACAGCAGCACATTCCTGCCACTGACTGATGTTCCATTCTGAATTAGTCTGCATTCAATCACTGTCTTGGGTGAATTCAATACTAGGGAAATTTGATATAAAGATTATTAAGCCATGATACGATAGCCCATGTAAAGATGGAAAAGTAACTCTAAAAAGTACCCAGGAAAGGACAGATGTGGAAGGGAGTGTTCAGATCTCATTGAAGGTCTCGTTGTTGCACTCTGGATGATGAAGTTTGCTGGGTTGGCAGAGGCCAGAGCTAGTCCATAGAACTGGGCAACCAGCAGCAACCTTACAGGGGTCATTTAAGCTGAGGCTGGGTATCAAGTGTGCAGTGAGACTTGGTGATGTTGGGGTGCCACTGTGGGAAAGAAGCCCAGGGTGTGTGGTGTTTGCAATTGCAGGGCTCCTGCAAGGTGGGCCCAGCCAAGGCTGTGAAATTGCTGAACTGCCTATTTTTGAGTATACAGCTAGGGCAGAGGGCCACTAGATGTCCCTACCCATGCGCATCACTGACAGAATGTGCAACTGGAGGTACAGGAAGGTAAAGGGCAAGCAGAATCAGGAGGAGAAACTCCTTCTTCCTGTGCCGTCCCTCTATTGCCCTCTACTGATAAACCTTAACATTGTGCTCACTGAGAAGTGTTTGAAGGGTCCTGTCTATTATTACAGAGCAGGTATTGAGGGACATGTTAGTCAGCTTTCTGTTGCTGGGATAATCAACTTTAAAAGTGGAAAGGTTTACTCTGGTTCATACTTTCAGAGGTTCCAGTCCCCGGTAAGTTTGTCCTTGTGTTGCCTCAGAGACTGTGGTGAAGCAGTACACCATGGCAGGAGCACACAACTCACTTCATGGAGGCAGGGAAGCAAAAAAGAAAAGAAGGAGCTGGTGTCCCCATATTCCCTTCAAGGGCACGTACCAAGTGACCTAACTTCCTTCCCCTAGGTCCCATCTCTTAAAGGTTCCGCCACTTCTCAATAGTGTTACAGACTGATGATCACACCTTTGACACATGAACTTTTAACACTTACCAAAACCAGAACAATGGGTGAATTTTGAGCTGTGAGGTAATAACTCACTAACCGGCCCACTCTCTTGGTTGTGATTTATCTTTTAAAATCATTGTACAAAGCCAGGAAGTTGTTAAAGTGTTCCAGAAAGCAAACCCTTCAGAGAGGTAGACTCCCAGGAGAAAGACCTGGAATGCGAGCCTGTGGGGGTAGCAATCCTTTGGACTCCATCTTTCTATATTAAAAGGTAGTCTATATCCATTTGGTTTACAGACTTGGAATCACAAAGACGTGAATTCAGAAACCATGCTCCAGAATTGACTTCCAAAGTTACAGTCACATCGTATGTCCTAGAGCAGGGCCAACATATTTTTCCCATAAGGGGCCAGCTGGACCACCAGCCTCGTAAATATTTTAGGGCCAGCTAGTAAATATTTTAGGCTCCGAAGGCCATGTGGGCTCTGTTGTGACTGTCCAACTCTGCCTTTCTAGTACAAAAACTTCCATTGACAATGCACAAGTGAATGAGCATGCCTCTGTTGGGGAGGTCCAGTATTGGACCTTATTGTGCTGGGACAGGTGTGTCCCCAGGGATGCTCTGGTTTTTATGCTAGATTTGCCTCTCCCTTCTCAGAGGAAATTTTATCTCAGGTCTCATTGACCTACCTTGGGATGGACCTCAGTTGGAGTCCTGAAGATGGGCCGATGGACTGTCCTATCTTTGAGTCTAGAGGATCTGGGGTTGGGAGTCTTGCATGCTTTCTACCTAGAATGCAGGCTTTTTACTTAAACTTGGTCTTCAGGATCCAGTTCCATAGACCCAGTAAAGTGTCAGCTTTTGCTAAGTTATTTAAAAAACAGGATGCTAGCTCTTGCAGTGAGGCCCTGTGGAATACAGAAGACCCCATTGTCTGTTAAAGCAGCAGCAATGACAATACAGATCAACAAACCAAACCTGGCTTCACTGTTTTATTGTTGCCATAGTTACTACAAGGAAGAAGTTGTCACTGTAAGCAGAGGATCAAATGTTAATGTCACCTGTGAATTTTCTTGACCAGAAAAGATGAAGCAAATTTGAATATATCAGAGAGTACATTTTAAGGAAAAGTAGGGGTCAATAGAGTGAAACATTAAATGAATCATCACCTAGTGTGTGTGGTGGAGGTGAAGCTTCCCAAACATGCTTGCCAACATGCCTCAATTCTAGGCTGATTTGTGAGCCTCAGGGCTATTGCCCACCCCTATAATTTATAGGACAAGGTAGCCGTGGCACCCTGGCATCTTTTTGTGCCTTGTTTTGGTTTTATTTGAGTTCTGGGGCAGAAGCATTGGGGACAACATATTTATGCCCTTTTGATAACTGCTGCTTAAGCTATTTCTTTGACAGACAAATTCTAATTAAACAAGTATAATAAGCTGCAGAAACAACAGCTCTCAGTGGTTTTCCTGTGGCATGTCACATCCAAAAAAGCTATATCCTGTAACTTGCAGATACATTTTTAGGAACTGTCTCCGTGAAGTTTCCTTGGCTGTTTCTCTAGAGATGTTGGTTAGGCTAACACTTTCTTCTTCTTCTTCTTCTTCTTCTTCTTCTTCTTCTTCTTCTTCTTCTTCTTCTTCTTCTTCTTCTTCTTCGTCCTCCTCCTCCTCCCCCTCCTCCTCCTCCCCCTCCTCCTCCTCCTCCTCCTCCTCCTCCTCTTCTTCTTCTTCTTCTTCTTCTTTTCCTAGTGTAAACTATTTTTAGGCATTAAATCAATTGTAGGAAGGTTCAAGTCAAAGAGATTTGTACTTTTTTTTTTTTGCTTAGGAATATTATAACAGTCAATTAAGTAGCTGGGTTGGGATTTGAATTTTGGTCCTTCTGTCACCTTACAATCCAGGAAATAAGAAAGTGAAAAGCAATAACAACAATAACAACAAAAACCAGAACAAACTGAGTAGTCTGGTGCTGGTTTGGGGGCATAAGGTTTGACTTGGATTTGAAGAATGGAGGGTTATTATAGCAGTGATATTCACTATGCTGTTGGAAATGTGGGCCTGGAATGTGGTAGAAAGTTCAGGGTAGAGATTGAGTTGCGAGAGTCTCCTATGTGGAGTTTTATTCATCCAGCACTTCATTAAGTGCCATCTTTTATAGGTCTTTTATAGTGAAAGGAGTACCAACTTGGAGTCAAGCCGTACTTTTGATACTGAGTTTGATTTTAAATTGCTGTGTGTCTTTTGTTGTGTTACCAAACCTCTGACTCTGGAAGGATTATGATGGGACTGTATGTATTTAGGTTAAGCTGGGCTTGTTCACAAGGCAGGCACAGGATTCCAAGACAGTGTGGAGAAGCATCCCAGGTCTCTTATGGCCAAGTTTCAATGTTTCTTCTGACATATTCCATTGTTCAACTCAAATCATAAGGCCAGCCTAATGGAAGGACCTACAAAGTAACATTGGGAAGAGGCAAAAAGATAGGAGAACTATTGCAAATAAGACCCACTGGCCTCTTTTTCATTCTGGTGTTTTTAAGGAAAAGAAACGATTAATATAATGTGAATTGGGCTTTAGTCAGGAGAAGTAGGCTAAAACAGAAGAGAGAACACTGGACAAGGGAAATACTGAACTGGTGGGAAAGCTCCAGTTTTTGGCTGAAGGTTCCAAAAACCTTAATTAAGCCCATTCTATTCTGGCACTAGAGCTGCAGGTAGAAAAAATGGTGATCCTCATGAGTTTTTATAGTTGCATGTATCAATGATATGAGGGATGTTCATAGCAGTCACTTTTGGCAGTAAAGGGTTGCCATGTTTAAAATACATTGGGCCCTTGCTTGCTATTCAGGTCAGCTTTGAGCCTGGATCGCTGGCCCACTGTTTCACTGAGGGAGCTCCGAGGAGCAGCAGATGAACAGTATTTCTTGCACTCCAAGGCAGGCCTTTCCCCATGGGAAATCTTCTCTTGTTAGCTCAACTCTTGAATTGCTTGACCCCTTTGGGGGTTGGTAAAGTCTTCATGAGCATCTGTATTCTGCTTTGCTTGTCCTGGTTGATTTTCAAATTTGTTTTCCAGCTGTGAAAAACATATGTACAAATGGCAGTAATTGGGAATTTAATAATTTTTTGATGTTTCTTGTGGTGCTTGGGAAATCCACTGAGAATGATATATATATTTTTCAGTGTTTCCCTATTCTGTGCTAAAACTCTGTGCTAAAACTATACATGATTTTCTTTTTTTCCTTTCCTTTTTTTTTTTTTATTTTTAAGCATAAGGCAGGCTAACTTTGAAGTCAAATTTCCTTTTTGGAAGGTATGTGTATTGGTTCCTTATTTTCTCCTTTTGTTTTTATTACTCTAGTATTCTTTATTATTTTTCTTCCATGTTACTTTAGAAATAAAAAAAAAATGTGTGTGTGTGTGTGTGGGGAAAACCCACCAGAGTTAGAGAATCAGTCTGGAGGTTGACTCTCTGTGAGAATCACTCTTGTGTCTGTAGCAGGATCTTAATGTATTTTACTTGTTGTTATTTGATGACTGTGTCATCAAAATGATACTACTTCTATTATATTGACTCTTAAAAGCTTGAGAATAGCAGACGAATTGTAAATTGTGCTGTTACCATGTCGCATGAACTTCAGCTCCATCTCTGAAGGAAGCAGGTTTTGGAAGGAGTGGGAAGATGTTTGGATATCAGACTCAACAACACCACAATCAAGGAGCGGGTGGGCCTTTTTTCAGTAATTGGAGACCAAGGCTTCACCTCTCTGTGCCTTGGTCTCCAATTACTGAAAAAATGTTTTTATTTGGAGAATGAAAAAAAAAAAATCTCTCACTCTTGCATGGTGGACCTTAGTTCAGAACACCTTGGATGTCCTGGTCAATATGGGGAAGGAGTCTGATTATTACATAAATATGCTATTTGTAGTAGGAATTTGAGAAAGTTGATCATCCATGCCCTCTACCCCCAGCAACCCCAATTCTCCCTTTGATAGGTCTCTAGGTATTTGGATTCTTGACTAGGCACTGCTGCGGCTCTTCCCAGCTTTTGCTTATCATTTTTTTTTTTTTTTTTTAGTTACAAAGCGTGACTGATGGCTGTTAGAATTTGTACAGAATCTTCAGGGGATCCAGAGTGCAGCGAGGTGAGAGAGCAGAGGTTAAAGTTGTCTTTCAAGCTTGTTAGGCTTTAAATTCTGACCTTTTACCTATCATGAGTGAGTCTACATGCATTCATCTGTATGGTAGTAAATCAATGCCTTTCTGGTACAAGTTCTCTGACTTGCATACTGGAGACACATATGGCACCACTCCATCTAGTGATGCAGGTAGAAAAAATGGTGATCCTCCTGAGTTTTTATAGTTGCATGTATCAATGGAGACACATGTGGCATCACTCCATCTCTGTGAGTTTTGGAGTGGAACAACTTGTTTCCACTCCTCTGTGTACCTTTTTGTCCCTGAATCAACCATAAGTGGCAAATGGAGTCTTAAGAGGTATGGAATGAGGGAATCAGACAATGAATTATTGTTTCCCTTAGTTGTTTGGAGAGGAAGGAGTTCCATTAACACACTTTCTGGGAGAATTCTCAAAGATGAATGTGAGCAGGGCATGCTTTCCATGATTGGACCTCACATCCTCTTCGCATTATGGATGCTTGGCGTGTCTTGGCTTGCCCACTGATTACTAGTATGAAGGGAAGTCAGCACTTGTGCCCCAAAGTGTAGGAGGCATGATGTCAAGTTCTTGCCCTTTCTGTTGCTACTACTGTCTGTTGCTGTTGACATTTATTAGGTGACAGACAATGTGCATCTATGATTATCATTGAATATTGAAAGCAATCATTTGCTGAATTCAGTATCATTACATTCACTTGGCCAATGTGGAAATTGAGGCAATAGGCTTCTTTTGACTTTCTTAACCAGGTGGTATGTTAGAAATGTGATTTGAAATGAGCCAGCTAGCCTCCAGATTCCCTCCTTGAATATTGTGCTCTCTTCACAAATACATATGGCCATTGCATCTGTCCCCAAGATCACAAGGATTAAAATGCTTCCAAATAGTTTGTGTTCTTAACCCTAGGCTAAGCTTTTTCAGGTGACTTTGGTCAGAGCTTGTAGATGTGGTGGCTCATGATTCCTCTTTGGAGGTCCCACTGAAGATGTGGTATTGGAGGGTATATATACTGCAGCAATTCCTTTGCATTACCTACAGGACCTCTATGTTTTGCCCCTCTCTGATCTCTAGCTTAATTTCCTAACAATCTTTCTTTGTCCTTTTTATTTCAGCACCATCAAAATCGTGTAGTTGGGGCTGGGGCTGTGGCTCAGCGGTAGAGCGCTTGCCTAGCATGCACGAGGCACTGGATTCAATCTCAGCACCACATACATGTAAAATAAAGATATTGTGTCCACTTAAAAACTAAAAAATAAATATTTAAAAAAATTATCATTGCTACATAAACATTCTTCATATATCATATATCATATTTAAAAAAAAACCCCAAAAAGTGTAGTTCCCTGAATTTAGCATGCTCTCCTGCTGCCTGGGGAGTTGGCCTCCTTCACTGTCCTTCACATGGTGGTCTTGTCTGTCACTTTAGGTGGGACCAGATACCCTGCCTGGGCACCCTCTTGACCATCTTCTAGGTTTTTCCTGGCTTGACAGATGTTCTTACTCTCCATCTAAGGTGAAACACCTTTGGCATTTGTTCTGATATTTCATAGTTATATATTACATATGTATTTCCTAAACTTTGCTAGAATAAGGCCCAGATAGTCCTCATCTAGCATCTCTGAATTTCTCTTTTCCATGAGCATTTTTATTTTATTCCCCTTCTCGGCTCCTCCCTTTCTGCTTGTATCCATACTAAGATTTACCCCACCTGCCTTAAAACATTGTTTCCTTCATTATGGCTCTGCCTTCCCTTGCCCTAAATGTCTTGGAAGGGTTGTCTGCATTCACTGCTTCCATGTCCACATTACCTGCTCATCTTCACTACTCTGCCATCTGACCATTCCTCTCTCTACTCTGTGGAAGCCGTGTCTGTTGTTAAGCAGAGCTGCAATAGCATCAGGTAAAGGCTGTTTATCATCCTTGGGACCTTTCTACATATTAAAATACTGGAAATCCTTCACCTTCCAAGACTCATATGAGAGAAAACTCTCCTGGCTCTGTCCTCCTGGATCTGTGATAGGTGCTTCTCCCCACCCCTGCCTCTAATTTATATTCTTCTCAGTCTTGCCCACAGATAGCTTCTTCTTTCTTCTTCTCTCCCTTGGGAGCCTTATGCACGTTCATAGGTTAATCTGCCATTTGCGAATAAGCAATTCACACATTTGCACACCACACCCAGCTCTAATATGTACTCCAGGCCTGGAGGTTTTTTTCC
Source organism: Marmota flaviventris (assembly GCF_047511675.1). Classification (NCBI taxonomy): domain Eukaryota; kingdom Metazoa; phylum Chordata; class Mammalia; order Rodentia; family Sciuridae; genus Marmota; species Marmota flaviventris. The sequence goes on from NC_092498.1 coordinate 193,184,418, forward strand.
TGGACTTTATGTATTGGTATGATCCAAACTGAGGTTGTTGTCATCTTTCTTTCCAAATCACTCTCTTTTCCTTGAAGTCCTTGTTTTTGTAATTCCCTCCCAAATGGTCATCTTTAATTTTTTTCCTTCTTAGTTCACCTCTTTGGTATTTCCACCATTATTTTCCACAGTCTAAACTCTCACCCTTGACTGTTTCAGGCTTCAGACTTTTCCCACCTTTCCACCAGCACCACACACTCATGTTGTATTTGAAAATAGGCATGGACAAACGTGACTTCATCATTTTTATGTCCTCTGACAGTGACTAGCACAGTTCTTACATTAAGTAGGCCTTGAGTTCAAAAAAATTAATCTTTTAAATTACAGGCCCCAATCTGACCACATTGAAATAAATCTAGAAAATAGAAGAAAGAAAAAAAATCAGCCATAAATATATTACCCTATCACACATAAATATATGACTCTGGTATGTTCTTTTGTTGTAACCCCACTTTCATTTTCATGCATATTGTTTTCAAAATCATCATTGTTACCCAGGGGTTCACACAAAGCACACAGAGAATTTCTCAGTATGAAGGCAAAGGATCATATCATAGTCACTAATGTTGATCATCAAATATTTCCAACTCTTGGCCTTCCTGGCACATGGCAGGATTGTACTTTCTAGTCCCTTGCAGTTAGGTGAGCCCACGTGACCAGTTATGGCCAATAATCAACTAATTACTAGAGTGAGACCCTGCCTAGAGAACTCTTTCAAGAATAGGGCTATTTCATCAACCTTGGAGAGCATGGCACAGGGGAGCACCCATGATAGACATGAAGTGAAAATGAAAAATAAATTTTTGTTATTTTAAGCCATTAAAATTTTGGGATTATTTGTTACTACAGCAAACATTAGCTCAACCTGGCATGTAGATTGCAACTTCTGGGAGCAAGAGAAAATTTGGGAGATTTTCTGGTTTAATACCATTGGTATTCAGAGAGAAACTGAGGCTCAGAGAGATAAAATGCACTGTTCAAGTCCCATACAGAGTCAGTGTTGGTACTGGCCCGTGGTCCAGGTTTCTGATTCCTTGAGTACTTTGCTCTGGTCAGCAGCATTCTGGGCCTCACAGAAAGCCAGCCTCGAGTGATGCTGCCCTGGTTTTCCTCTCAGCTTTGTGGTAAGCATTTCTGCTGCAGCGTGTGGAACTGGGCAGTCCCTGGAGTCTGGGTCACTGGCCCTGATGTAATTTTTTACCTTGACAGGTCATTCAAGAGGGCCCTGGGGTCCACTTTTGGAGCCCTCCACAAAATGGCATGGCACAGGTGTCTGCATCAGCATTACAGCAGCTAGAAGAATGTTTCCTTTTATAGATGATAGCCTTGAATTTTATGCAATGGCATCTCTGAACAAGTGAAAGTTCAACAATTCTACTTTAGAATTATCCGATGGTGACGAAATTCTCAGATTCAAAGGTATGAGGATAATTAGGACTCTTGTTAATCATTCTGCATCCCTCTCCCCACACCCCCCCCCCAGCAATGAAATTCACACAGATTAATTACTGCCTGCTATAAATAAATGCAGAGAAAAGCAATCTGCATAGGAGAGGCAGAGGGTAACTGTCATTTAATATAGCACAGCTTTCCGCACACCTGTTCTCCCCTCGCTGTTGCCATGGAAACCACACTTTATAAGAGAAGCTATGCATAATTAGCAAGGATGGAGGTCTATATCAATCAGAATAATTTGGAAGAATACTAAAAGCCCAAAGGAGCAGGCAAAACTACTTGTCTCAGTAGGAAGGAATCAGACCTCCACTGTGTGGTAAATGAGGAGGCAGTTACAGTAGGAAATCAGCAGAATTAGCAATTCTGGGTCAGCTGAAGAGCAGGAAGCCAGCCTTACTCCACTAGAGAGAAAGAAAACTTTGTCATCAAGTTTGGTTTTTTCTTTTTAAGTGCTATTTAGAGTTGCACAAAGGAAATACAAAGCCAAACAAACATGTCAGTGTATTTCAGGGGCTGGGACTTGGATGACAGGATCTTTGCTTCTGAGTGGAGAGTTCTGCACACCTGGAGCTTCCACTACCATGTTAGGCAGTGAGGCTGGGGCGCCAAGACTTCAGCTGTGGAGGGGGCAGGTCGTTGGGTGTGGGGCTCCTTCAGGGAACAGTGAGTAGCTTTCAGTCAAGGTGTGGGATTATAAGTGGTTGGAATCACCCAGTTACTAGTAGTAGAAGGGACCTTAGAAATAACCTATTTCATATGCCCTAGTTTTTTGAGGAGGAGTGAGAATCACAGAGGGATGCAACTCACTAAGGTTTCAAAGCCAGCTGGTGGCCAATCTGGAACCAGGAGTCCGCTCTCTGCTTCTTGGTTAGTACTGTTTGCTGAGGCACTGATCCAGATGACTACTGTGCTGGTCATCCTGACCTGAACTTCCTTGGTTACAGTGGGGATGAAACTGAGCACCTAGCACGAGAAGTCATCCAGACATTGGCTTTTGCAGTCTCCTATGATTTCCCTTTGTGTGTAGACTTGAAAATTCACTCATGTTTTTCAGCTGTGTAGAGAAAATTCATTAAGTAAAACGGGATAATATTAAGTTCTTTTGAGATACACACAACTACCTATAGACTCTAAATCTCCCGAGTTCATACTAGATTAATGTTCATTATTAATTCCACATGTATATATTGAGCCAGCTGTGTTCTAGATGCTGGGATGTAGCCACGAGGAAGGTATGAAGATCTGCTCTATGGAATTTGTATTTTGGGGAGAGGGAGATCCCAACTGTGGGAACAAGTTAATAATATAATTTTAGGTAGTGTAAGGTCAGCGAAGAAAATAAGACAGGGTTAGGCCAGGACTAGGGTTTGGTTTTTCCTTTGAATACAATAAGCGGCAAGCAGAGGGTTATAAGCTGGGGAATGATGGCGTTAGAGTAGTCAGTACCTTGTCTTGTTCCCCAGAATGAGACTTGAATCACTGCTCTGGAGGGGTTCTGAGTGCACATCTATCCTGGGCCTGTAGATTCCCCAGGGCATATTTCTAGAAGCTTCTGTTGTCCTCACAGCAGGCCTTGAGGACAAAGGTAATGGGGTCATAGCTTGGGGATGTGGCTTCTTCTTCTCTCACCTTTTCTTGGTTGCTCATGCTGTGCTTTATCTCTTTATGGTCCTGTTAATAATTGAAAGAAGCAAGTGAGAATAATGACAGTAATGAAAAGGTAACAAGCAAAAGTTTATAAAACGAACCCTTACCATATGCTTGGTGTACAAACTGCTGTGTGTTGTTCAACTCAGTAACTCTTCAGAATGTAGAAACTATCATTAAGTTGATTTTGCAGATGAGAAGACTAAGGAGATGCTTAAGTAGTTTTTCTAAGGTCAAATACCTAATTTAATGGCTGATGCTAGGATTTGAAACCCAAACCTGCCTATGCTGTTAACCTCTATGCTATTTTGATAAATCAATTAATTAACATGTTGACATGTTAACAGGGAAAGCTTAAATCCCTTAAATTAAGAGAAGTGGGAAGAATAGAAGTGTAAAAAACATAGGTGTTTTGTGTTTTCCATGTGCAGGAATTTGTGCAATGCTGTAAGATAGGTATCATGGACTCTGTCATCGGGATGAAGAAATGGAGGTTCAGGGATGTGAAATAACTTGATGATTGCCTTTGTCCTCTGGTGCTCAGAGGAAGGTCATCACAGTGGAGGTTTCGGTCGGCCTGCCTGGGAATTTGAGTGGTGCCTAATGGGAGTCAAGAATTCCCAGGAGGCAGCCAGGTAAAGGATCGGGAGGACCCTCAGGTGCTCCTTGATAGTTACCTTTGGACATTGGTAGCCTCCAGTTACAGGACCTGGGATTACAGCACAGTAAGATCTGCTGGTATGTCCGCAACCCAGGTAGTAAGCTCAGTGGTCATGCAGCCTGTCGCTGCAGGGCCCTGCCTTATTCCCCAGGTGCACCACCAGAGCTGCCTCCTCTTTGGGGTGTCGCACGAGCTCTGTCTCAGATTGCTTCTTTGCAGAGTGTATTTGGCCCTTGCTGGCCTGTCACAATTCTGATTGTCCTTTCAAGTTTTTGTCTTAGCCTCCTTGATAGCAGTCAGTCCCCCAGGCATTCTCCTGCCACCAATCTTAACCTCTCCTATTCTTCAAGATTCCATCTCTGCCAAGTGCACTAAATGTTATGGTGCAAAGCTTCAAAACTAGTCCTGGCCAAGAACCCATAGTCAGCATCCTCTTTAATCATAGACATTATGTTGTATGGTTTTCAAACTCAGAACATGCTTGAATTGTGAGCCCGATTTGCATACACTTTCTCTCAACCCCAGCTTCGTCTACCAGAGCCCTGCAATATGACCCTGGTTTCTGATTATTCTCTTTCTTTGGGAGTTGACTTAGTATCCTTGATCCTGAGTTGGCACTTTTACCCTGATTAATTCAATGAGAACCTCTCCAGATTTGGGGGCTTGCAGTCTAGGGATGATTGGAAGACAAAGTTCTCCAGGAAAGTATAGAAGACTGCTCTCAGCCCCAATCAGTGTGCGGGACACAAAAACGCATTCTGGAGATCCTTGTTGTGGCTGAACAGGTTAAAATGACCCCTTAGCTTTCCTTCCATTCCAGTGCTCACAAGTGAGCAGCTGGTCTGAAAATAGTGAATTCCATTACACTGGATTATGGAGAAACTACTCCAGTGTGTCCCAGCAGGCCTGTATCCTAGCTTACCCAGAAACATAGGCAGTGGAGTGGTAGGCATCCCTTTATGGATGCCCTATCACACAACTTAATGATATCAGTTAGCTTTTGCTACATACTGCAGGAACATATTAGCTTAAAACAACTATTTATTTAACTTACATTTTTTTAAAAAAAATTTTAGGAATGGTTCTTCTATGTAGACTGGACTTGGCTGGGTTTGCTCATGTGTCTAGTTGGTGGGCCACCTAGAACCTAGCATCTTCTGTATGGTCTCACTCATACACCTGACCAATGGCTAGCTATTGGCTGAGGCAATGGGGGGTAACTGGGTGATGTGATCTTCATTGTTTAGTAGGCTAACATGGGCTTGTTCACTCTTGGATTGGCAGAAATCCAAGAGTAGAAAGAGAATGAACACTAGTGGGCCAATGCTTTTCAAGTCTCTGCTTAGGTCCCACTTACTTCTGAAACAAATCATGTGGCTGAGCTCAGAACCAACATGGAGGACACCAACGAAGGGATATGTGAGCAAACTGGGTCATTATGGCAACAAATCTCCTATATCATCATTTCAGTTTATGCTTGCAGAGAATGATTAACCTAAGCAGTGAATATTCCACTCTGGGTCAAGGAGGTCAGGAGGGGGAATTCAGGCACGTAGCTAGTTCTGGTTAATGAGGGTGACTTTAAAGTCTTTCCTAAGGTTTCTAAATCCATCCCTGATTTTGGGTACTTTGGCATTGTGTTAGAGGTCGATCTGTAAATATGACTATTCTTTCTTCATCCTCTGGGTCGGTTTCTTCCCTCTAGGATGCCTTCTCCTAATACGGCTTGTGTTCAGAAGTCAGGCATTTCTCTACAGACCTCAGCCCTTCCAGGTTTAATATTTGAACATTGTCTTTTCTTTACATTCAATAGAATATTTATCAGAAACAATGATGGTGTGACCCATGATGAAGAAGAGTGAAGAGTTTTCTCTGGAGTGGTTATATTGGCTCCGTGCTGGGCCAGATAATTTTATTATTTAGGTATAATTTCTTTTGAAAAATTGTTATTCCAGCTTTGAAAATGGAACGATTATTTTTTTTATTGGTGTTCAAAACATTACAAAGCTCTTGACATATCATATTTCATACATTAGATTCAAGTTGGTTATGAACTCCCAATTTTACCCCAAATACAGATTGCAGAATCACATCGGTTACACATCCACATTTTTACATAATGCCCTATTAGTAACTGTTGTACGATTATTTTTTTTATGGATGCCAACTCTAATGGTATTTTTATCACATCAAGGCATATCTTGAACCCAAGTATTCCTCTATTCCAGAATCTTATCAAATGATTATTTTGGCTACAGTCTAGCACAAAAGATTGATTTTATGTTTATTGCTTTGGCTTTTATATTGATTGTGTATTTGTACTGTTGTACTGAATATGGTTACTTATATACATGTACATGAATAAAATATGTTTAATAAGCATGCATAAAATATATGAACTTGAAAACTGTTCCCTGGTGGAACATTATAGTCTTGGTTGAAATATCTAAGTGACTTCCAAAAGAAATCATTAGTTCCACTCCAGTGTATTTTGTTTCTGCATTGGAGGTCACACTACACACAACTATGATTCCTAATTTTTTGTTGTTGTTCTACAAATCCTCTGAGAATTCTAGTAACTTTTTGTGACTAGGACAGAACAAATTAAAAATAAAACAAGACAGAACTGTTGGGCTATTTCCTAGAAGGGCAGACATTTGTATTATTTACCTGCTACCTGAAGTATTTCACTCAAAGATACATCCTCAGTACCCCACAGACTGTTAAAAACAATCTAAAATGCCTGTTCCACAAAGATGCCAGGAAGCTGTTTTTACTGGGATGATATTTAACTTATATTGCACTTGTATATAATGTAGGACTCAGATTTTTCAAAGTTTGGTGTTTGGATAACTCTACTACAACATCAATGGGAATAAAATACTTGGAGGTGCTGGCCTTGCCTCAGAGGAATATTCCTCATTTTTCATTCATTCAGTCATTATCATGGAGCAATGATATGCCAGATACCAGGCTGGCAATGTTGTGTTGGTAATTGATTCATCTTTTCAGATAAAAAAATCCTGATTTGGGGCATTTGACATTTCTGTGGTGTAAATACTCCCATTTCAAGCTATCAACAATGTGACACTGAACACAGAGTTGGAAAGAGATGTAGAAATTATCTTGTGCAAGTTCATGTGAGATGACTCCGGTATACCCTTGTATGCTAGATGCTGAACATACATGATGACTAATACCCACCACCTGAGACAAGGTGTAATGTTTAGGTAGGAGTGAGCTAGGCAAAGGTACAGGTGGGGTGTGATGGTAGAAAGGAAGGAAATGTAGACAGAAGAGCAGCTTGTTCTACAGGCCTATGTTTGTAGCACAGGTCATAAGAAAAAGAGTCTTTTGATGTTATGGTTATGAGAGCCATAACCCAATTGGTGAATTAATCATTTAATGGGATTAATTGAGTGTTAACTGAAAGCAGGTGGGCTGTGGCTGGAGGAGGTGGGAATTGGGGGCATGGTTTTGGGGTATCTATTTGTATCTGATGAGTGGTTTCTTTCTCTCTCTGCTTCCTAATCATCATGTGAGCAGCTTCCCACACGCTTCCTCCATGATGTTCAGCCCAAGGAATGGGGTGTGCCGTCTATGGATTGAGACCTCTGAAACTGAGAGCCCTCAAATAAACCTTTTTCCTCTACAGTTGTTCTGGTCATATCTTTTAGTTAAAACAGTGAAAAAGCTGACCAGAACACTGGATAAGAAGGTTAAGTGGAGTTTTTCTCATTGGAGTTCTGAGACCTTGGGGGATGGGTTTGCTCTGAATCACCTCAAACTGGAAAGAACAGGTAGGTTTCTAATAGGCTTGTCATGACTTCACCCTACCAGTGGTTCTCAAATTTTGGAATGCATCAGAAGCACCTCAAGGGCTTGCTAAAACAGATGGCTGGGGCCACCCCATAGGGAAGGGATGTTGCTGTTGCCACTGTTCTGGCAACCACACTGTGAAAAACATGGGAGCATCCCATTTGGTGTCACCAAATATTGGATTTATTGGTTCCAGAGACCATGTTCTTTTTACTCTTATTTTGCAAGGTCTCTTCTTGGAGAGACTATGCCTATTGGTGTGAAGCGAATCCCTTGCTGCACCTTTTCTGTCCAGTGAGAGATGGTATTTCAGAAATAACACACTAACTGCAAAGAAACTATCAATTAGCCAAATTTAAGAATTGTGGTTTGAAAGATAAAGTCTTTTCGGCAAGTCCAGGTGACTCCACTTTGAAGAACAGATTTTCTCCCTTTTGGGCAAGAAGTTTTCCTACAAATACATAAACGTTGTTTCTATCCTGGGAACAGAATGATTCTGCATAACTATCTGGCATGGAGGAGTCACTTTACTTTTCCTATAAAAGAAAAATCTTTGTTTGAGGATCTCTTACCCACTAATAAATTTTGTTCTTGACCAAAATCAGTTGAGGAAATGAGGGAATCAGTCTGCTCTGATGTGAACACCTATGATGTGCTGTGATGTTGGTGACTTAGTTTGTAGTTACTTTCTGCTTTCTCTGACTTCCTGACCTTTGCTGAAATGTCACTTGTCCCTTTTACGGGGAGGACTGACCAGATGAAAAATTATTATTTCCTGCTGTTGAATATGCCGTGATTAATTTTACCTGCTTGCTTTCAGCCAGCTCTTGGAAGACAAGTAAATTTTTTGCAAGTGAGAGATTTGGTCAAAACTACCTTTGAGAATTCTTGCCTAAAACACATCTCACTGATGTTCTCTCAATTACTGTTATCTGTGCCTCTTGATGCATTTTGGCCCACAATGATAACCACTTTACCTTAGAAATGATAAAATGGTTTTTTAAAAAACAACCCACACCATGCTTCTTTCCAAAGTACTCTTTATTATCAACCTAACACTTCCAACAAAACACCAGATAACATTTTCAGATACATTGTTATCTGTGTCTGGATCAGCTGTGTATGCATCTATTTTACTTATTTCACATTCCTAAATAAGAAAGAATTGGGTGAGGGCAAGACTAGGAATGGGATATTTCATTTTCATTTCCCTTGACATTGACCACCTGCTTCTGCATAGTTCTTTTGATGATGATGGTCTATTGACAATGCAATGAGCTGCAGTCTGTCTGGAGAGGCAGGACATGTGCATGTGGCCTAGGTCATTAACAAAGTGAGACAGTGTAAACCAAATGGCAAGATGATTGATTTTAAGCATTAGACACTCCCTGAGTTCATAGAGCAGGTCGATCCATCAGGGAGGTCCAGTTTTCTTGGATGGCAGGCCCCACCCTGCTCTTACCCTTTCCTTACCATAGTCCTTGGATTGGTGATGATGGGTGGTCTGGAGGGACTGCATGAGGAGTAGTGGGGGCAAGGTGGGTAGGAAAGGTAAGGGAGACTCAAGATCGAGTTACATCAGGGCCAAGCTGGGATTTTGAACTTGACCATATAGTTGATGGATATGGCCCAGGGATTTTTGAGAATAGCTATAAAGTGTGAACCTTATGTTTTATTAAGACTTATTGTGTGACAATGCATAGGACCCGGATTTGGACTGGGAGAGGGAGGAGTAGGAAGATCCAGGGGGTGAAGGTGACCTGAGCAGTGAGGTATCCATGAGATGCAGAGAGAGAGAGAGAGAGAGAGAGAGAGAGAGAGAGAGAGAGAGGAACAGAACTTGCCAAGAAAGACACAAAACGGACCTTGTGGTTAGAGGTGAGGAGTGAACAACATGGCAGAGCTTGAAGGATTTATTTTTATTCATGGGAAATGGGAAGATTGGTGCTATTGTGAAATAAGGATGATAATTATCAACACAATTCCTATGTCCTGTTACTTACTGCTGCATTACAAACTACCCTCAACTTAATGTCGGAAATGGCCATTACTCATTTGTTGTCTTTGGGAATTTGCCATCTGTGCAAGGCCAGGTGGGATCAACTTGTCTCTTCTCCAGGAGATCTGGGGCCTCTGTTGGGAGGACTAGAAGGGTTGGAGGCTGGTTGGGCATCTCCCTCTGCATGATGTCTTGGGGTCGCTGGGTGTGAGGGCTCCACAGGTTTTTTCCCACAGTGGCAGCTCAGGGTTCCAGCATGAGTGTGCCAGGAGACAGAAAGTTGGGGCTATCAGTCCTTTAAGACTGACTTGGAAGCCAGCACAGCTGCATTTCCATTATATTCTATTGGCAAAGCCGTTCTAGATTCAAAGGGAGGAAATAGACCTGACCTCTCAGTGGGTGTCCTTCTTTGGTGACCCCTTTAAATGCCATTATAAAGGGTCCTTGGAGATTAAACAATAAAAGGAACACAAAAGGCTTAGCCTAGCACATGGGACATATTAAGTGCTCAATAAATGATAGCTCCTATCATTATTAGAGACACTATCAGGATTATTGAAGAGTGATTAGGTGCTCTGGTTCAGTATCAGGATGCTATTGGTGTTTAAAAAAAGTTTTTTTAAAGTTGTAGATGGACGCAATATCTTTATTTTATTTTATTTTTATGTGGTGCTGAGGATCAAACCCAGTGCCTCATGATGCAAGGCAAACGCTCTACCACTGAGCCACAACCCCAGCCCAGCTATTGGTGATCTTATAGACACAGTGGCCACCTTGTTGTAATGGTCATGGTAGAGAACAAGGCTTTGGGGTGGCCCCTGTCAGGAGATAAGGAGTCAGTGAGAAGAGAGCACATGGGCTGTAAAAGTTCAACTGGGGGAATCCAGGAGAGAGAGTAGCTGTGGGTGGACAAAGGGAGGGCAGCAAGATTGTTTCCCCGTGGGATGACTCAGGTTTGGGGGTGTGGTGCCCAGTGAGGACACATGCATGTGTGAAGGACAGGAAGGAAAGATGTTTGGAAGAGGAAGTAAGGGAGTAAGGCCAAGAGACTGAGAGACTGAAAGAAAATGTGTGAGCCTGTCTATATTTTGAAGGCCAATTTCTTCGAGGCAACCTATTTATTTAAAAATTTCATGCAGATGAAAATAACTGGGATCCAAGTTTCTTAGAAGAGGGACTTTAAGAGGAAGGATTAACAGGCCTCATTTCAGGCTGGTAGAACAGCCTCCTATGCTAGACTGAGGGCAAAGCTTAAGCTGGGAGGAGACCTGGACTGCTGGACAGGGAAGGGTTATGCTTTTAGTGTCAGTGACTGTCTACTCAGTGCATATTCAAGAGCAGTGGGAAACACCCATCTAGGGTATTGGGAAGCCAAGGTCACATCAGGAGCAGTTTCGGAGGCCCTAAGAGCTAAAACATTTGTGGTTCTCTCCCGGCTCCTATGTCATTTATTAAAAAGAAAACAGACTAAATTATAAAGTTAATATTACAAAGTGGAGGAAGGTTCTGATTTTTCTCAGGAGATTTTGGGGAAACCCTAAGCCTGGGCTTGGCTGGCTGGGAGGGCATCCCAGCTTTGTGTTCAAGGCTTACTGTCTCCAACATAAGCCCCAGTGGAAGCCACTGGTCCTGAAATTCCTTCCCTATAGATTCAGTGTTTTGGGTGAGGACTGTCATCATACCCTTGACCAGACTTGGGTCTTTCCCAGCTGCCTGTTGTCCTATTTCAATATCCCTGAGGGTTTCCCTTTGTTTCTGACACAGTTTGCATCAGTGTGTGGAAATTTCTGGTTTGTTCCTTACTGTATTCCTAGAATTTAGCCCAGTGCCTGCAAACACTTGGTGTTTGGTCATTTGTTGAATGAGTGTGGAAAAAAGGGGGTAGGTACCATCGTGCACCGAGGAGGCTCTGTGAGGGGAGACCAAGGTAGTTCAGACAATCTATAGCCAATTCCTAACAAAAAAAAAAAAAAAAAGAAAGAAAGAAAAAGATTTTTCACGACTCAGGAATGAGACATGAAGGAAAGGAAGGGTTAGTTCCATAGATCTTGGATAGATCCCCCAGACCCCCACTTTCTCAAAAAATTTCACAAATTTATATTCCTATTTAAAGTATTGAAGTACAGAGTGAAACTGCGCAGGGTCCCTTTAAAAAGTAGACTGCATTTGTTGATGCACAGGCCATATGGGACTCTGGAGTGGGTGTTTATGGTGCCAAAATAAACTCCCCGGATTCGCAGCCATGAGCAGTAAGGCTGGAGCAAAGTTTCTTTTTCACCTTAGAAAACTTCAATTTATTTTGAACAATTTAAAATAGAGTGGGATTTTCCCATTATAAAACGAGTGCAGGCTTATTATAGAAAAGCGAGAAAACACAGAAAAGTAAACTTTGCAGAGTGTAGGTAGACACTAGTTGACAGCTGCAAGGTGGAGTCTAGAGAGAGCACAGGGGAACAGAGCCTTGGGGGCATTTCTGGGGCACCTTGAAAGGTGGTCTGTGGCGGGGCCTCCTCTGGCTTCTGCAGGTTGAGACCCATCCTGTGGGACAGTAGCGCAAAGAGGCGGGCTCTGCAGACCAGGCTGGGAGGCCTGTGCCGTCAGTGCGACTCTGAAACTCCACACTGGAGTGGCTGAGTACCTGTGATTCCCCCAAAGATCTCTTTTTGGGGGAAAGAAATACACTGGTATTCTGCAGAGATCATTGATTTTCCCCAGCACCAGCAGCTCCCAGAGGGTGTTCAGAGGCCACAGAGAAGCCATAATTCACCCTGGAGACCAAGAGATTCATTCATCCAGCAATGGTTGAGGGCTTCTGCTTTGTACCAAGTCCTGTGCTGGGGATATGGTGGTGATGTGTAGGTGCGAGGCCTGTGCTCCTGGGGCTCATGGTGTAGCTTATGTGTGTCCTCATACTTGACTGAGGGGATGTGGGCTGTGGTCCTTACCCACTAGTCCTACCCAGTTCTGTCCTTTGGACAGGGTCCTCATCACCTTCACACCAGAGTCACTGTGGAAGCTTTTCTTAGTGTTCCTCTATTCACTTTGTCCCAGGGATAGATGCTAAAGGGAGCAGCATGGAGTCTTGGCAGAGATGGGTGACTGGTGCTGGCCCAGCCATCCTTTCTCTGCTTTATTATGAGGAGTGGGTGGAAAAAATCTAGGCCTGACCACATGGTGGAGCGGATGGCTTCTACAGAGTTTATTTGCCAGAAGACTGTGTGTATGATGTGGAGGCCTGTGGGACAAACTTGTTCACCACACACATATTGCCTCAGACATTCAGCCTAGCAAGACATTTTAGGAATCTCCTGAGGTCTCCCTGCTCCTTCCACAGCATATGGCACTGCAGCTATGGCTGGGACTCACAACTCTTCAGATCGGGTTTCCTTACTTGGCTCTGGTTCCAAAGATTCTATTTCATCATCCACCCAAACCATGAAAATATTTTAGGAGTTCTACCATTTGGCATCTGAACTCTTACTTCACTCAAAATTATCATACCTAGAAGTAATTAAAACTATTTTGTCCATTTATGTTGTTTGCAACTGGGTTTCTCAGTATACAGTGCTGCAGACCAACACTCTGATCACCGGATAAGGAAGGGCTAGCTGCTGTGAATCAGAAGTCCAGGCTGTTCAGAACAGCTCCAACTTCAAACATTCTGTCCCAATATTCAAACCCATAGTTTCCAAATTTTGGTTTGAAAATATATCTCCATGGCTGGGAGGCAGTTACTTTTTTTGGTAGGGACAAGGACTTCCCTGTTTCAGTCTCTCCAGGGGAAATTAGAGACAGTACTGTCAAATTGCTGTGGGATTTCACACAGGGAAAGTGAGACTTGCCATTTTCAGTTATTATTTTTTACTTCTATAGTTGCTTCATTTTTTTTTTCCTGAAGTCAGGGGTTTTGGTGAGACTGAAATGTAACAGTGGGTTCAATTCAGGCGTCAGCTTAGGAAATGCAATGAGACTTAAGTACTAGCCAAGTTTGAATCAGCCCTGGGGGAAAGAACGTCCCTGTGTTAGTTGAGGTTCTTCAGAGAAAGAGAACCAATATATCTGTATCTGTGTCTGTGTCTGTGTCTATGTCTTATCTATATCTGTATCAATATCTATGTCTACGAGGGGTTTTATTATGGGGATTAGTATACACAGTTATGGAGGCTAAGTCCTATGATATGCCTTTTGCAAACTGGAGAACCAGAGAAATCAAATAGTGTGGCTCAGTTCAAGTCCAACGACTTCAGAACCAGGGAATCTGATGGTGTAATTCTCTGTCTGAGACGAAAGGCCTGAGAACCTGAAGGGCCACTGGTGCAAATCTGAGGCTATAGAACCTGCATTTCTGATGTTCAGGACAGGAGAAGATTGACATTCCTGTCCCAGAAGAAGATGGAGAGAGAAAGAAAAGAGTGGAGAAAAGAAGAGATCGCCTTTCCCCTGCCTTTTTGTTCTACCTCAGCTGGTTCAATAGTGTGCTTTAGTCAGCCTTTTCATTGCTGTGACCAAAAGACCCAGCAAGAACAATTTTAAATAGGAAAAGTGTATTTTGAGGCTCACAGTTTCAGAGGTCTCAGTCCACAGATGGCTTGAGGCTCCAGGTGAGGCAGAACATTATGGTGGAAAACTGTGGTAAAAGAAAGTGGGTCAGAACATTGCACCAAGAAGGAGGGAGAGAGAGAGAGAGAGAGAGAGAGAGAGAGAGAGAGAGAGAGAGAAACGCTCTGCTCAACAAGGACAGAATATATACACCAAAGGCATGCCCCCAGGAACACACCTCCTCCAATCCTTATCAAAGGATTAATGCAGTATTAGGTTAAGATTCTTATAACCCAATCATTTCACCTCCAAACTTTCTTGCATTGTTTTATACATGAGCTTTTGAGAGACACCTAATATCTAAACCATAACATGGTGCTTGCCCACATTGAGTGAGGGTGGATCTTCCTTACTGCGCTGATTCAAATCCCTATCTCCTATGGACACACCTTCACAGACATACCAAGACATCTCAGGACCCCTTAACCCCATCAAGCCAATCTAAAACTTAACCACTGTAATTCCTTACTTGGTCAGTAAGCCCATCAGCTCTCACTTGAGTGTGGGTTGATTCATTGAGGCAGGTGGCATCAGGGCTGGCCTTAATCAACCAGTAGATCTTGTTCTGTACTCTATGCTGTGCTTTATATTGGATGCCATTTTGGAAGTTCTGTGAATCTGTCAGGCTCTTGATTATTCTCTATACCCTATTTTTTTTTCCTTTTGAACTTATTTTAGAAACATTTTGGTAATAAAATTTTAGAAAACATAGTTTTTTTAATAGAAAAGAAATAAAAGCATCACTAATAAAATTATTATTGCCAAATATTATCATTAGCTTTATATATACTAGTCATTTTTATGTTCATGGTTTTTGCTACTTTTAAAAACAGTAAATGCAATTCTTAACCTTTTTTTTAAACTAAACATCATAAATAGTAGTTAATTTTTGTTATTGACTATTCTGTTTTTTGTGTACACAGAGTTTACCATTTTTAATATTTGGTTATACAAAATATATCTTTTGTTACCAAATCCAGCACAAAGCTCACAGAAAAAAGGAGAACAAAAGTAAAAAAAAAAAAAAAGCATTAGGGTCAGGCCTGCTCCCTTCCTTTAAAGAAGTGGGGCTTTTTGCCCTTGAACATCAACTTGGGTCCCTGTTCCTAAGCAACAAAATTGGATACGAACAGAGGAAACCAGTCCTGAAATGTTTAATTGTTCTTGCATATCCCATTGGCTCATGGACTCCTTTAAGTGCCATTTGCAAAGGCCCTTGCAGATTTGTGGGAAGGAATTTTCTCCTCTTCCCAGGTAATGGCTTACAATTACTGACAGTACTAGTGGACCCAAGGTCCTCCTTGTGAGGATTAATCAGCAAGATTGGCTGTAACTTCGGACTATTCTTGATTATTTGTCATTATATGAAGGTACTTTGCTTGCTTAGCTGTTCCTTTATTACTGTGTTCTGAATGTTTGTGTTTACCCCAAATTCATATGGACTTCTAACACCCAAGGTAATGATATTAGGAAAAGGATGACTAGGGAGGTGATTAGGCCATGAAGGCAAAGGCCTCATGAATGGAATTAGTGCCCATATAAAAGATGGCTCAGGGAGTTACCTTGCCTTGTCTACCATCTGAGCACAGAGGTAGAAGGTGCCATCCAAGAACCAGCAAGCATGTCCTCAGATGGGGAGGTGTAGCTTAGTGGTAGAGCACTCACCTAGCATGTACAAGGCCCTGGGTTTGATCCTCACCATTGGGATGAAGGGTGGGGGTGAGGGAAGCATGCCCTCACTGAACACTGAATTTGCTGGTGGACTGATCTTGGATTTCTCAGTCCCCCAGAACTGTGAGAAATAAATTTCTGTTTTTATAAGCTACCTGTTTTATGACATTTTGTTTTAGCAGTTGGGATGGACTAAGACAGTTATTTTTTCCAGGTTATTATTATCATAAAGGACCTATAGTGAATATCTTTGTGCATATCATTTTTGGACACTTAGTCTAATTTTTTAGGCTGTTTTAAAAAGAAAATATTTATGGAGGTAAAAATGAGATGGTACATGGGTCATGGATGCTTTACCAATGGTTTAAAAAATTTCAAATGTCTATGTTTAACAATTTGTACTGTTTAAGAAAAAGGCTATAGCAAAAGTCACTATGGCATAGAACTCCATGGCCAAAGGTATTAAGATCTTGATTGCCATTTACTGTATTGGAAAAATTCCTTCTGAGAACCTTGTCCTTGGCTGCAATGGTGTCTGCATGACCTAGTACAAAGTGTAGGTGGGGCCCTTCCTTGGCCAGGCAACTCTTCTTGAAATCTGTAAAACCCTCCTTTTCACAGCTCTGTGTCTGTTGATTGTAAATGCACACGGATTTGCTTATGTAGACATTTGGTTTCCAGATATTTGATAGGGAACATAACCAGAAATTTTGCTGCTCAACTCTTGTCAAAGGTCTGGCATGGAAAATAACCTTCACAGTATATTGCTTGAAGGATACTTTTATGGACTGAATGTTTGTGTCCTACAAAATTCACACATTGAAGCCTAACCCCCAAAGTGGTATGTTTTGGAGCCTAGGCCTTTGGGATATGTTATCGTTTGGATATGAGGTTTCTCCCCAAAGCTTCTACCTGTGAATGCAGGAATGTTCAGAGATAAAATGATTATGAGAGCTGTAACCTAATCAGTTTGTCCTTGTTTGTATGGGCTGAGTGGTAACTGTAGGCAGGTGGGGGAGGACTAGAGGAGGTGGGTCTCTAGGGATGCCCTGGAAGAGTACATCTTCCCTGCATTCCCTACCCCATCTCTCTGCTTCCTGGCGGTGATAAGTGAAACAGCTCCCATTTACCATACAGGTCTGCCTTGATGTTCTCCCTCACCTCGGGCCCAGAGCAATGGAGTTGGCTCAACATGGGCTAAACCCCTCAAACCCTGATCTAAAATAATTCTTTCCTCCTCTAAATTGTTCTTGTCAAGTATTTTGGCAAAAAGCTGACTAACACAGGATGTAATCAGATTTAGATGAGGTCACATGATAGGATTATCCCTTATAAAGAGGGAAAGAGACACCACAGCCCTCTTCTCTCTCTGGCATGGGAGATTACATCTGAAAAGCAGCTCTCTGCAAGTCAGGGAGTAGGCCCTCACCAAGAATTGCATCTGCTAGCACCTTGATCTCGAACTTCCAGCTTCCAGAACTTCGAGAAATAATGACTGCTGTTTCTGTTCTCCAGTCTGTAGTACTTAGCTGCAACAGTCCCAACTGAAGAGACAGATATGCAGTCCTTCTACTCCTTAAGGACTTATCTATTTTATCTTTGGACCTATCTAAGCCCCAGAGCTTAGAGCAACTGTTCTGTTGTTCTAAGCCCTTTAGAATTAAACTTTTTGTTGTTGCCTTCAGAATGTTGCTCTCAGCCTCCTGGGGGAGGTCCTTCAGAGAATGGCAGGAAAGTCACACATTTTCAGGCTCTCTCTCTCTCTCTCTCTCTCTCCAACATTATCTCATACAAGGCCCTTCATGAGGTTTCTTCCCAGACATAGTCCCAGGAGTGGCTTTACTTCTTCCTAGCTAGCCTCTTGTTTTTATTGAGTATATGCAGTTTTTAATTAACCAATATTCTTCCCAAAGCCAAATTACCAGTTCACCTTCAGCAATGGTATAAACCTCAGCAGTTTGCATTACCCAACAGGCAGTTCAAACACATGGTTTTGGAAACCCAAAACATTCCCCCAAACATTTATTGCTTTAGTTTTTCATTTTCAGTATATCCATAGAGAATTTTACTATCAGGAAATCTGGAAAAATCTGTTTTAATTTCAGTTGCAGATGTATGTTTTGTGTTTGGTCTAATGTTGTTTTTGTCTGAATTGGCTACATGGGCATCCCTGAAAGCCTCAATTTGGCCTGAACTTATGGCCACTCATTTGGACTTGCCTTAGTTCTGGCTTCACAAGGTCTTTATTTTGCCACAGATTTCTTATTTATGTGGCTTGATTTGATGAATCATAAATACTTTTATAAGGCACCTCCAGTAAGGCATAAGATTTTGGGAATCAGTTGTAATATATTGGGTCAAAAATGTGCATATCTTGAGGTTGTTACATGCTACCATGAATTTTCCTGTTCTTGATTACCTCCCATGACTATCATCTTCTTTTTCATGAACTTGAAGCCATTGGGCTGGTACCAATGGGTCTGAAAATGTCTTTAGCAATGCAAGAAGAGGGCGAATATTCACTTGATTGGAAGATTCAATGAATGCAAGATCAAGTTTTTCTCCAACTCACTCTCCTTGGTGTTGTAGGTTGGGTTCTCTGGGAAGCTGACTCTGAACCTGACTCAGTGTGCAGGAAGGAGGCTTTTTAGGAAGTGCTCTTGGGATCCACATCTGTGGAAGGGAAGAGAAAGCGGCAGGACTGGGCAGAGGGTAAAACTGGGCATAGTGTCAGTGAAATCCTTAGAGACTTCTGACATTAGGATGGAGGTGGAGTGAGAAGGCCTTAGATGAATTAAGTGAAGTAGGTGAGACCTTGGGCAACGTGGTTTTGTACAGGGGGCTGACAGCTAAGGGGCCTCTGCCTCCAGAGCTCCAAGTAGCTGGGGGAGTAATTCTTTAGTCCAAAGGTGTGATCTGGACAGTGTATTACAGCATCACCTTATCTTCCTTGGCAATGGAAGTGTGCAGGCCTCACTTGATTTGGAGCATTCTTAGGCCTGTGCATGTTTCTTTGCAAGAAAATTTAGCCTGCATTTGTGAACACTTCCCTTTCACCGGCACTCGGCACTGTAGCCACCTGTGATTTAGGAAATCCACATCGTGGTTAGCCTTCTAATTTTATAATTACCTTTCCAGAATAATAACCCCATCCAGGTGTTTTGTAACACAAAACAGCAAGGGAAATTAATTTCAATTAGAAGGGGAAAAATACAAATTGGAGTGGAGTTGTGGAAAGAAAAAAAAAAAAAACCCAACACGTATTTCTTTGAGTATACTTCATTTAGGTAATTAAATCCCTGCAATGCGACGGAAGCGTTGGCAGCGGTGCCCTTTAAAGACTGACATTTAAAAAATACATGGCTCTGTGGAATTTGAAGCTGTTCTGGCTATCCAGTACACATCTGGAAATAAAAGGGATGGAAAGAGAGGGGGAGGCAGGGCAAGATCCCAGGGAGGTAATAGAGACACAAAGAAGCATTCTTCTTATAGATTTTTGCTCTGTCATTTTTTTTATTGCAATTAGAATACAAACTTTAAAAACGATTTCAAGTTGGGTTCCAGCATTTTGAAGAGTCATTGAGGGAATTGATGGTACATGGGGACTTTTGGACTTTTAAGGAGGAAAACAGAAGGGTTCCTCTTGGCCTATTCTCTCCGCTGACTGAGGAAGCCGTGGATCTTGCTTTCTCTGGCTGGCTCGGCAGGATTGCCTGCAAATGGATCAACATGGGATATGAGGAACTGGCAGGCATCAAGAAAGACAAGCTCATAAAGGAAAGGGAAGTGGGACAGAAGATACCTTGTGTGGTTCCTTAGCTAAAACCCATATCACCAAAGGGTACCTGGTCCTTGGACTCCTGGAAAGGGCAGTGCAGTGTGACCTGTTTAATAGTCCAGATGAGTTAACCCTTGCATACATGGAGTGCTCAGGAAAGCTCAGCTTGGCCATCACCTGCTGGAGATGTCCTTTTAAACAGTTAAATTTCAGGAAGGCTATAATAATTACACAGCCGCCTTCTCCAGAGAGAATTTTTTCTGACTTTCCCGTTCTGGTCTGAGACAGGAAACTGAACACTGCTTGTCAGATTTATTCTTCTGGACCTACCCCAAGTGTTCCATTATAACATTAGTTCGCCCATAATGAAGGGGGAGCTGACATGGGGGAAGTGGTGTTAAGGGCACAAGGAACTTGGCTTCTGTAACCATCCATGGGTAGTATTGACAGCTGGAGAGTAGTCTGATCTGGAAAGACACATGTTCAAGTCACGCGGGGGAAGAGCTCCATTAGCTGAGTGTTTTATGGGTTGACTTGAGCTTCCTCTTTTTTTTTTTTTTTTTGAAAAGGGTAGGGAGCCCAGTTTTGCATCTGTAACGATTCCTACATTTGTAGTACTTATGAGTGTTACTTCATGAGTTTAAGATTCAACTGTTTGAAAGCTAAGCATGTTGGCCCATCTTGTATTCCCAGAGAGTTGGGAGGCTGAGGTGGGAGGATCACAAGTTCGAGACTAGCCTAAGCAACTGAGACCCTGTCTCAAAGTGAAAAACAAACAAAAAGGGCTGGGGATGTAGCTTAGT
Organism: Marmota flaviventris; assembly: GCF_047511675.1. Lineage (NCBI taxonomy): Eukaryota > Metazoa > Chordata > Mammalia > Rodentia > Sciuridae > Marmota > Marmota flaviventris. Next base: position 193,204,889 of record NC_092498.1, read on the forward strand.
GGCAAATCAGCCCTGGATTCAGTCCCTCGAACTGGGGGTGGGGGGAGGGATACCACCAAAAAATTATTCCTCTTTTCAGAGCTTTTGACACTCCTGTACACCCATCTGTACAACTGGGGGCACAGGTGCTTTGGTTATATAACCTCTGACTTGAGGGCTATTAGCACATCTTATCTCCTTATCCCTCTAGAAACAGGACTCAACACAAAACTTTAACTCAGATCAAGTTAAATGCATGGTGCACGATTTCAATGAGAGCACACTTCTCAAGGAACCAGTGCAAAGTGTGAATACTCTTTTCTCAAATCTTTGACTGTATTCAGTCTGTCATTCTCTAGGTACAGAGGTCATAAACCTCTGGGCTGTATTTCACTGTCTGTGATTTTCATGACCCCTTCCTGCCTTAATATCCATAAGCACATAAAAAAGGCTGAAGTCTATTATTCTAGTTAGAATATCCATCATTGTCAATCATAATTTCATCTAATTTGAAGACTTTGGCTCTTAGGCATTTAGTTCAAGTGTGTGTGTGTGTGTGTGTGTGTGTGTAAATGATCTGAATGATTAATTAAGTGCTTTTTTTTTAAAAATCTGGATTAGCACCTTCTTTCACACATCACCTTGCATTTTTGTCTTAGTTCATTTATTTCAGTGTTTTTGTTCCTTTCAATTTTCTTTTTTTATGTGGTGCTGAGTCCCCATTTAAGTATTTCAAATGTCTACTCTTTACTGCAATCTATGTTTTAAACTTCCATTCATTTGGGGCTTCAAGATTCATATGGTCCAATACTCATAGAAATTCTGTAGCTGCTTGTTATGAATTTCTCAGAGAGGCTTTTGAATAAAGGCGATTTCCTTGCTCAGATGGGAATTTTCAGGCACTTTCTCAGCTGGCATAGGGAGGAGATGCCCTTTGGGTGTTTCTCTTCACTTCCTAGTTAGATTGTAAAGTTAGCCTCGTAAAGACCCAAAGACTTTTCTTCTACCAGACAACTCTTTAAGCTGCAAATTGCTTTACATCTCCTCTTATTTTCATCTTAGCAAATTGTCCCTGAAAGCAAGGGATGGAGCACAGAGTCTTAAAACTGGTAAATTTCTGAATTTATCTGACAATAGATGAGTAAACTGCTCATATAGCCCAGAGAGGTTGAGGACCCTGATGAAGATTACACAGTGGTGGATGAAGACTCTGATCTCCCAGCTCCAGCTGAGGGTGCTTTGCATTGCTTAGCCTCAGGACTAATTTCAGAAACAGCAACTTACTAGATTTTTTTCCTGTTTTATTATTTTCCCTCTTCTTTCTCTTTTATTAAGTGGTTACTTTTCTCTCTTTACTTGAAAATGAAACTCATTAATTTTTAATTTTCCTTTTTTTAATGCTCACATTTAAGGATGTGAAGTTCCTTTTACATACTAATTTAAATACGTTTTATGACTTTCAATATATTTGTTTTGTCATTATTTTTTTTCTAAAGATTTTGTTGTGTACATTATGATGTGTTCTTTGATCCATAATATTCATAAAAGTATGTTTTAAAATTTCCAAGTATGTGGGTTATTTGGGTTATGTTTCTGTTATTGATTTCTAATTTAATTGTGCTGTAGTCAGAGATCATGGCCTCTATGCATTTCATTTTCTGGGATTTATAGCAAATTGCCTTGCAACCTTTTATGTGATCTATTTTTGTAAATGTTTCATGCTGTTTGAATAGAGCATGTAGTCACTAATTGTTGGCAATGGCATTTTTATATAGAGCCACTACATCAAGTATTTTAATTGTGTTCTATGTCTTCACTAATTTTTTATTTGCTTAATTAGATACCGAGACATGCATATTAAAATTTCTATTATGATTGTAGATTTGCTAATTTTTTTCTGCATTTCTGTAAATGTGTGCTTCATATATTTTGAAGCTGAGCTGTTAGGAGAAAAATGCAGGGTTTGTACAAATGGAGTCAGATGGCAGAGTTGGAATTGTGGCTATGCCATTTCCTAGCTCTGGACCTTGGGAAGGTCACTCTCTGCCTAATTCAGTATTCTCATCTGTGGAATGGACTGTGCTCTGGGGAACACTGTAAAGGTTAAATAAATTAAGACATAAAAAAAACACTTGGATCAGTATCTGGCACAGAATTAATGCTCCAGAATCTGAGTTATTAATAAATTGCCCTTTTTATCCCTATAGAATGAGACCATACCTATCATGATTATGGTCTATCTTTGATATCTTCATAGATATTGATATGGTCTAAATGTTTCTGTCCCTTCAAAATTCTCATGTTAAAATCTGATGTTTAGCATGTTGATATTAAGAAGTGGGGTCTTTGTGAGTGGTTAAGTGCCCAGAGGCATGAGAAAGCCCTGATGTCCTTCTCCTAGGTGAAGACGTTTGGAAGCTGCCATCTGTGAGAATAGGCCCTCCCCAGACACCAGATCTGTTGCTGCCCTGGTCTTACACTTCCAGCCAGCACTGGAACACTAGGTTTCTGCTGCTTCTCCATTACTTCGTCTAAGACATTTTGTTATAGCAGCCTAACCAGGGCAAGACAGGTATACAGACTAATGTCTACATTTGTATTTTTGCTTAGTCTTCCTTCCTGATATTCATGTTGCTATATTGGCATTCCCCAACCCCACTTAGTTGGATATGCCCAGATTATCTTTTTCTGTTCACTATTCCTAACTTTCATGTCTTTCTTTTTCAGATAATTTTCCAGTAAATAGCGTATGGCCAGATTTATAAAAATCCAATCTGGGAATTTCTGATATGTAAAATCCAATTATTTCATATGATTATGGGTGTTTAAATGTATACCTAGCATTTAATTTCATATTTTCTATTTACCATTAGTTTTCTGTACATTTTTTTCTTTCCTATATTTCTTTGAATTAATAAAAAATGCTTCCTTGTTCTTTTGACCTTCAATATATTTATCCTATTTCTATTATTTTATAAGTAACATTTTAATTTTTAGCATGCATAGTTGATTAAAACAGTAAACCATCCCCGCCGCGCCCCCCCCCCCCCCATTTAGAACATTTCAAGGAGTTTAGAACATTTTATTTCGGACCTTCCTTTCCTCATATCCATGTTTCTTTGTAATAGCACGTTAGCTCTACCTGTTTTAAGTCCTCCAAATAAATTATTATTGTTATTAATTCATTTTATCCTTCAAAGCTTATATTACTTTACTCGTCTAGTTATCATTTTCCTTCTCTTTGATCTCATTCTTGCCTTTAGGGTGCAGTTTTCTTTTTTCATGCAGTATTTGCTTTAGTAGATGTTTCTGCTATAGCAGGTGAATCTTCACTTCCTCAGCCTTTGTTGGAAAGTGACTAGGATCCCATCCTCCCTGAAGTCCTGTATTAGTTGCATATTCAATCCTGGGATCACTATTTTTGTTTAGTCCTTTAAAGGTATTAGCCTGTTGTGTTCCGCTTCTATTGTCACTAGTGAGAAGTCTGCAGTCAGTCTGATGAGCTCACCCCCCTTGGTAGCCATGCCGTAGAGTGAGTAACCTAGCATGGAGGACTATGGGAAAGGCCCAACTTGGTTGAAGCTCTGTAAAGTTGAATTTTCTAATTTGCAAGCATGTATAGCAACTGATAAAGAGCTGTCAGCCTTCCTTTAATGACTACCCAGGACTCATTTGATGGGAGTACATTTACTTTTTGAATTCAAAGATGTTCTCAATCTGCTTACAAATGAATATGTTTCTTAAACATTTGCCTGGCAATTTTGTGTTTTAGAACACTTCTCCCTAATTATCATACATCACAGAAGCAGAGAGAACTTTTCCTCTACCATATTTGAAATGTCAAGAGTTGCAGATTAATGCTACAAGGAGACTGGTAAGCTCATGAAGAAATCAGTAGAAGGCTTCCTACAGCATGGGGGACCTTTGTGGGTGTGCAGCTGCCTAGTGGAAGTAATTCTCTGCAGGGATACTTATGGAAGTGAACAGAGCAGGTGCCAGGTTGCATGCAGGGCTCCGTGCAAAGGCTGCCAGGAAAGGGATGCTGACCAGAGACTGCAGGCCTGTCACTGTGACTCTTGGGGACTCTCAGAATGGGCTGACCTGAACCTTGCCTCAGGCCTCCTATCTCTGTCTGGATGTCCTCTTCTGGTCACAGAGTTTCTAACACAGACTACAAAGAAAGTTGAAACCTTTCTTCCTATTCTAGACAACAAAAAGCATAGGAAATGCTCAGTATTAGTAAACAGGCGAGAATTTATTGAGCATCTTGAAGTTTTCATTTGTATTTTTCTCTTACTGAAATTGTGACTTAGACAAAATCTTGGGGGTTATGCAGAACTGAGAAGTGAATACACCCACATGTTTGTCACAAATGAGGTTATTGCACAATCTGTTTAATTTTTTGCATATTCCAAGGAAGGTTCATCGTAGGAGTATGTGTGTGTCTCCTGCTTGCAGACAAATTATTTAAAAAACCAAACAAACAACAAAAACAACCTAGGTTAGAGTTTGAAGGAATAGGTATAAAAATAGTTGGAAAAAGAAACAGGATAACAAACTTGTGAGCAAGTGAAGTATTATTTTCATATTAATTTTCTTGTAAAGTTTTTAGAGTTCACAGGAGCTAACTCAAAGTATCCTCCAGATCACATTGAAGGCTGTAGACACCCTCATCATTCTATTTCATATGAATCTGGAAATTAAATTTCAAGTAAAGGTCTATATTTTGTTATTTGGTGACACCTTCCTTATAGCAGACACATAATTCATGATTTAATACATTGAAATAAAGGTTGGAAAAATTTTCTTGGTAATAATTAACAGACTCTGGGATCATTTCACTGGAAGGAAGGGAAATTATTAAATTCTTTAATGACAGGTTCTTTCTCTTATATGTTTATTTATCTATTTGTCTCAACTTATTCTCTTTAATTTCAGTTTTATTATGCTATTCCCTTTACATAAGAGAGCATTCTAAGATTTTAGAATATTTCCTTTTGTTTCCTACTGATCTCTTTATTTCTTATATTGTTGTTTTATGTGCCTGTACTTAAAGTTTATGTGAATGGTATTTGGGAATAGATCACATTCTGTTCTTGGTTCACTTTTTAAAAGACCCATCTACGTTGCCAGGTTATATTCAGTCTGTGTTGTTATTGATGCTTCATTTTACTCCACAGATGCTTCTCTTCATTTTACTCTTTCATTTTTTTTTGTAGTCATGGGCATTCAAACTGTCTCCAAATCTCCTGGAAATCCATAAGATCCTGATTAAAGAAAATGACTTGTAGTATTTGTACGTATTTGTGGGGCACAGCACAATTTGATAAATATATAAAATGTGTAGTGATCAAATCAAGGTAATTAGAATTTCAATTTTCTCAAACATTTATTATTTCTATGTGTTGAGAAACTTCATTCTCTTTTTGCCCATTATCTTGAAATATATTATAAATTTTTGTAGACTGTAGTTACCCAATTGTGCTATAGGACACTAGAACTATCCTTCCTATCTAAGTGTGTTTTGGTACCTGTTGTTATATATCTGAAATGTCCTTCAAAGGCTCATGTGTTGAAGGCTTAGTCCCCAACGCAGTCATGTTCTTGCATCAATGGAGACAATCATGCATATTATTCTTATTCTATTAATAAGGTCAATAGCTGATTTTTCTAGTGTTGAGTCATCCTTTTACCTGGAGGATGGACCCTACTTGAACACAATTAGAAACTCAGCTCAAACAGCACACTTTTTGGTAAAGCCTCTGTAGTTAACCGATTCCCTGGTGCCCCATCATGAGGGCTCTCACCTCATCAATGGATTAGTCCATTGATGGATTCATAAGTTAAATGGACTACTGGGAGGTGGTAGAAACCATCCGGGGTGGGACCCAGTTGAAGGGAGTGCATCATTGGGGCTATATCTTATCCCTGGCCCCTTATTCTCTGCGTCCTGACTGCCATAAGAAGAACAGCTCTGGTTCACCACACCCTCTCTGCCATGTTGCTTTGCCTCACTGCGGGCACAAAACAGTGGAGCCAGCTAAATCATGGACTGAAACCTCTGAAACTGTTAGCCATAATAAATCTTTCTTAAGTTTTTCTCAGGTATTTTGTCACAGTGATGAAAAGCTGATTTATGCATACAATGCCTAAACTCTCACTATACCTTTCCCCCTTCTCCTATCCAGTCTCTAGTCACTACTAATCTTGTCTCTTCTATAGATAATTTTTTCAGCTTCCACAAGTGAATGAGAACATGCACTATTTGTCTTTCTGTGTGTGGCTTATTTCACTTAACATAATGTCCTCCAGCTCTATAATTGTTGCTACAAATGACAGAATTTTATTTATTTTTTATGGTAGAATAATACTGTGTATATGTCCCACATTTTCTTTATCCATTTTTCTATTGATGAACACTGATTGATTTCATATCGTACCTATTACGAAGAGAGCTACAATAAAGGTAGGAGTGCAAGTAGCTGTATATTTTCTCTTCTCTGATGGTTGAGTTTGAATCAATGGCATCATTTTAAAATTTCCTTTTGTACACCTTGCTTATTCATAGTTCTACTGGTATTGCCATTGTTTTCTTTGCAGATGTTCTATTTACTTTATGTATTATTCCCTGTTCAGTTTTGGGCACTGAAAATTTCTTTTCTAGTTCTCTATTCTATTAAGTTTATCCCTAGTATTCTTTCTTTTTATACTTTAGATTTTTTCATTTGTTCTTTTTAGATATACAAGATAGTAGGGTATATTTTGATATATCATACAAACATGGAGTATAACTTATTTTAATTAGGATCCCATTCTTGTGGTTGTACACAAATGATGTGGAGTTTCACTGGTCATGTATCCATAAATATAGAAAACTTATGTCCAATTTATTCTATTGTCTTCCTAATCCCATTGTCCCTCCCTCCTCTTCATTCCCTTTGTCTAATCCAATGAATTTCTATTCTCCCTGTCCCCACTATTGTGTGTTAGCATCCACATACCAGAGAGAACTTTTAGTCTGGATTTTTGGGATTGGTTTATTTCACTTAGCATTATAGTCTCCAATTCCATCCATTTACTGGAAAATGCCATATTTTTATTCTTTCTGGCCAATTAATATTCCATTGTGTATATATACCACATTTCTTTATCCATTCATCTTTTGAAGGGCACCTTGGCTTGTTCTATAGCTTAGCTATTGTGAATTGAGCTGCTATAAACATTGATGTGGTTGTATCACTGTAGTATGCTGATTTTAAGTCTTTTGGGTATATATCAAGGAATGGGATAACTCTGTAGTATTCTTTTTTAAAAATATATCTTTGTTTATTTATTTTTATGTGAGCTGAGGATCGAACCTAGCACCTCACATGTGCAAGGCAAGTGCTCTGCCACTGAGCCACAATCCCTGCCCCATAGTATTCTTTGTTGACTAGAAAGCACTAATGTTTAAATATTAAAATTTATGAAAACAATTTTTTGCCTCAGTTTTGTTCTTTGGGTTTTATTTAAGAAGGTCTTATCTGATTTTAGATGATAAAAATATTCTACTACGTTTTTATCTATTAACTTTATCATTTTATCTTTCATAAAGTATTTCATACTCTGCATATGGAATGCTCCTTAGATTACGATGTTAGAGTCTGTTATATTTTTCTGAGTATACTTGAGTTAATTATTCCAATACCAATTCCTCAACAATCTATCCTTTCCTCACTGATGTATGCTACCACCTTTATTAAATACCTGTATATGTCTGAGACAATCTCCACTGCTGTTTATTTTTTTCCCCTAAAACTAAGCTGTATTTGGCAATTCTAGCTTTCTTAAATTTCCAATCATTTTTTAAAATGAAAGTTTATTTTATTTTATTTCTTTGTGTATAGCTATTCTTTCATAGAGATACTCATGATGATTAATCACCTAAGAGATCTGGGGAAACTTTGATTGTGATCACAGAGAAAATTTGTACATTATTTGTTAAAGAAATGACGTGTTTGTCATGTGAGCCTGTTCAAGACAATGGAATGCCACTCCGCTTCTGCTGTTCTTTTCTTTATCTTTTATTAAAATTTCTTCAATAGTGAAGTATTAAGCTCTCTGGATACTTTATGCTTTTTGTGGTTGCTATTGTGAAGATGATCTCACTTTTTATTATATTTTCTAGTTGGTTACTGAGTGAGAAAGTAATGCTTTTTGTGTTTTCCCCTTCTTCTTATAGGAAATGCATTTACTTCTATTTTGTAGTTCTCTTTGTTGATGGCTTAGAATTTTTTTCTTCCAGTAGTTGCTGAACATTATCAAATTATTTTCTTGCATCAATGGAGACAATCATGCATATTATTCTTATTCTATTAATAAGGTCAATAGCTGATTTTTCTAGTGTTGAGTCATCCTTTTACCTGGAGGATGGACCCTACTTGAACACAATTAGAAACTCAGCTCAAACAGCACACTTTTTGGTAAAGCCTCTGTAGTTAACCGATTCCCTGGTGCCCCATCCTTTGTGTTACCAGAGCTCTTTGCTGTATCACTGCTGTGGAGCTCAAAATGGTCATTGTCGCTTTTCCTCTCCTCACTCCATCATTAGATGGGGGGAATATCTCAGAAATAGCACAATGCCTCACTTCTAAAGCAGCTTTTTAAAGGTATAATGTACATATCACAAACATCACCCATTGTAATTTCACAATTTTTAATACTTTTTAGTAAATTTGTAGATTTTGTGCAACCATCAACATAGACCAATATTAAAACATTAGAACATCCCCTTATACCACTTTGTAGTCATTTCCTCCTCCAAACTCCAGCCCCAGGCAACCACTTGTCTGTTTTGTTGGTCTCTATGAATTTGTCTTTTTTTGGATATTTAATATAAATTTAAACATAGTATGTTGTCTTTTTGTTCTTTTACTTAGCATACTGATTGTGATATTTATCCATGTTGTAGGATAGATCAACAATTTGATCCTTTTTATTTCAGGATATACCACTGTATGGATATACCACAACTTGTTCATTCATTTTCTGATATACTTTCAGGAATAATTCTGTTAGGAACATTTGTGTACAAATGTTTGTGTAAACATTTGTTTTCATTTCTCTTGGCTAAATTACTGGGAGTGAAGTTACTGAGTCCCTTGGTAAGTTTATGCTTAATATCTTAAGAAACTGCCAAACTGATTTTCAAACTGGTGTCCTATTTTACTACTCCAGCACATGAGGGTTCCAGTCTTTTTACCTCCTCACCAACACTTGGTAGTGTCTGTCTTTCTGATTGTGCAAATTCTAGTGGGTACATAGTGACATTTAGTTGAGTTTTCACTTTACCATTTCCCTAAAGAGGTGAAAAGTTTGACCATTTTTTCATGCAATTATTTTTTGTTTGCATATCTTATGTATAAGTGTATTCAAATTTTCTCTTTATTTTTTGCATTTGAAAAATTTATATGTATAAATTTATTCTAATTAGTTATACATGAATGCATTTTGACACATGATACATAAATGGAGTATAATTTATCATTTGTCTGTTTGTACATGATGTAGAATTACACAGGTCATGTAATCATATATGCACATTGGGTAATACTATCTGGTTCATTCTACTGTCATTCCTACCCCCATACCTTCTCCTCTCCCTTCACTCCCTTCTGTCTAGTCCAAATTACCTCTATTCTTCCAGCTCTCTTTATTGTGAATTAGCATCCACATATCAGAGAAAACATTCAGCCTTTAGTTCTTTGGGATTGGCTTATTTTGCTTAGCTTGATATACTCAATGTGCATTTTGATGAAAATAAATCTTGTTACCTGACATTTAGATTAAATGAATTAAGAAAGAACTTTGCTTAGACCCATTGAATCATATCACTGGCATTTCTTTACTCTAACCTGATTTTCTCTTGAGTGTCTAGTCAATGAGGGGACTGACATACTTTGGATTCTGAATACCCCCAAAGGCCCATGTGCTAAAGGGTAGGTAGGTCTGCAAGCTGATGCAATTGGGAGGTGGTGCAATCTTTAGGAGGTAGAATTTAGTGGGAGATCCTTGGATCCTGGGGACCCTATCCTCCCCTGCTCTCCCTCTTGACTCATGATTTGTGCTCCTGCCATTGCTATCTTTTGCTTTCATCAGAGGCCAAATCAGCATACTGATCTTGCCTTTGAGCCTCTGACACTATGAGCCAAATACATCTTTTCTCTTTATAAGTTAGCTGACTCATGTACTTCATTGTAGCTATGGTTGTCTGTCTTCTTATTGAGGTTTAAGAATTCGTTATTTTTTTGGATATATGCTTTATAAATATTTCTTCCCAGTTTGTGACTTATTTTTTCATTCACTTAATTAAAGGTCTCTTTTGAAGTAGAAAAATTTCTAGTTCTAATAAAGTCCAGTTTTTCTTTTATGATAGTACATTTAGTGTCTAAAAACTTGTGTCTGAGAACTTTTTGCCTAACTGATAATCATAAAAATTTATTCTTAACTCTTCTTATAAGAGTTTTACAAAATTTTGTATGACTTGAGGCCAGGGTCTAAGGTTTTTGTTTTGTCTATCCTGCTCTCTGCAGGTATATATTCAATTGTCCTAACATCATTTGTTGAAACAACTGTTCTTTCCTCATTGATTTGTTTTGGTATCTTTTTGAAACTCATTTGACCATAAATATAAGGATTTATTTCAGTTCTTTAGGACATGGTCCATCACTCTCTTTGCCTGTCTTTATACCAGTATAACATTATCTTAACTACCAAAGCGTTATGGTAACCACCTTTGGTCCAGAGTGCTGCCCTATATCTTGCTCAAACAAATTTTGTTAAAAGCAAAGCCACTTAGGGTATTATGCATCGTTCTAATTTTGTATGAATCTTTGCACTAGCCATAACATTGGTTAACCAAATCAGTCTCAATCAGAAAAGTGGTTCTCCTACTATCCCATTAGGCTGGATCCCTGCCTGAGATGCTCTCTGTGTTTCTGCTTCTTCCTTCCAAGTGGAGGAAGAAGAATACAGACTGGAGTCAGGATCATGTGTAGTTTTGAGCTATTGTTCCATGTCAGAGAATATTCAGAGACATGAACAATTTTAAGCTCTTTTTAAATTTTAAGCTCTTTCACTTGTTAGCCAACTCATAGTGCTTCTGTGTTGACAATGTTGGGAGGGGAGTCTGAGGCTGCTCCTGGGTAGGGATTGCACCTTTTCTGGCAAGACCCAGGGTTGAACCACTTTATACCTCAAGGAGAAGGAGGAACACTCCCTTGAATTTGTCTTTAAGTGTAGAGATTATTTGTGGTTGAAGATTAAAAGGCAGACCAACCAAGGGCCTATGATCAAGAACCTTTTGAGTGACAGAGATATATGTTCTAGCCCAATTCACAAAGGCAATTTCAGACAACTCAAGGCCAAAAACTTGTGGCAATAACAGTGTGTATTCACTTATTTTTCTGTTGGCGGTGCTGGGGATTGAACCCAGGGCCTTGTGCGTGTGAGAGGCAAACACTGTACCAGCTGAACTATATACCCAGCACCCTAATAGTGTGTATTCAAATAGAGTGTTTTCTCTTCTTCTTTCCTTCAAGCACCTATGGTGATCCTCAAGTGACTGGCCAATGAATCATGAATTTGGGTTCTATATAAAGTATTTCCTACCATCGAGGAGATTGATGTGAGAACCTGTTCTGTGATGCATGAAAATTTTTTCCTTCAAAGTCCTACTTTCTCATATAATCTGAAAGCACATTTATACTGAAAATTTTTGATAGCATGCTCCAACATCTTTGTTTTTGAATAGATGCATCTTTTGAAGACAGAAAGGGGTAACATATATGTGGGATTTTAGGCACGGATATTAATTGATGGGGGAAAAATTTTAAGTGAGACTGTAATGTTACTCAAACCATATTGCACAGGAAGCTGCTAGATGCTCTGATGAGGCTGAGCTGGTTGAAGTGGCCACCATAAAGGGAATGAGGCTCAGAGAAAGCATGGGAGTGTGTAACAAATTTGAATTTCGAATCTGGTTCTTCTGATAATGGATTTTGAAGATTGCAAGAAACTTTTTAATGTGTTGTTTAAAAACATTGTGCACATCAAATTCTATGTATACACATCCATTAAAAAAATAAAACAGCACGGAAAGGGAAGAATGTTAGCATTCCTTGCCCTATATAAAGGCTCATAGCTTAGCTTAAATAAGCTTGGTGCATTTTATTTGCTTGTACAATCTGAATCTAGGTCTTGATTCTCAGACTTTTGTCGACAGTGAGGAAACCAATGAAGCTTTGAATGAAAAAAGTGACCTTAGGAAGACAATGTGGCCATTCTCCCTCCAGCAGTATTCAACTTGACAGAAAAATCTTAATAAGGGTGCTGAAAGTAGCTCCAGTGATCTTAGAGGGATTATGGCCTTTCAGAAGGGTAGAAAATTTGGCTTAAAACTTGTTAAACAGCCAGGGACCAAGAGGCTACAAGTTTTCTGCTGAGAATCAGAGCAGGGCCTTTCTGCAGTTTGAGGCTTGGCTTGCTTCCTACCCACCTCTCTTCTCTGGCAGCACACTGCGTTTCCCCAGTCCTAGCTCATTAGGATTTCTGCACCATTACTGAGAGAGAGAGAGAGAGAGAGAGAGAGAGAGAGAGAGAGAGAGAGAGATGGGTGGGATGTGGGGAGAGAAAGGGAAAGAAGATAAAACAGCTAAGGGAAAGAGAGGGAGGGAGGTCCCCAATGGTCCCTTTGGTTTCCCTCCTTCCCTCTTGGAAAATAAAAGAACTCCTTCATTTAAAACAATACCATTTTCCTCTCTCTTGCTTAGTCCTGTCTGAAATCTCTCTGAAACAGCATCTCATCCCTTTGTCCTTCAGGATTGCTATTGATAGAGGTATTTCTCTCTTCTTTCTCTCTCCTGCTCATCTCTGTTTCTCTCTTTCTCTTCCTTTTTCTCTGTCTAGCTTCTAGCTCTCCTCTCACCCTGCTGAGAGAACAGAATACTGCCTTATTTGTGACTGTGCAGTTATTTCCATGGCAACCGACCCCTAGCCCAGGTGTGAGCCCGTGCCTTCACCATACGACTGTGCTAGAGAAAAGGCCGTTATTGAAGCTGAGTGCCAGCAGGTTCCTTCCACGGCGCTGGCCCAGAAAGGAACTTCTTCAGGAGAGTAAAAGGAGGGACACAGGAATCAAAAGAAGGGTTCCCAGCCTTCTCACAATTTCCCCAGTGTAAATGAAACACCCCCAACCCACTGCATGTGTGCGCATGTGTAGACACACACATGCTCACATCAATTCTTCTATTTTTGGCCATATAGGCACAGAGCATTTTTTTTTCCTTTTGAAGAGAATTAACTTGAATTCTGTGGTCTGGAACAAAGGCTTACGTTTGAAATGAGAGGTGGGCTCAGCTGTTGAGGCCTTCCGTGCATAAAATGGGGGTCGGGAGAGAGCGGGGACAGTGGAAAGGACAGAATAAAAGCTTAAGGTGGCAATGTGGGGATAAGGAAGGCATGTTATACCCTTAACTCAGTGATGAGAGAGAGAAATGGGAAACATGAGGATTTCAACTGGGAGTTCTTAAAACAAAAGCTCATAAAATGTTCATTATTGTGTAATGTGACTTGTACACAAATAAAATGATATGAAATGGCAAAGGAGGCTGACTCTCAATTCTTTCTCTTTTTTTTTTCTTCCTATTTTTGGTGAATCTGGACTTTTTGTTCCCTTTCAATTTTGTCCAAATGAAGGGAATGTCATTTTGGGGAGATGCTAGAAACCCCCCAAATTCTTAATACCCCTTTTTCCACCTCTCCCTCTTCTTCCACTGGAACACTTGAATCCCAATAAAGAGAAAAGGGATAGAGTCTTTCTTCCATCTCTCCTGGGAGATGTCTGTGCATTGATGGAACTTTCTGCAGCCTAGAGCCAAGAGAGCATTCCAGGTTTCTACTACAAGCAGGATGAGTTAATCTTTATTAAGCAGATGTATGGAGGACCAGCTAGTCTCTATAACATCTCCACGGCCATCCACTCTCCATTTCTTTTATTGATCTGCCTGTCTAAATGAGCACTTCTAAACTCGGTGGGAGTTTTCCAATTAGATAAAAGGCAATTCATGTTGCCTGCTGCCTCCGCACAGCACTAACAGCCTAAACCAAGAGAGCATATTCAAGACTTCTTGGCAGAACAACCTGCTTTAATCAAGGCGACCCCCTTCTGAGTACCCTCATCTGCAGGACATTTCTCTTAATATGCAAAGGCTTTCTTTATTGGAGGTTGAGAAAAATGGGCTGCTTCTCCAGGAGCAGGGCTTTGAAGGTATTCTGCGTGGTTAACGGAGAAGATGCATTGGACCACTTTCTGGGCTAGTGTTTTAGAGAAGGCAGTTTGGCAAGTAAGTTGGGGTCAAACAATAACTCAGGGATTTTCACATCTCAGACTTCTGCTAGGAGTTCAGACATTGGACTCCTGTAGCCTACTCAGGGTCCTCCTGTTCCTGGATGAGTCATAGCCCTGGTAGCAGTGTCCCAAGAGCTCTATCCAAGGGCCAAAGAGTGGATGGAGAGATGATGCCACAGAGGTCAGTCCTTCTATCCCAGGATGTACACCATTGTCCAATGGTGAGTATAAGCTTCCCAAGTCCTAGAGACCAACAGGGGTCTACTTTGGCCCACTACAGCTGGTCCAACCCATCTGACTGAAGTTCAAGGTCCTTTGTGTAAGGCAATCTTATTTCTCTATTTTCTGGTCTGGTTCATCTTCCACATAGCCAAACAATCACAGACTCTAACTTGGCCCTCCTTATCTGAGAAAGGGAAGTTTTCTCATCTACCATCTTTCTTCTTCCAGTTTCCTTTCACACTGTTAATGTCATCTTGCTTAATATCTAATAATTAGAGCTATTATCCTTTATTGAGTGCTGACCCTGTGCCAGGCACTGTGCTGAGTAGTCTACATGTAATTAACAAATCAAACCTCACAGTATGACTATAAATAGGTGCAATTACTATTCCATTTAGCAGATGAGAAAACTGAGTCTAAGCACCTTATTAAAGGGCACATAACCATTTGGATATACACCTGTGTGATTACAAAATTATTGGCATTTAGCATACATAATCAGGAATGAATAATAATCATAATGGTAATGATAGTAAGTTATTTGCTTTTGGAGCCACATGATACAATCAGTGTTAGCACAATGTGAGGCTTAGCAGCAATGATCTTTGACTTTGAGAAATTCCCAGGTAGAATGATTGTGTCCTCTGGTTCCTTTTGTCTCTAAAACACCAGCACTTTCATTGGAGACAAGCAAAATATTCCCGTATCTACTGAGGGTTCTGATCAATATGACAGGGCCTGGGGAATCCCATTTGGTGGGCAGTCTAGTTGGGCTATGATGGACAAAAGATTTGCTTCACTTAAGTTTAGTATTTCCTAAAGGGAAAGGCTTAAATATTTAGGTTTTCTTACAGCTTCCTTTGTCTCAAGAAACTTGGGCTATGTTGCCATATGACGGGATCAGAAGATAATTAAAAACACTGCCCTCCAAAGTGGACATTCTGTCAGCCTCCAACTACTATCTTAGGAAAGATGTGGACTCTCAGTTCAGGTCTTCCCTTAACTTCAAAGAAATTTCCTCTTTTTTTCCAGAGATAGGAGTCATCTTTACTCTTTTTCTCTTTTTCTACAGTCTCTATTCTATAGTTTTAGGGTTTATCTACCAGTCCCCAAATTTCACTTTGCTATTCTTCCTAGAGGCCAGATAGGTTCTATGTAAATAAGATATTTAGCAGCCAGTGCTGGCAGGTCAGACCCATCAAGTCCAGTGTGGTGATTGGGTGTTTTCCTCTACACCCTTGCCTTAAGTTGATTATCTCAGCTGGCTTGATAAGACCTTCAAGGTAGGGAAGGTAGCCAGGCCCTTCAGGACTACAGTCCTGAGCACTGAACTGGGTATGGTGATGTCCAATAACCCCTGTTCATGTTTTTGCTTGGTGAACCCAGAGCAGAGTGAAATTTGGGGACTGGTAGATAAACCCTAAAAGTATAGAATGGAGACTGTAAAATAGGGAATATAGTAGGAGGTCATTGACAGTAAGGTATCTTTGCCACCAAACCTTTACATCCTTCCCTCCATTCCTGCTTCTGACTCAGCATTTGAATGATCCAGACCCAGTGGAGAAGGTGGGATGACTCCACTGCGTCTCTCCTTCTTCCCCCTCTTCCACTCACAGTACAATCTCATGGCGGGGAGGCACTGTCAGATTCCCACTTGCCTGTGTGGCTTTTGTGGACAAAGATGGGCCTTCTCTGACCGATGATAATCATGCTGGCAGTTTGAGGAGAGCCCAAGGGGTGAGGAACGAGGCCCTTTTTGAATATTGAATCCCTGGGTCTTGACTTCTCAGCAGTATCATCTTCTTTCTTGCAAGGCACTGTCACATCATTGTTTAGGCTGCACCAGAGGAGTCAGAGCCAGAGATTGATGGAGGTGGGGCGTGCAGAAGCCTTAGGCACCTGCTGCTCAGAATCTCTATGCAGCCACTGCCGAAGGCTCTGGAAAGAGGCACTTGACCTTCCTTATATCAGAAGAGAGAAGAGCTAGAGACTAGCATTGGAACTAAAGCCCATTCTAGCTGGAGGGGTTCACCTTTGCTCTCAGGAAGAAAGGGAAGTATTTGAAGATTCAGTGAAGCTTCTGTTCATTATCAAGCCCCAGCAGGACTTTATGATAATTTTTATAACTTCTTCATTCAAAACTCTGGGTGCTATGAAGGTTAATAACTTGTGTTTATTGAAACTTCCCTTCAAGGAACCCAGAGAGCTTTGTAGACATTATCTAATTCAGCAGCACCACAGGACAAGGAAACAGGAAAGAGGGAGAGGATGAACAGACAAGATTATTCCAATTTAGGAGAACTGATAATATTAATAGCTCCAACAGGGAGTTTAAGTGAGTTTTAGAAAATTGCAAAAGCAAGTTTAAGCTATCCAGGAAGAGATCTCTTCACACCCCACCCAGTACTGGCCACCTCAACCCACCACTTGGTCCACCACTGTGGGCTGGTGGGAGTTGAACAACTTTGGCACAGTTTTCTTATCTGTAAAGAGGAACAGTAAGTCCCATTCTCTGACATCTTTTTGTTTTTTATTAAGCTAAAGAGGTAAAGGTATGAGAACAGAGCTTGGCACCTTGTTGGTGCTTGTGGAAGGTTACCTATCTGGATCCCCCTTTCCAGGGAACTGAGAATGTTTTTCTGGTTGACTGGCTGAGTAAGCTGCATGTCTTGTACTCTGATGAGTACGAGGAAGAAGAGTAGGAATGCAGAGGGTTGTTTGGGGATGAGGGAATGGCAATCATTTCTCTGGGAACTCTGACAGCCAAAGGTCACAGCCTAGAATTGTGAGAAGATAGACACTCCATCCCCAAAACCTTGGGCAAAAGGCACACATATCCCTGAGCAGAAAGCAAAAATGGAGATGGGAAGCAATGTCGTGGTTAATTGGGGGTGAAAAAAAGTGCCTCTGCCTGAATTGTCTTTGGCTTTAGGGCGTTGAGTCATTCGTGAAGGTTTGCATTTCTTAGTTTGTTACACAAATCTTCTATTCTGCTTTTGCTGGAAAAGGCAAACTTCTGTGAGAAAGCACTTGGCCTTTTGTCTGGTTTGGAACATTCCAGAATAGGAGGAAATTTCCAATTCATGGCTTGAGAGATTTTTTTTTTTTTTCTTCCAAGCCTCACAAATAAGGATGAGTGGTACCAGCAATTTTCTTTTTTGGTTCTTAAAATTTTATTTTATGGAGAAGAGACAAGGAAGGACTTGCACAGCTGAAAGGTTCTTAGGTGTTTTATTGGTGTCCACATGTAGTCCACATGTGGAGCAGGGCAAGGGCTGCTCGCATCTAGGATCCCCCGTTGCACAGTGTGAACAAGACTCAGGCAAGAACGAGAAGGACCTTTCTTTTGTTGTCTTCTCTGAGTTGCTTCTACACTAATTTTATTCCTTCCCCATTTATGGAAATCACGTGGCATTTCTGTAGGGGATCTGAAGCTTTTGGGTCAGATTCAGAGGTCTGAGGTCCCTTTTGTTTCCTCCTACCTGAGCTCACCTGTCTTTGGCACACTGTAGCACAGGAGGGCTTTGCTAGACATCTTGCTATCCATGGTATTGCTTGAATTCATCTTCTCTTGCATCTTCAAGCAAATAAATTTTGGGCTTACCCGGGTTACATGTGTCAGCCAATGAAAAGATAAAGGCACACCATACCAAGGCAAAAGAGATGGTGGGTTGCCATGAGTGGTTCTAGTGATTCCAAATACAGTGCAGACACAAAAGAAGGTTGAAATTTTGCTTTGTTTATAAGTAGGCCTTTCCTCTTCTCTACAGACAAGAATTCATATTCAAAGTTTAGAAGAGGAAGCAAATAAACTTGTTGAACTGTTCTCTGCATTCCCTAATCTTATCTTGAAGCCACACAGATTGCTGTAGCATCTCCTGAGACAGATTTCTTTCCTGGTATTACCTGGAGAAAGATGAAAGCTGCCTTCCCTGGCTCTGTGCTGAGGCCCTGGAGCCAGAATTAAAGCTGTCCTGGGACACTTACCTCTGAATGTCTCAGTTCCAGTAGTTCTAAATATGAACCATAAAGGTTTCAGAAGTGTGCTTTTTTCTTTTTTTCCCTGCACTGGATGTGTATATTCAGTGATTTAACGACCCATCCCATGACCTAGTGTTGCTATTGCTACTGAATGTATAATTCTCCATTTGCAGATGGGCTTTGATTTTCATTGTTCTCCTAGGCTTTAATTGGAGAATGTTTCATGGAATAACATAAAGAACAGGTGTTCAGAACTCATGCCGCAATTCACAGGGAAATCCAGGTTATCATCCAACAAAGAGATGTCCTCCGGAGCTGGGAATTGAGACAAGGCTGAATGAAGTGCAAAACTTGCCTCCTAGTTTAATGGGCCTTAAGTTAAACCAGAGTTAGTGGAGTGAATGGGGGAAACTGTGAAATGGAGAAAGAAAATCTTACCTGCAGTCTGAGACCTGTTCTGAGAGGACCCTGGCAAAGCTTCTGGCAAATGGGTGTGGCCAGGATGGGTTGCCAGGGCTCAGGTCCACTGCCTGACTGGCCTTGGCTAACTAACCAAAGTCCTAATCTGTCTAACAAATGCTTTGAGGTCCTGGCTTGCAATGTGGGGGGACATGTTTATCTTCATCCTAAGTCATGTTCTCTCTGGCTAGGAGGTCACTGACTTGTCCTGAAGGAGAAAGACATCCAAGGCCAGAGAGATGTAATATTCCTCTTTTCCCCATCACTTCCAATCTTCTCTGGATTGCCTCTCAAGGTTTTGAACACCTTTTTTTCTGAGAAGTTTGCTGTGCATTCATTCATTCACTTACTTATCAAACACTTTTTTGAAAACCATATCCCAGCAGCATGTTGGGAATAGAGCGATTTATAAGCACAGTTCCCCTCCAAGGATTGGTCTGGTGTGGAAGGTTGGTGCATCTACAAGTGCTTTGCCACTAAGGGTGGTGAGCGCTTGGTTGTGTGCACATGTTAGAGGAAGAATTTCACTCAAACTCTGTATGTGTGTGTGTGTGTGTGTGTGTTTCCAGGGAAGTTTTCCACAGAAAGGTAATGAGTTTTGCAAGGGCAAGCTGGAATTAACAGGTGTCAAGTGACTGGAGGTCAGGATGGAAAGAAGAGTCTAAATAAAAGAGTGAAGTCCATGAGCTTAGGAGAATGGGAGAACATCGTCCAGGTGGGCAAAGCCTTGTGCCTCCTGTGATATTCTATGTCTTTCTAGAAGTGAGAAAGGGAGACTGTAATCCCTCATTGTTTCTTCAAGTGATGGTACAGAGAAAGGCTTTTCTTGGTTTGCTCCAAGGACAGAGTTTAGTTTCCATTAGGTTTGTCAGACTTAGCAAATGAAATTTAAGGAACTCAGTTATATTTGAATTTCAGATAAACAACAAATGATTTTTTTAGTATCAGTATGTCCTATGTAATATTTGGGATATGCTTGTTTTACTGAGTCTACAGGCTTCTCAGAACTAACAACGGCAAGAAGGGCACAGAAAGTTTCTATATTTGCATTGTAGGCCATTTAGCAAGATGGTGAGAGGTTTTCTGAGTTCTTTCTGTATTGGTGAAGATTTTGTTTTTTTTTTTTGTGGTGCTGGGGATTGAACTCAGGGCCTTGTGCATGTGAGGCAAGCACTCTACCAATTGAGTATATCCCCAGCCCCAGATTTTGCTATTTTTTTTACCATCATAACACAAAGGGACCATGACATATTATATGATTTATTTGGCTAATTCATTCATACATTCACTTTTAATTTAGTCAACAAATATTTAATACATTGCATGTTGTATGCCAGTCACATGGTAGACAGTGTGAGCAAATACAGTCTGGGGTTCTGTTCTCTAGGTGTTTTCAAGTAGTTTTGATAAATCTATTGCATTTCTGATAGTCGCCATATTTTTCCTGCCTGAATCAAGTATCCATTTGCGTCCTCTCGATTTTGCCCCACATTTAGTGACACCAAATTGGTTCCCACTGCCCACTGCTTGCCTGAAATCCTGTTTTGAATGGCTTGTGCCTATTGACCTCAGAGTTTAGATTGCATCAGAATCACAAGAGGTTTCCTTAGAATGTGGTTGCTGGTCTTCCCCCCAGAGTTTGACTCAATTGGTCTGGGATGGGGATCAAGAATTTGCTTGTTTAACATGTTCCCAGGTGAGACCCTAGGTGAGAACCAGGTTTTAGATGACTGCAAGGGAAGGAAGCTGCTTCCTCTTCTTCAGTGCTCATCTCCTGTCTGTCAACTTCATGTCTGTCAGTCTGGATTTCCTAGAGCTGAGTACGAAGTAGGCTCTTCTGCTTTGTGGCAGGGCACACAGACTGTTTGGGGAGGAGGATTTCCTGGATAACCAGTGAAAGTAACAAAAGGTGAGAAGATTTGGAAAGGGGAGTATTAAAACATCAGGAGACTCAGAAATTGTGTATGTCATAAAAATTGTAGAAAATTTAGAAAAAATGCTAAAAGAGACAGTTAAACGAAGATGACAAAAAAACTCATAACACCCCTAACATAGTTCCTGTTAATACTTATTGCATGTATATATGCTTACATATTTTACTCATTCATGCATCCACTCAACCATTACCTTCAACAGAGAGGGTGCCTTCTCTGTGACAGTATTTCTGGGCCCTGGGGTTATAGTAATAGGTGGAAAAAACCCCACACTAAGCACCTTCTATTGGGAGAATCATATCATAAGCAAGAATATAAATAAAATATGCAACATTTTAGATAATGATAGGTACTAAAGATAAAAATGTTAAATCAGGAAAGGGGGCTATGAAATGCTGGGTTTGGGGTGACGAGTGGAGTCATCACTGAGAAGGTGACTTTTTAAGTGAGGAGGGAATTCTGAAGCTGGTGAATGAGCATTCCAGATAGGGGAACAGGGAGCAAGTGCAAGGCCCTTGAGGGGTGGCAGACTTTGGGGGGGTCTGAGCAGCAGCAAGAGGGCAGTGTGGCTGGAGCTGGCTATGGTGGATTTTGTGAGACCATTTCATTTCCTTAACAGGATCACTCTGGCATCTGTGTTGAGAATAGTCTTTAGGGGACAAAGATTAAATCAGGGAGAAGAGTTAGGAAGCTACTGTAGTATTCCAGGCAAGATATAGTGACAGCTTGGACCAGGCTGATGGTGAGAATAATGAGCCGTCTCTAATTCTGGGTTATGTTTTGAAGGTAGATAAAACAGGTTTGCTCATGGACTGGAGAGAGAGTGAAAGAGAGAAATCAAGGCTGAGCAGCTGAAAGAGTAGAATAAATCACCTGCAGACAAAGGGAAGGCTGTAGAGGGAGAAGGCATTGGAATGACTATTAGGAGCTCAGTATTGGATAAATGCAGCTTGAGGATTAGTCATTACCTGCAGATGTTGGGCAGGTAGTTGGATATATGAGTTTGGAATTCGAGGGAGAGGTCTGGCTAGAGATTTGAACTTGGGATATTAGCATATAGGTGGTATTTAAGGTCTGCTGAGGCCCACCTCCCCTCAACTAGAAGAAATATTGTTTCCCAGCTACTGTGAGTGCTGGCTGCTCCCTGGTCATAGCTGCCCCTCTTCTGGAGAACTGCACTCTGCTGATGTGGCCACTTTGCCTGATTGATAAAGGAACATGCCCACTCTTGCCTGACAAGGGACTCTTCGGTGAACGACTAACTGTGGCACAGTTTGTGCTCCAGAGCTTTTCAAGGCAGCTTGACTCAAGCTGAGACCCTAGACACACTTCGTTTCTCCTTAGAGTACCTTCTCAGTGACCTTGAAACATATCTGACTCTCCCCCAGCCTCTTCCTCCAGGGAACCTGACCTAAAGACAGAGCATGCTTTCTAGTTGCTGGAGGCTAGGGGATGTTTGTGCCATGTGCCTGCGTGTGTCATTCTTCTGGAAATGTTGGGGCTTTTCAGGTTGTATATTATCTGACTGCATGATGAGTCAGGATGGATTTGAGATGCCACCGGCCTCCCAACACCCCGCCGTTAGCAATGCAAGGCTTGTTGTGGGTGCAGGCGGGAGGGCAGACTGGTCCTGGGGGGAGGCGAGTCATTATTTCCGCCTCAGTGCATTCTAATCATATTTCCCTCTGTCAAACCGAGCAGTACTTTCAATCTTACTGCAGAGTCTCTGCTTTCCTTCCGCTCGGATCAGAAACAAATCAGCGTGATCAAGCCTGGCAGTAGATCATTTAGAGATTTCGTCTCTGCTAGTAGCCAAGGGCTGGCAGCATCTTTTGTATTTGTGCGTGAATGCCTGTGTACGTTTTGGTTTCAAATCATGGATGGAACTGCCTTCCGTTTTGAAATGCTGTATATTTTGCACTTTCACTTTTCAAGAATTTTTGAGGTCATGGGGAAGGACAAATCAGTATGGGACAGAGTTCCTAACTGCTGTGAACCTATCCAGCAGAGGGATTCTGATGTCTGCCTAGTCTTTTATACTTTTAAAATTGCAGTGTTACATGAATACATGATAATTCTCAGATATTAAGTATATAACTGTCTATATTTTTACATATGTGAATGCTCATGTGGGCACTACCCAGATCAAGATGCAGAGCATTTCCAACATTTCCAACACCCCAGAAGGTTCTCTTGCTCTCTTTCCCAGTCAATCCTTGCTTCTACCCTGAGTCACTACTATTCTGCTATAGATTCATAGATTCTAATCATACTCATTATGGCTTAGTTTTCCTGCTCTTGATATGCGTATAAATGAAATCAAGCAATATGTAGTATTTTCTTTGATTCATTATTTTGTCTGGAACATCATCCATGTTACTATGTGTGTAGAAGGAGTTTGTTCTTTTAAATTTTGCATGTAGTATTTGATGATGTAAATATACCTCAATTTATCCATTCTTCTCTTTTTGGGTTACTTCCAATTTTTTGGTTACATTTATATTCTCAGAACTACCTTAGTGTCTATGAACTGATTTAATACCCCTTCCTCATAAGAAGCCTGCACAATAGGCAGCAAGGGGATTTGTAAGCTTATCTTCATTTCATAGATAAGAAACCTTCACAGATAATTTCAGTGGCTCATCAAGGTCATACAGCCACAGAGGGAACAGAGGGAGCACCGGCACTCAGGCCTCTTGACTTTGGCTCCAGTGATCTGCCTCGGATTCCTGCTAGCATTTCCCCTGTAATGCTTGACATCCAGAGTCCAGGTTGGGGCACCTCTCCACCCCTTGAGGTGATCATAAAAACTGCCTTCCTGGCTGCAGACACCCTGTTGAGACCCCCTCATTTGGCTGGAACCTATTTCATATTTGAACAAGGGCAGTTTCCCCAGTAGCCCTTCAGCACAGAGGGATGCACTTGACACTCAGGCAGCAACAACAATTAAGTCTCTTTCAAAAGGAAGCAGCTGAAATCCCCACTTGACAGTACCTGGTGAATAAGCAGTTATAGCAAAAGCTTATGCCTGTCAGGCGCAGGCAGGGAGCAAAAATGTGTGGCATGGATGTCACCTGCAAGGACACATGGACTTAGATGTTGTCATTGTAATGGTCCCTGCTCCAAGGGGGTTGGCAAAGTCGACAGGATGCAGCCCTCCTGCCAGTTCTCAAAAGTAGGCGCTGGGGAGGGGGATACATGTCAGTATTTAGGGAGCAGGATGAAAAGAAGGCCACAGAACAGACGGTGCCCTGAGCATCGCTTCTGGTGATTTCTGAGCTGAGTGTCCAGAGAAGGAACTATTTTCATTCTGCTGCTCTTCCATATGCCTCACAAGTCATCATAATGCCCATGCTGAACTCCTGCAGGATTCCAGAGAGCCTCACAGTGACGGGCTGTGCTGGCTGTGGCCGTCTCTGCTTTCCCTTCCCTGGTGGTCCCTCCTTTCTTCCACGATCACCATCGTTTTTCTGATTTTTTTTTTCTGTTCCTTCATTATTGTTGATCTCTTCTTAAACGAACAAATGCCTCTGGATGGAGTAATAAGGATCGGCAGAGTGCTTCTGTCACCAACAAGGCCTCCCGCCTTCATCCTCTAGACCCTCTGCATGGCAGGTCTTCTCATGAACATGTTTACAGAAGAGGGGTGGACAATGAGCCAATCCTGATGTCCCCAGAACTCCTCTGCATCCTGGGAACTCCCCTGGTCCTGGGCAAACAGGGAGGATTGGTTACTGTAAAGTTGAAGTGCCTATGGTTACAAGCTGGGAGGTTCTAGGGCTGAGATTAAGAACTCAGTCCTCCCTGGGTCCCAAATTGGTGATTTATTTTTTCCTGCTCTAATGTTGGCTTCTTCTAGCCATTTCTTTTTTCGAGATGAAATAGAAGGCATTTGAACAATAGACTTTGCAGTCTCTAACATGCAGCCAGAGATGCCTTCTGAGAGGGTGTAGCAGGTGCATGAGAAGATGAGGAACAACTGGGAGGTTAGCTCAGACAGCCTTGGACATGCTTCCCACCTGCAGCCTTCCTGCATGGGCATCTGACTCAGGCCGAGAAGAGGAAAAAGACCTATTTATTTAGGTTGTACAGATGAAAAGGGAAAAATGGGAATGCTTTCAATCACTGCTCTCCCTGCTGTCACAATCTTGACTCAATTTAGGGATTCCCAAGGTTTGGGAAAGTGGTACTGTTAGCCATGGGTATGACACAGTGAGCATTTTTTGAACAATGACTGCAAGCTACCAAATTTCTCATATTTGTCTCATTTGGGAGGAAATTATCTGGGTTGAACTGGGGCTCAAAGCTTATGCTTATACAAGTTTGATGAACCTGTAATAGGCCCCTTCCTGACAGGGGCTCAGCCCCCTTAGAGTGCATCCTGACTCCAGAGCAAGACCAAAGTTCATTCCCTCCACACTTCACCCAGTGCTAATGTGGGAGGTGGTTTTCTTTCTTTTTTTTTTGTAACTGCACAAATAACTGTCCAATATTTTATTATCATGATTGATTGGTTACAAACAATTAAGAAGGAAGTCTTTCCTTCCCCATCTATAGTGCACTTAGAAGACTCCCAGAACATTAGAATGGAGCAATACTATTACATGTTCATTTTGTTATATTGAATGACTTTCTCAGCAACGGATGCTCCAAATAGAGTACTTCACCACTGTGTAGTGAAAAAGCTGCAGCTTATCAGTTGAAGGAAGGGTACAAGGAAGTCAGAGAAAAACATGTTTCACAAAGACTTTATAGACTGTACACAGTAATTTTGAACAGAGGACAGGAAGGGTGGTAAAGCATGACAAATAAAACTTATTCTTACAGATAAAATGACATGGAATCATTGAATCAGCCACATCTGACGTGAATTCTGACTGCTGCTGACAATTGAGTGGTCTCAGATAAATTTTCTGTTTAGCTGTTTCCTCATCTGTAAAACACGTATAATAGCACCCACTTTGCAGAGCTGTCTACAAGTACCTTCTTGGAAGCAGGTCTCTAGATGCTGGTCAAAGTGTAAGGAGCTATTTGGTAGAACATCCGTGGAGGGCAGAAGATGAACTGGCTGAGCTCTCTGGCAGTTTCCTTTAGGGGATGATTTCTGCTCTCTTGAATCACCTGATACCTATCTTCTTATCTTCCCTTTTCCTAGCAATTTTTTTTTTTGTGTGTATCCATTAAAATTTCCATAGAAACTGAGAAGAAAATTTATTGAGGAAAAAAATAAAAAAACTAACACTGCTGTATTTTAGTTATCTTGAAGGAAGTTTCAGTGGATAGTTTTATATTTTGTCCTGAACATTTCTGGATTTTGTGGGTTTCCCTTTTGGATATTCTTCCTCACTTCCATCAGGAGCTGTCTGAACTTCCCTGACACTTGCAAACACCTGTGTCCTGATAGGATGAAGTGGGATCCACTGGATAGATTGCCAACACAGAGGTGGGAGGGATTCAGCACCATGGCCCAGGTATACATCCCCACCCCCCATGAGCCTGGTGGTGCCTCTTTGGCCTCTATAGGGGTCTGAGCTGTGGGTTTCTTATTCAACTCTTAGGTAGAGTCCAGGGCAGGCTCAGACTCAGGAAGAGCAAGGACACCGAGGGAGGGGGAGGGGGCTGTGGCATTGCTCCACGCACTCTCCAGGGTTTCCACATTCTTTATTGTGCACCCCAATTGTCGTATTATTCCTTGTTCTCTAACAGTAACCCCTTCCCTTGCCTGAGACCCTTTTCCCACTTTTTTGGCTAACTCTTCTCATTCTTCCCAACTCATCCTGGCATGGCCATCTCGAGTTTGCCTTTGATGGTTCCTCCTAGACCCCCTGCCTAGGTGAGGCGCTCATCTGAAGCTTCTTGGTACCATACCTCACCCTCTTCTTGGTTCTTATCACCCTGTATTATGAGAGTCTGTTGCTCCTTAAAGGAAGGGATTGCAACTTGTCAATCCTAAGCCTTCTCTTTCTGTTTCCAATATTGACCCTTATTCTGTTCCCCTGATATCGTCAGTCCACTGAGGTCCTCCTCCTCTCTGGCCTCTCACACAGTTCTCTTTTATCTTATACCTCATATCTATTTTCCAAACCAACCACAGGAGAGTCCTTTTAAGACCTACATCTGACTATACTGCTCTTCTAAGTTTTCTTGAGCTCCCTCATGCCTATAGGAAGGTGCATAAGCCCGAGTCTTAGGTCACATTGTACCAGAAGCAGGTCCTAAGGTAAAGAATTGAGTTCAAGTCCTTTATTTGGGAGTAGAGGGGAATGCCAGAGGGGGATGGTTACATGAGATGGGGAAGGAAAGCAGCCAGTGTGGGGAGTGCTGGTGAGCAGATTACCACCATGGGAAGCGGGTGTTCAATCTTGAAGGGTGCCCCTGATGGACAGTGTAGAATGTGCCTAGGTGATGCTACCCAAAGAGTTATAAGTCCAGTTTTCCTCCAAACAACAACAACACCCCAAACAAAATCCAACCTCCCATTAGTTATTGGCTGGGTGTGTTCCCAGGGGTACTGATTACCTCCCACTCTGGCCTGCCTTGCATAGGGGCTAAGCAAGTGCCAGTGGTCAGTGGATACCCTCAAGCAGAGAGGCGGTATATTCAGGAAGAAACTTTGTGGAATAGTGAGTGCTGAGGGAAAATGGGAGGGGCACTGGCAGCATCCCCTGTGACCTGGCTCAGAAGGCTCTGCATGATCCACATACTTCCCAACTCTTCAGTCCCCTGTTCCTTTGCTACCCATGTCACTCTTTCTGCTCCAGTAGCCCCCTGTTGCCTGTGTGTCCCTGTACACTTCCAGCTGTCTTTTTGCCTCCATGCTATTGCTCACGATATGCCTTTTGCCTTGGATGCCCTTCTCTCATCTCTCCCGTCATTCACATCTATGCATTCTTCACAATTCAGCATTGCCTCCTCCAGGAACCCCCTTCTTGGCTGACTCCTTTCTCAGCCTGATTGAGATGCCCTTCATGCTGCATCTTCACAGGTCTGCCTTCCTCACAGACAATGGATTGTGGCACATCTACACCATCTGATTTCTCTTTGAGTCCTTGTGATGAGCCTGCAGCTTGGTGTCTTGATAAACATGCATTGGACTGAGCTGTGCATCCATGATGCATGGTTGGGACTCATTTTTGTGTCCTGAATGGAACTAATCTTTGACCCAGCTTCCTCTTTCAATGTCAATGACAGGAAGGGGAAAAAAAAACTTGAACCTTCCCCTTTCCTGAAAGCACGGACATTTTACTCTTTTTCTTCCCAGAGGGATTAGGTCTGGAAGCAGTGGCCAAGGGGAGGCACAGGAGTCCTAGGAGACAGGAGGTCATCAGGAACACACACACACACACACACACACACACACACACACACACACACACATACACACGTGGATAACAGGAGAAAGGAGAGAGGGAACTCAGCAGACAGACAGACTGGACCCAGAAGAAAGGGAAAGATGGACTGAGGGGTAATGAATAAAGGAGAAGGAAAAAACAAAAAGATGGAAAAATGGAAGACTAGAAGACAAGAAGAGGAATAGGAGGAAATAAGACCAAATAATAAGCTAATTGGGAAAGTAGTGAATGAAAACCCCTGTAAAAATGTTTTCCATGTCTGCAAAAAGGTTTTCCATCTCTCAGGGAGGCAGAGATGGAGATCAGAGCTGCAGCTATGAATATTTTGTCTCATCTCCCATTGCTGGCCTAAAGGCAAAGGTATATGTTGGGGTGTTCTGGGAGAGGAGGACAAGGGGGCTGCTGAACCACATGAACGAGACATAGGTTTGCTCCGATAGTCTGGTGGCACCTCCACTGGTGGTGAGTGCTTGTGTGGTATTTGCCTTTCTGTGTCCTCTTTTATAGGGTCAGATCTGCAAGGAACAGGTCAGAGTGACACAGTGGCTCCCATGTGCATGCCTTTGGCCTTGTGCTGTTGGATTTGCAGTGGCTCATGAAAGAGTAATGAGCCACATCAATTTTTAAAGCTGCCTAATGCTCCTCTTAGCTCAGCTGTCTAGAAGTTTGCAAAGCAGGCAACAAGACTCTCCAGGAGAAGACCAGTAGACCTGACCCAGTGTCGGGTCTGCTGCTGCAATAGCTAGTGCCTTAGATTGTTCTTTGGTGGTGCTACAGTGCTGAGAAGGGCAGAGAAATGATTTGACTCATCCTTTGGGTCAGAGGGCAGGAACTGAGAGAATAGCATTTTGCAGGAATTGCATTTTTCATAAGTCTCTAGGTAGACTAGATTTGGGAGCTTAGGAAGAATTTCTAAGTAGGCAAGTTATTCAATTGAATTCTTTAACACAGATATATATTTTTTTACCCTGTGTATGTTTAATTGAATTGTAGGATTCAATTAAACAGTTATTGAACTATTGTCTTTCAGCTCCAAATCCAACATTTTTTATTTTTTTAATTTTTATTTGTTTTAATTAGTTATACATGACAGTAGAATGCATTTATGGACTTTGATATATCATACGTAGATGGGATATAATTTCTCATTTTTCTGAGTGTACATGCTGCAGAATCATATTGGTCATGCAGTCCATATATACATACAGTAATAATGTCTGTTTCATTCTATTATCTTTCCTATCCCCACATCCCCAAATCCAACATTCTGCATTCTGATCAGTGATGCTGGGGCTGGATCTCTGCAGATATTTTCTGCCTTGTCAGCTGGTTCCCTGTTAAGCTTTGCCAGCAGCAGGCAGAAGACAGAGGAAGGCTTGCTCTCTACTTTCTTGTTCCTGTAAGCAAACTCACCCCAGCAATGTTTTCTCACCCCAGCAGTGCCAGCTCATTCCCACAGCAGCAACTCAATACAGCTGGGGCCTTCCAGCACTCACAGAGACAACTTCAACTTGCTGCTACCCTGACTTCAGAGTTCTGGGCTCCATGTCTAAGGGACTTCTCCTTCATACTTCTAAAATTTTAACAGTGTCAATATCTTTCCATTGTTCTTTCAGCTTAAGAGTTTGGAGAAGGTGACCAACTCATCCTGGTGTTCCTGGGACTTTCCAGGTTTTAGAATACCAACAGCCCAGTGTCCTGGCAACTCCTTCAGTCCCAGGCAAATCAAGAAGTTTGGTTACCTTAGAGTGACAGCTGCTTCCTGCAGCTGCTACCTCAGTACCTAGTTAACAATTATATATCATGATAACAATTCTTATGATAAAGTTTCTCTGTTAAAATAGCTGGTATGATCCCTGTTTCCTGATTGAACCTTCATGCATCCTCATTTCTAATTCTTAGGAAACAATACGGAATCAGAGAACATCCATTATTTGTGGGTAAAATCTAAAGTGTTCCTCTAAAGAGTATTACTCTGTTTTATTGCTGCTATTTTGATCGCTGCTGCTCCAGCAGCAGCTGCTGCTCTGGGTGATAACAATACCTCACATGTATGGCATCTCACAGGGCACACAGCACAGCCAGCCGCCTCTTCTCACTGGTTTTCACAGCAGCTCTATGAGGTAAGTACTATTACCTCCACTTAAATGAATTTTCAGAGGAGGGCGACTTGCCCAAAGTCACATAACTAGTCATAGAATACTGAACTTCAAACTCACTTAAAAATTTTTTCCCCATTTTTTTTTTTCTGTTTTTACCTTGCAGCCCTTCATGAGTGGAATTCTATTACCAGCAAGTAGAATTTCTCTCTTAGGCTTCCTGCCTTGCTTTCCCCAACCTCTATCCCCAAGTCTTTCAACTTTACTTAGTTCTGTTAGATAAAATGGATCACAGGGATGCGTGGACTAGAGGAATTATGCTCTCTCTGGGTCCTATGAATTCTTCTGGGTTTCTCCTTAATACTGGCAGGTCTCACATTTCCAGTGGACTTGTGTTTGATCTAAAAGCTTTCTAGAACCTTGGCCTTGGACCTGGTTCACTTAGAAGGCATTTCCCATAGCACTCAATTTTATTAATGCCATAAACCAATCCATGTTAAATAACTGGATCATTTCATATTCAGAAAACATCCCCAGTCTGAATGACTTTATTTGGATGCTGACTGAAGTGTTCCTGTAAATGATGTTGCCAGGTGGCATTGGAGAAGTTGGCCTGAGAGGTGAAGACTATGAGGGTACCAGGAAGACAACTGCAACATCTGCCGTGGAACCATTCAGCACCACCTATGTGGTATCCAGAAAACAAAACCTGTCCCATGACCCTGCTCTCGATTGCTTACACTTAATTAATGAAATCAGAGGCTTTACTTAAACATTCCAAAGCAACAATGTCATGCTAGCTTGAACATGGATTTCTTGAACATGGATTCCATGTTCAAGTACAAGGAGTCATCTCTGGAGTTAGAAAACTGGTATAAGTGAGAAACTTGAACAAATAATCTATCTGATTCTCAGTTTTCTCAACTCTGAGATGGGGATGAATATAATCATAGATTAGGATGTAGTATTGACAATTTTAGGATCCACAGATGGCCAAATCCTCCTTTGCTGAACACCCCTCATATCTTTTGAGTTCTCAGAAAAGTTATACCTGCAATAACAAAGTAAGACAAAGTATACTTTTATTGATAATGAAGCAAGTACCTGGAATGCTAATGCAGTAACATTACTGACCTATTGCTTAAGGTATTAAATTGCACACACTCTTTGTGTCACAGTTTCTGTGGGTCAGAAATTTGAGCATGGTCTAGCTTCAGGCTCCGTTTCGTGACCTTTTATGAGGTTGCAACTGAGCACCTGCCAGGGCTGTGTTCTCAGCAAAGGCTTTTTTTGGGGAAGGATCTCTTTCTAGGCTCACATTGTTCATGGCAGGGTTCAGCTTCTTGAAGTCTGTTAGGCTGAGAACTTCATTTCCTTGCTGGTAGTTGGCCAGGGACTGCCCTCAGTTCCTTGTCATGTGGACTTTTCTACTGTGGCAACTTGCTTCATCAAAGCCAGCCAAGGAGATGGTCTGTCAGCAAAAGGGAAGCCACGATCATAAGGAGTCTAAGTGGATGTTATTTCCAAATCACCTTTGCCATAAGCACACCCTCAGCAGGAAGGATGACACAAGAGTGTGACTCCTAAGAATAGGTGGAGATGACTGGGGACATCCTAAGAGCTGTTTACCATATTAGGGCTCCTTGATAAAAGCTGCATCGGGCCTGAGGCTGGGATTGGAATCTGTAGTGGTGACTTCCATACATCCTTCATTTACTCTGCAAAATTCAGGTCTTGGGACACATTCACTGAGCTGTACCTGTATAAACCTTCAGGTGGTCCACTTACCCATCTCAGGTCCATGTGGTGGAAGAGGACATAAACCTTCAGGTGGTCCACTTACCCATCTCAGGTCCATGTGATGGAAGAGGAAGGAGAAGATGGCAGGTCTTCCACCAGGGATAGGTCAAGGCATGAAGCAGGTAGAAAAGGCAGAGTGGGGATCTCACCTTTGTGATATAGTAATGAGCCAAAGGTATGTTGTTAGTTCTGACCAGCTAGAGTAGCAATCCCCTCACCATTGCAGGGTTGTGAGTAATGGGATGAACAGAGGTTGCTATAGAGGTAGAGGAACTGAACCCTGTTGTATGGTGGCTATAAATGCTAAATGGTAAAGTTTATATAACAGGATCAGATATATTAAATATCATCTTGATGTTTAATTTTGAAATCAGATTTATGCATACCATGTGTAGGATAGGGAGAAAAGAGGAAAGACCTCATGGATAAAATTAAGTATAAGATGCTGATAAGCAGATGGAGTCCAGGAAAGGGAAAAGGTGAATTTATTCACTCAACAAACATGAATTGAAAGCTGATTCTAAGCTTCAATGTAGAACTAAAAATAACAATTTGGGCAAGCAGAGGGGAGAGATGGGTGAACAAAAAGGTAGCTACACAATGATCAAAGCAATAAGGTAGATACTGAGTTCAGAAGTAGCCCAGAGGTGTGGAAGATTAATTCCATGGGAGAGGAGATTGGTTAGGGAATAAAGAGGTAAAAAAAAATATATAGAGAGGAAAAACTCACAGGTGGTATCTAAGTTATGTCTCAACAGTTGAATAAAGTGAATTATGGAAGCAACTAATACGTAGGTGGGGAGGGAGTTTAGGGGTTGTACATGTTTTTCCCACTAATTATGAAGATCAGGTATCTTGTTCCATTTTCCCTTCCCTTAGCTATGATATCAGTTAGCTATTGCTCAGTAACAAACTCTGAATTAAATCATTTAAAACACCAAAATTTTATATTCTTATGATTTTCTGAGTTGGCTGAGCTCAACTGAGAGATTCTTCTGTTCTCTGTGGTATTGGCTGGAATTACTCATATGTCTCCATTCAGCTGGGAGCTCAGCTGGGTAAAGAATGTTCGAGATGCCTTTGCTCACATTTCTGGTATCTCGTCTCAGGTGTCTAGAAAGGTTGACAGCTGACTAGGCCTTGACTCCTTTCCTAGATGATCCCTCATTATATTTTAGACAGCAGTTGGATCCTAAAAGAGTCAAAATGGAACCTGTCAGGTCTCCTAAGACTTAGATTCCAGAATTTGTACATTGTTTTCGTTCTATTCTTTTGGTAGAATAAGGCACAGGGCCAGCCCAGATTCAAGACTGGGGGAAATGGACTCCATTCTCCATAGGATGAGTGACATGTTTGTACTACCCTGGGCCGAGGGTCACCTGCCATCTTCTCAGACCATCCAGTACAGCTGCAAGCTTTGCTTTGTGCTTGATGAGAAAGCTAAGGACACAGCCACACACTTAGCCAGGCAGCACTTAACCATGCAGCTGCTGAGGTCACTCTAGCAAGTTCCTTTGGAGGATCTGAAGACTCTGCCAGCTCCCAGGGGCATAGGTTCCCTGTGAAAGCCATGACTTTTGGGCTAAAGAATCTGCCACTCCCAGCCTAAGGAGGTGGAAATGAAAGCTGCTTGCTGGTTTCCAGATAGCATGTTTTATTTATCCCTGAGAAGACAGAAGTGGAATAGTGTCAGGATTTGAAAACATTTCCTTAAATTTGATGCAGTTGAATCCAAAGACAGATAATGGTTTTGTTTCATCAATAAAGTGTCCATCTCTTTGATGTGCATATCAACGAAGGCTGAAAACAAAAAGGCATCAAATTATCATGGTGGGGGCTCATTGTGGTGCATCTGCATATATTAGCTCACAGTAACACAAATATAACACTTTGGGAGGCTAAAGTGCTAAGTTACAGAAAGTATTATTCTGTTTAAAATGTTGTGAAAAATCACAGTCTTCTCTGATTAAAATAACATTAGAAATATTAGCAAATTAAATATTGCCTAAGAGTGAATAGAAAAGAAAATCATCATTTCAGAATATGGTTTAGGAATATTGTGCTGGGCACTGGAAGATGGTTGGTATGCTCTTTATGAGAGAGGATTCTGGAATAGAAAATTGGTCTTTGGGGTACTCCTATCTCCTTTTTATCAGCATTTTTTTTTTGCCTCAGCATTCTCTTTCCCAGATACCCAAATATTTCTTCTATAAGTGTACCATGGTAGAAACTATGGGAAGACAAAGCAACAGAGACTGTTTTTAAGAAGAAATATGAGGCTGAATTTTATAGTCATACCCAGTAGGTCTTCCCCCCTGCTAACTTTGGGTGAACAATTCACCTCTGAAATTCAATTTCCCCATTTGTAAAAGGAGGAGAGTGTGCACCTTGAATGAGATGAGGGGTACAAGGTATCCAGAACATAATGGCTGTTTGTTGGTATGACTTGGAGACAAAAGGCACATGAAAAAATGGCAGAGTGAGGAAGACATAGTAGGGATGAGCTGAATTGTGCTTTGGACTCTTCAGTTCTAGAGAAGTTCAGGAAATGAGGTCAGGGTTACCAAATAAGGGGAGGCTGAATCCAGGCATAGTGATGGGGTGGCAGAAAATGCCAAGGGACTGCCCTTGTGGAGGCAGAAATAGACATGTTCATAGACAAAGGGGAGATTTAAGTGATTTATGTGAAAGATATGGTATCTGGTATTGGAAATCACATCATGAAGGATCATAGAATTCAGGTACAGGAGTATAGGGTTTAATGGGTCTACTTACCAAGCAGGCTTATGCTATGACTGTCCTTAAGAAATTATACATATTCCAAATTATTTTTAAGTTTGTGTGATGTACCTTTATTTTTTTTCTACTTCCATTTGTTTCCTCTTCCCCCTCTCTTTTTTTCCAAATTGCATTCTCATCTTCACCCTACAGTGTGCTGTTTACTTCAAAGTATAATTAAAGGACTGGGCCAAAAAGCAAATGGAGCACATCTTGCCAACTCTACCTGCAGAAGGCATTACATTTGCAAATCTGTGACTCAGATTTGGAACAACCTGAAGGGAAAGGCAATGGTGTACAGGTGGTGACAGTGCCATCTATTACCTTGCTGGGAGTCGGGAAAGAGAGCCAGTGAAACTATTGAAAAAAGGATGAACCATGAAGCAAACAGTGATTCGAAATTAATAATAATTCCTTATGCCTGGGTTGTGATTTACAAGTGCTTAGAATGCTTTCACAGCCAGGAACTCGTGTAATTCTTGGGACAACCCTATGAGGTTGTTAAATAAAATGTTGTTGTCTTCATTTTACACACGAGAGAGCTGAAATTGAAAGAGAGGGCTTACCCAAAATTACATGGCACATAAATGGGGGAGATAAGTGGAAATTCAGGTTGTTACATTCACCCATCAAACAAGTATCTCTTTTGTGTTTGTGGCTGATCCCCCTCCCCTATCTTGTCCTCATTGTAGACTGGAGAACACTGAACTAGGGTTTAAACAGTTAGAAACCAGTCATGAGGCCATTTTGGTGAACCAGGAATGAGGTGTGGAGGGACTGTATGGCACCAGATTTCTACTTTCTCCATGACCCCCATTGACATTCCTCCCCGTTCTCCCTCATGGCCCCCTTTCTCTTGTCTATTTCATAAGTACTGGCATTGCCCAATGTTTGGCCCTTGTGTACATTCTTGTTTTCCCCATTCTCAACGTGGGTGATTTCATTCTTCACTCTGACTTTTATCATCAATTCTAAATTCATATCTCCACCCAGATCAATCTCTCAAGGGAATATGGGTTTAAGGACCATCTCTTGGCTCATTGGATCCCCCTCTTTCCCTTTGTCTCAGGAATCATATACTATATTTTATTTCTTCCATGTTCGTGACTGTAAATTTTTCTCTTCAGTGATTCCTTCTCATAAAAAATGCTCACATTTATCCCATTAAAAAATTAAAACAGGACTGGAGTTGTCACTCAGTGGTAGAGCACTTGCTTCACAAGTGCGAGGCACTGGGTTTGATCCTAGCACCACATAAAATGAAACCAACCATATCAACGAACCAACCAACCAACCAAACAAACATAAAAACTCAAATAAAAGCATTGAGTCCATACACAACCAAAAAAAGTATAAAAAAATTAAAACAAAAATATTCCCCAAATTTTCTTTAAATACCTCTCCTTCTGCAACCATAGCCTTAACTTCTTCTTGCTCTTTCTTACCCAAACTTTTCTGGAGCATTTTGCATACTTTCTGTCTCCATTTTCACCTCCCATTCGCTCTCCTCAACCTACTCCAACCTGGCCTCTGTTCCCATCACTCAACCTTAATAACTCTTTCTAGAAGCCCATGACAGCTGTGCTCACCTTATGAGACTTCCAAGCAGAAATCAACACAGTGAACCACTCTGTTTTCCTTGGAACATTTTTTACCTTGGTTTCTGTGACACAATGCTCTTCTGGTTTTCCTGCCTCCTCTGGGAGCTCTTCTCTGACCTTTGCTCATCTTCTAATGACAAATGGCTAAATATTTTCATCCCATGCCTTTTCTCCCTACTCTGTACACAATTATCAAAAGATTTCCCAAGCTTTCAGTGACCAGCTCTATGGAGGCCACTCTCCCATGTATCGATCTTGGCTACCCCTTGCTTCTGATCCTCATATTTTCATATTCTCTTAACAGACTTCTCTCCTTGAACAACTCCAGGGCTGCTCAGACATAACATATTGATATCTTAACTCATATTTTTTTCATTTCAAATATGGTTCTCCTCTAATATTCTCCATCTCAATGAATGGCCCCTTAATAAATATAGTTCAGAATTTCTACATGTCTTTCTGGTAACTCTTCCTGTCTTGTACCCTGTCACCTCCCACCACCATGATTTTCAAGTATCTCTTGAATCCATCCAACTTTGCTCTACAACAACTAGGTCATAGTTTTGTCTTGCCTGACTATGGAAAACTATCCCAACTAATTTACTGTGGTTCACTTTGGTCCTTTTGATTAACTTTTATACTAAATTGAAGTGACCTTTTTATCATCTCATTCTCTACTCTTCTATGTCTCAACATATGGCCTTTAGAAATGTCTTACTCCCTCAATTATTCAACTCTTGACTACCTCTGTAGTCTCATCTTTCTCTGTTCTCCTATTTCTTTTTCTCTTTATTTTTGGTGGGGAGGGAGGTACCTGGAATTGAACTCAGGGGCACTTGGCAACTGAGCCACATCCCCAGACCTATTTTGCATTTTATTTAGAGACAGGGTTGCTGGGAGCCATTAGCCAAGTAGGTATGACAATTTCCTTGCCAGCGTACCCCATGTTGCTTAGTGGAAGGACTCGTGGAAATAGGACATTTTGCAGTGACATTGCATGTAGGTGACCTTGCTCAAGGACCAAGGCGGATCCGAGTTTAGGGTGTTCCCCGTTTAGGATAATCGGGTTTAGGACGTTCCAGGTTTAAGATTATTCCTGCTGGGAATAGGGCGTATCCTGCTGCCTGAGTTCCCCTTGAGTTCTCACGGGATTCAGACAGTAGACAGAAGCCCAGTGGGAGTGGATTTGGGCAGAGAACGTGGATTTCCCCAGAACGTGATTGTAGACGGCTGGTGTGAGTTCGGGAATAAAGAGTTTCTGTTTGAATCTACAAGCTGTGTGGTGGCTCGTGATTGTGTGCCCAGCCAGACTGCGGCATTTGTGCCCAGCCAGACTGAGGCACAGGGTCTCATTGAGTTGCTTAGCACCTTGCTTTTGCTGAGGCTGGCTTTGAACTCATGATCCTCCTGCCTCGGCCTTACAGGTGTGTGCCACTGCACCTGGCTGTTTTTCTTTAAAAAAAATTAATTTATTTCATAGTAGAATTCATTTTGACCCATTGTACACAAATGGAGCACAACTTCTCATTCCTCTGGCTGTACATAGTGCAGAGTCACACCAGTAGTGTAATTGTACATATATATGGGGTAATAATGTCTGTCTCATTCTACAGGTCTTCCCATCCCCACAGTCCTACCCTTGCCCTCACTTCTTTCTACGCAAACCAAAGTTCCTTCATTCTTCCATATCACCCCACCCCACTGTGGATCAGCAACCGCTTATCAGAGAAAACAATTGACTTTTGGTTTTATCTCACTCTAGTCAGAATGGCAATTGTCAAGAATACAAGCAATAATAAGTGTTGGTGAGGATGTAGGGGGAAAGGTACACTCATACATTGCTGGTGGGACTGCAAATTGGTGCAACCACTAGGAAATAATATGGAGATACCTCAGAAAACTTGGAATGAATCCACCATTTGACCCAGTTATCCCACTCCTTGGTCTATACCCAAAGGAATTAAAATCAGCATACTATAATGACACAGCCACATCAATGTTTATAGCAGCTTAATTCACAACAGCTAAACTATGGAACCAACTTAGGTGCCTTTAACAGTTGAATGGATAAAGAAAGAAAATGTGGTATATGTTCTCCTATTTCTTGTAATAAATCATGTTCAGGCTGTGCTACATCTCCCTGGACACCAGAGAGCCAGGGAACAATCTGAAGAAAGTTTATCATTTGATGATCTTCAAACTTTAAGACAAACTAAACCTGTCTGGGCACTCTTCCCACACTCACACAAAGTTCTGGGATCAAATAGGATAACTCTGCCTAAACTAAAGGCTAATGGGCTTTATTCTAATTGTAAAAAATTACTGAAATACTTCTCATAGTTTTTAATATTCTAATGTAATATCCCACTAAATCTGGAGGTGCATATAGCATGTAGTACTTACCAAGTTTATTTTATGATATGATTCCTTTTCCCTTTTTAGTAGAACATCTTACAAGGCTGTTGTTATGTGAAGCAGAGATATAACCATGCTACAATTAAGTTCAACAAATATTTATTAATTGCTGTTCATGTACATAGCCCTTTGAAAAGTATTGCAGGAGATGAGATAGCATCTGTCTGTTAGGAATCTTTTACTTATAGGAGAATTAAGGCCCAATTTTAGATGGCTTAAGTGGAAAAACAAAACAAACTAGGAATCTATTGGTAAAGTATCTTGGAAGGCCAAGGCATGGGCTGGCTGGCTTAGATATAGCAGGATCAAGGTGTTCAAATTACATTTTTGGATCTCCGCATTTCTCCTTTTTTTATTTCATTGTAAAGTATGATTTATCAATGTGCCAACTGTTTTAAGTTTGGTCCCCAGGAAATAAATTCTGGAATGGAGAGTTACATGAAAATTACTGGGGAGAGCTCTAGAGACTGTATCTGTGAGGGAGTAATAAAAACATGATGGGGCAGAGAAGTTGATATGCCTCTTTTTGTCCTACAAGGAGCTCCAGAATCCTTCAGAACAGTTCTCAAGTTGAAGCAAAGAGTATATGCCTCATTGAGTATGGATTGGTCCCTGGGAGGAAACACAGCAGAGCTTCTTCCTTGTGGCAGAGAGCAATCCTAGTGAGAGACATAGCTCTGAGCACATCCAGTGTTGGGAAAATGAGTGTGTTGACCCTCAAAAAGGAGCTGGATGGAGGACACAGGGTCTGCTATAATTAACCAACGTGGGCCTGGCAGCTCAAGCCTGAACTTTTATTTATTATTTCAGATGCAGGGAGACTTTGACTTCAGGTTATATTAGTGAGAGGACTTTCATTATTTACCTTGAGTTTCTGCTTCCCCTGTGATAGGGGAGGTAGAGGTCACAGTGATCAAGAGCTCCACCATATGTGGGAATGGCAGACTCCCAAAGGAGTGCATGCTGCACATGCTGAAAAAGGAACCAGCGTCAACTATAACCTTCAAAATTTTTATTGCACCAAAAATTGAGGAGGCATATTCACATACAGTGGGAAACAACACAAGAGTTTATGGCTTGTACTTTTAAAAACAATGACCTGAAGCCACTTGGTCTTGTCTTATAGGTGACAGGGAAGAGAACTTGTTTCTGATTTACCTTGGCCCCTGCTGCTAAATCTATATTCTACAATATTGTAATTCTGATGATGAATATTTGTACCATAGTGTGGACTGGTCTGTTTTTATCAAGATAGTTTAAGAAAAGAGAAGATAAAAAGTTATATAAGTTGTAATAATTTCCAACCTGTATTAGGGTTCTCTAGAGGAACAGAATCAACAAGAAGTATAATTATAAAAAGGGGATTTATTAGATTGGCTTAGGTGACAGGAAACTGGATAGTCCACAATGGCCACCTGCGGGCTGGAGAACTGGAAGAATCATTAACTGCACCATCCAAAAGACTGAAGCCTCAGAGTAAGATGGATAAATGGTTCTACCTTAATCTAAGACCAGAAGCTTCTGGAAACTCCCTGGAGAATCACTGACAGAGTCCACTTTGGAAGGGTGAAGAAGTAAGAGTATGATATCCTCAGATGATCTCAGCAGCAATCAAGAACCCTGTTCAAGAAGAATGTAGCTTGCATCTGCTGCTGCTTACATGTTCTTCCAACTTTTATTCAATCTAAGCCATCATCCTATCAGATGGTGCTGCCTATACTTAGGAAGGGTCTTCACTTTAGTTGGCTATCCTACATGCCAATCATTCCTAGACACACCTTCATTGACACACCCAGCTTCTTAATCATCTGTATTTCTTAATCCAATCAAGTAGACAATTCAAATCAGCCATTACACATCCTAATGTATGTAGAAATACTTCTCTGTGAGCATTGCTCACCTAAAGATTTAGATCGCCTCATTAGCAGTGTAAAAATTATTCATATTTATCAAATACTTATTTATCTGATATTCTATCAAACAATTGGTAAGCATCATTCAGTTTAAGTATGATCAGTGTTCTCATTTTATAGGTAAAGGAGCTAAGGTTAAATGAAGCAATTTTTCCAGTGTATCACAAGTAGTCAGAGGGACTTGGCTCTAGAACCCAGTGGTGTCTCCTCTGCTATGTTGTCATATTACTACAGTTAATAGCTTTTCATTAGTTTTGTTTTTTTTTTTTTTGGAAACAATTTCTTATTTTACTTGGAAGCCTAATTCCTTGAGTCTTGTTTGGCAAATTAAAGACTTTCAGGCAGAATTCAAACTTGGATAAAGATATAATGCAATTTTATCTTTTAACTTACTTGACTTATTTTCTATGTAACAGTGTAATAGCAACAGTGTCCAGTAACAGTAATAGTAATAGTAACAGTGTCTAGTAATAGTAACAGTGTCTCTAATGTTTTAAAATTAAAATAGACTCTACAAACAATATTACAAGAGCATGAAAAGTAACAGGGGCTGAAAATTCATCTTCAACACTACTGATCCATCAATTGTGTCTTCTTTACATTTCTTCATGGACCTGGTCCAGAGGAAGGTCCTATTTTTACTTACCTGCATCCATGACAAAGCTATAGGTTGAATCATATGAAGCTTTCAGTATTTGATCATCTTTATATAAAATGATGACATTTGATAAGTTTCAATCTAATGTCTGCTGCTTTAGTTCAATTTAATGTCAGCACTTTCCATGTTGTTCTGTAGCCTTCATACGTGCTCTATTAATGAATGTCTAATGATGTTCAATTAAGAAAAAGATCACCATTCTCTGTTCATTGTCCTCAGTTTTTATTATTGTAAAGAAATATCTTCATACACAGACATTTCCTTGTCTTTAGGGGTTACTCCCCCCCATTTTCTATTGGTATAGAATAGTTGCACACACTTCTGGTATTTGTTGTTACATATTCTTACATGCATATAATATAACAACATGATTTGGCCAGTATCACTACCAGCACTTCCCCTGTCCCTCCCCCTTAAGTGGTCTTTACTACTACCTCAAACCCCATTTCTTTTTTTTCTCATTTTATAAAAAAATTGTTTTTAGTTATACAGGACAGTAGAATGTATTTTGACGTATCATACATACATGGAGTATAACATCCCATTTTGTGGTTGTACTGACATGGAGTTACGCTGGTCGTATATTCATATATGAACATAGGAAAGTATTATGTTAGGGGTTACTTCTTTAGGATAAATTCTCAGTGACAGAATTATTGGATCCAAGAAATTTAATATTTTGTGACTTCAACATATATAGCTAAGTCATTTTGCAGACAGAATAAAATTGTAGCCCAAAGTAAACAAATACACAAATTTAATCAGAACCTGGTTAGACTTGAGTAGTATTATTTTTGCTAATGTAATAGGTGTAAAGTGATACTTAATGAATATTTTAATTTGTTTTTCTCTGATCACAGCAAGGTGGAACATTTTTGCATATGTTTATTTACTAAGTTCAATTCCTCATGCATAAATGATCAGGTCATATTCTTAGCTCATTCATCTATTAAGCTTCTTAATTTTAAATGATAGTTGTTCATTTTATATAATGTGGGCCATTTGTTTCTATTAGAATCATTTTAATGTCTTGGTTTTCTTTTAATTTTCATATTTTAGAAGTCACAAAGTATATTTTTATAGCATTAAATATGATTTTTTCTTAATAATTAAAGTTTAGAATATTTTAACTCCTGAATATGTCTAACCATTTAATTATTTTATTTGCTATGCTTTATATAATATTTAAAATTTTCCTTTTTTGGTGATATAAAATTTATTAGATTTATACTGTAAGCTGAGAATAAATACTAATTTAAAAGTTTGCTAGCCAGATATCCCCAAATTACTTATTAAATAAATGGTTCTTTTCTCTATTGCTTAGTGATATTTCCTGTAAGAGTAAAATCACTTAATGTGATAGAATCTATTTCTGGAACCACTTATTTGGTTCTACACTTATCTGATGCCACATGCATTTTAATACCTACTAGGATGCTCTTCTTTAAAGTCCTTTCAAACTGAGAACATTTAAAATCATTTCCCTCTATTCTTCTTTGGCTAATTTCATAATATTTCACAATTTCATAAATTGATTAAGTTTAAAAATAATGTATTAGTTTTCTTTTGCTGCTGTAAAATAATACCATAGAATTAGTGGCTAAAACAGCACACTCAGTTGTATAGGTTAGACGTCTGACCTGGTCTTCCTCAGCTAAACTCATGCTGTCAGCAGGGCTTGTGTTCTTTTGTGGAGATGATCCACTTTCTTGCCCTTTGCAGCATCTAGAACTGCCACATTTCATGGTTCATGGGCCCTTGGTCCATCTTCAAAGGCAGCAGTGCTGCCTCTTCTGACTATTTTTCTCAGTGAATACATTTAGCAAAGGAATACATTTGATTTTAAGGAATATGTGATTAGATTATGCATACCTGGGTAATTCAGAATAATCCCCCTATATTTTAATAATATCTTCAAAGTCACTTTTCCGACTTATGGTAACATTGAAAGATTCTAGAGATTAGGATGTGGACATATGGGGGGCCATTTATCTGCCGACCACGAAGATCAGAATTTTATTTTAATTCTCAGCAACATTGCATTTGTGCAATATTTTACTTTTCCAGTTATCAGTAAAGGTATGGCTTAATTTTCGCGGTGATCATCTGGTGACATTTTGTGATCCTCTTTCATATGTCATTAACTTTCTCCATAAACTTCCATATTGTGTATTGTGATTATGAGCAGGACTTCTCTTTGGCCATATTCCTCTGTAA
This sequence comes from Marmota flaviventris, assembly GCF_047511675.1. Classification (NCBI taxonomy): domain Eukaryota; kingdom Metazoa; phylum Chordata; class Mammalia; order Rodentia; family Sciuridae; genus Marmota; species Marmota flaviventris. The sequence goes on from NC_092498.1 coordinate 193,248,683, forward strand.
TATATTTCTCTAACAAGTTCTTGCTTGATGTCCTTAATTATTTATGAAAATGTATTCCCTAATGTAATATCAATTTGGCATCCACTCTACAAGAAGAAACATATGCTGGCAATCCGTGGTGCAGCAAATGTAGCTCCTAGGGAATCAGCTCAGCTATGCCATATTGAGAAATCTCCATTTTCATTATTTATTTGAAAAGATGCAAAAATGCTGAGCACTGAGGTGACCTTCAGAGCTTAGATAAGGTTGCTGAATATGACGTTTGACCTACTTTGCTCAATGTCCTGAGCAGAAGGACACCCAGCAGTCCAGGAGCTGCCCTGGCAGAGGGAAGTGGCATATGGGCCTGGGGTTGAGAGGCAAAGTTTTGCTTAGGGACCCTGCACAGACCTTCTCTTCAAATGATTGATTAATTTCTACTTCAGCAGATTGTGGTTTGTAATCCACTCTCTCCTAAGTTTGCTATTTACATTGAACTCAGGCCCATGATGCAAAGGAAGAATCTCAGAACTGGGAAATGGGAGAACTGGTTCCAGCCTCAACTGAGAGCTTGATTGAACCATATGGTAGTGAGGAGGCAATTCAATTTCTCAAAGGATCAGTACTTTTATTTGTAATATGGGGTGGTGGTGGTGGTGGTAAGAAAATGATTGGATTAGACCCATCAATCTATTAACGGATGGAGACTTCAAAAAAGGCAATATCCATTTGAAGAAGCAAGAAAGCGCTCCTCACTTCAGTTCCCATATATATATTTTTCAATTAATTGATTCTGGGGTAACATCTAGGAGGCAGAAACTCTTTTTAAACCTTTTAACTTAGAAATGTCTCAGAGCTTTTAAGCTAATTCTCATCTCAGCCTATAGGCTCTTGAGAAGTCTTAGAATCCCTTGCTTTAAGAAGTGATAGTAGATCCTGATATTGCCTCTAAATAATAAGCATATAGGATTAAAAACACATTAGTCTCCTGGCACTGTGCCCTCTAGACTGAGTTCCACAGGAGGCTTTGTCACACAGGTCAGTAAGAGAAAGCCCACAGGCTTATATTCAGGACCCAAGCAGAGTCTGGATGGATTTGGTTTCCAAGGCAGTCCCTCCCTATGGATCTTGCTGAAGTTCTCCCCTTCCACTCTGTGCGTTGAGACCACTTGAAATCTTGTCTCTTCACCAGCTCTTGTTTCTCTCTCCTGCAGATCAGGGGCTCTGTGTTGATGAGCCCAGAGTGGCCAATGAGATTCACTGGAATAGCAAGGACATCAAATCACTGTACTTTTCATGGCTCTTCCACTTCAGTACTTCCCGCACAGGTCTTGGCGGGTGAGGTGCAATCCCACATGGAGGGCTGGCAAAGTGCTGGCAATGGATACATGTACTGTAAATTCCAGTTTTCCTTCCTTTCCCACATCTAATATTTTCCTGTCATAGGAAGCATTTGGATAGCTGTGGGAGGGACAAATTGGTTTCTCTAATCAAGGTTATAGCTTGCTCTTGTCAGAGGCATGCAGATTATCATGAACCCTTTCCTAGGGAAAGGAAGAGAACCACAGCCCACAGATTCCAGAAAGTATGAGAGCATTAAGCTTGCAGTTGTGGCAATACCACACCACATGTATTGATGCCTTTGTAAGCCAGTCACTGTGGACAGGGAGACTCACCTGGAAGAGTGCAGAATCTTGTTTGGAATTCAAGCATAGAAACAATTTTAGGGTGGCGTGACATAAATGTTGACAATTGGGCACATACGTTGCTGTTGACTTGCTCAGTTGAGAAATTAATTTCTCAGAGGCCAGTTAGCTTAGTGAAGAAAAGAGCCTCTGAGGATTAGAAAAACAAAGCATGTAGGCTATTTATTTTGAAGATAAAGTAGAAAGCAGGAATATTTCTTTTTACAATTTTGTTTTTATATTTTTTAATATTATATAACTAGCTTATATGCATTCAAAAATTTGGAGACATTCATGATTTGGGATTCCTGTTTCCTCACTTACTAGCTTTGTAGTCTGGGAAAAGTGTCTTTTAGAAAAATTTAATTGACGCATAATATTTGTACATATTTATGGGATACAGTACAGGAATTTGATGTATACATAATGTATAGTGAACATATCAAGGTAATTAGCATTTTCTTCTTCTCAAGAATTTATCATTTCTATATGTTGGGTAACTTTGGCCTTTTAGATATTTTGAAATATACCATAAATTGTAATAGACTATAGTCACCCTACTGTGCTATAGCACATCAGAACAAATTCCTCCCATGTCTTTGTGCCCTTCTTCTAACTTCTATCTTCTCGCTCCCTCTTGCTAGTCTCTAGAAACCACTATTCCACTCTCTTCTTGATGGAATTGAAAAACTTTCTCTGAACTTCATATTTTCTGTGAAGATTTATTGAGATAATGCACATAATACTATTTGCTTCTTGTCTGGCATTTGCTCAATGTCAGTTCTCATTATTGCTATTATTATCATTGTTGCTTGAAAACTAGAGCAGCTTGGCAAAGGGAATTGATATTTTGGACCTCAGTCAGATCAATCAAGTTGGGCTATACAGTGGGGTGTGAGTGATGGGAACCAGAACAGAGAGCTATTCCAGTATTCCAGAAAGTCAGGAAACCATAAGCTGGCCTGGTCACAGAGGAACCATCAACTTCTGAAGCAGAACTCAGAGCCTCAGACCACAGGCTGGCAAGGTGCCCTGGCCTGAAGCTCTGAATGCAAAGAAGGCAGAGAGAGGAAAGCCCTTGGAATTACACTTCAGATGAGGAAATCCCCAGAGAGAAGAAAATAGGGAAAATGAGTGTTGTTGTACAACCTTGGCTTTTGAAAAAAAACCAAAACAACAACAACAAAAATCTATAGCTTGCTGGACAAGGAAGAAATCTCAATCTGAGGACCACAGGGTCAGAGAGAGTGGCCCTGTCTGGGCTAAGCAAGGACTCAGCTGCCAGGCCAGATTGGGAATCAGAAGTGCCAGATGTGGCAGATGGCTGTGCCAGCAGGCTGCCTGTGTTCCTCCCAGGCTGTGAACATGGTGGGAGTCAGCCTTGATGCTTCCTTACATAGCCACATCGAACTGAATGTAGGAAAATGGGCATAAGGGAAGAAATCCCTTAAAAAAGCATTTTTAAAAAGAAGATGTTAGTGTTGGAAATGAAGATTGCAAGATCTGTGCGTAAAAACACCTTTGCTGAAGTACAAGTGACAGGATTTAATGATGAGACACTCCTAAGAGAGAATCATCTGTATTTATTTTGTACCTTTCAAAGATGGGTCCATGGGAGCCTCTGGCAAGAAAAGAACCCCTGTTTATGAACAGATTCCTCATAGGAAGGTGCACGTGTGTGTGCACGCGTGCGCGTGTGAGTGTGCGAGCATGCGCGCACATGAGTGTGTATGTGGAGCCTCCCTTAATAGTGCACAGTGTCTGGGCATGGAAATAAAGCATGGAGAAACAGAGCGGGGTTGCCACCCATCGCTTCCTATCTTTCTATGCGGCCCAACTGGTATTGCTATGATCTCCTGCTGTTTGGCAGAGAGCTCCCGGGACAGGCTTTGAGGATAATAGTGATGACCAAGCAGCCACATTTACTGACCAGGTGCTACTTGTCAGGTACTAGGTACTTTATGTTTATTATCTCCAACCCTGACAGTGTCCTTGTGAATTTCCCCCATCTTATAACCGCTGTCTTGGTCTGGGGACTTATGAAGGAACTAAGAGGTTAGGTGACTTATTCAAGCTCACAAAGGTTGCAAATAAGCGTTCTGTTCCCTAAAACAGCTGCTACCCCATCCCAAGCAAAAACAAATGGACAGTTGAACCCTGCCTCCAACAACATCCCTGTGGTTCACACTCAAATCTGTGTCAGCACTAGAGTGTGATAGGAGCAGGATGAGAGCCCTTCTAAAATGGGTTAGAGGTGTGCAATGTCAGGAAGTGACCTGGGCTACAGGTGAACCGGTAGTGTCCATGGAATTAAGAGGACATTGTTAGCCGTGTGCAGTGGCGCATGCCTGTTATTCCAGTGGCTCAGGAGGCTGAGGCAGGAGGATTGCGAGTTCAAAGCCAATCTCAACAAAGGGCAGGCGCTAAGCAACTCAGTGAGACCCTGTCTCTAAATAAAATACAAAACAAAACAAAAAGGGGGGCTGGGGATGTGGCTGAGTGGTTGAGTGCTCCTGAGTTCAATCCCTGATACTTCCTCCACCCCCAAATAAAAAGAGGATATTATTACCATACAGAGTTACAGCAGGCTAATGGTGGGAAGGTGTGTGTTTATGTGGGTGTGTGCGCGCACGCATGTGTGAAGGTCAAAGGTAATGTAGAAGGCTGAATCACTGTTGGTGATTATTCAACTCTGTCACTCTGCCTAGAGGCCCAGAGGTAGGATTCAGATATCTGCTGCCATTCATCTTCCAGATCCAGCTCCTTAAATCCATTTTAAATCTGCAAAAAAAAAAAAAACAAAAAAAAAAACAAAAAAAAAAAAACATGAGAATAAGCTGTTCATCTGAACCAACCAAACCCTGCAAAAATGTATATTCTTGTTTTTACAGTATGAAATTTACTTATCAGTGACTTTATGTGTTTTTTAAAACTCAACACTCTGTTGACTTTCTTCTTCTACTTCTTTCCCCTCATCTTTCCCACTCCTGTACCCAATTTTTGTCAGTTTTCTCTTTTTTTTCTTCCATGAAATTTCTAGGATATTCATTTATACCTTTCAATATAATTATCTTGCTTCTTGTTGACATACTAGATTTACAGGATATGTTTTGACCCTAGCCTACAAAACTGACAAAAATCAGCCTTTATGTTTCCTTTGACTTTTGCCTTCCCTGTCTTCTGATTTTTGTCAGTGATATTATTTTTACAACACCATGTGTATAACATGCACCTTCTACTTGCTAAATGTAATGGTCATAGCTTTTCTTTGTAGTCTTCGATGTAGTGGATCAATGCATACCACTGGTCTTTTTGCAACAGTTTCTTTTCTCATCACTTGGCTAGTGGAAGTTTGACATCTAGTTTTTTTCAAGAAAGGTTCATGGGAATTCATTCCTTGAGTTCTTGCACATTTGAAATATGTGCATATGTTGCTTCTATCTTTAAATAAAAGTAAAACAGGATATAAAATTCCTGAGTCACATTTTCTCTGAGGACTTTACTAGCATTTTCCCAAGATCCTCTTTCACTTAGTGTTAAGATAAAGTTTGCAGCATAGTAATTTTTCTTAACTTTAAGATGAATAGATGTTTCACCTAGCTGCTCCAAGGACTGATTATTATCTAAGATATGTCTTGGCATTAGCCATTCTATAACAGTTTTCTCCATGAATATCGTGGGCCTTTTCCATCTATAGACTCATTATTCTTTTTTGATGAAAACATTTCTAATACTAAATCTTTATTATTTTTGTTTCCAGTTGTGTGCTTCTCTCCTTCAGAGTAAATATGGAAATTGTGCATATGTTGGATTGTCATTGTCTGCTTTCCTTACCATTGTTTTTCTTTAGGCCTAAAAATTTTGTTTATTTTGGTCATTTTTGTCACCTTGTCCTTCTGTCTTATTCTGCTTTCAATACTTTTGGGGTAAACATCCAGAAAGTGAATTGCTGGATCTTAAGATAATTCCATTTTTTATTTTTTTGAGGACTGCTCTTCCATAGCAGCTGCACATTTTACACTGCCACTGACATTGTGCAAGAGTTCCAATTTCTTCACATCTTTGCCAACACTTGTTATTTTCTGTTTTTTTTTTAAATTATCATAGCCATTCTAATGACTGAGAAATGTTTATGGTTTTGATGTACAGTCCTTTAATAATTAGTGATATTTAGCATGTGTCATGTGCCTGTTACCCATTTATATGTGGTCTTTTGCAGGAATTCTATTCAAGTGCTTTACCCATTTTTAATTGTTATTATTTTGTTGTAGAATTGTAGGAGTTACTCATATTTTTTGAATATTTATGCATTTTAGATATATGATTTAGAATTATGTGTTTCTAGTCCATGGATTGCCTTTTTACTCTGCAGACTGTGTACTTTGATGCACAGAAGTTTCACATTTTGATGTAGTCCAATTCAATTATTTGTTTTCTCTTGTTACCTGTGCTTGTGGAGTCATACACAAGAAATGATCCCCAATTCCAATTCCATGAAACTTTCCCCCATGTTTTCTCTACGTTGAGGATTTTTTTTTGTGGGGGGTACTGGGTATTAAACTCAGGGACACTCTACCACTGAACCACATCCCCAGACCTATTTTGTATTTTATTTAGAGACAGGGTCTCAGCGAATTCTTAGCACCTAGCTTTGCCTGAGGCTGGCTTTGAACTTGCAATCTTCCTACCTCACTCAGCCTCCTGAGTTACTGGGATTACAGGCATGTGCTACTGCACCCGGCTACATTGAGGATTTTTAAGGAAAGTTTTACATGCTGGCTGATATTAATAAATTTTTCTTACTGTTTTTCAATGTTTTAAATATTTTTACAGTATATGTTCTTATTTACTATTTGCTTTATTCTTTCTGTTGCCAATTTATTTAATATGGTGTTTTATATACACATATATTGCTTTCTTTTTGTTAGATCATCTTTGAATGAAGCCAGTTCTTTAAGAATCTACATTTCCTATTAGGTTTGGTTAAGAAGGGCTTTATGATGCAAGGTTACATGTACCTAAGAGTGAAGGAGTTATTTTAGTTTTTAGTTATTTCCAGACATATCTCCAGACAAAATAAATTGTCAGTGCACGGTTATTTGTAATTGAGACACTGTCCTCTATTTATATCAGCAATAGACTGCTTCCTGCAAATTCGGTTTGTTTCCTCACTGAGTCCCCTTCCCCTGCAACAATCCCCCTGACAGCTGGCTGATCCTCCACGTTGCACCAAACGAGAGTGTGCCATCTTGTTTGGACAACTCTGCTCTGATACATGTACCTGCTGAAGTCTCTGTGGACTCCTTCACTGGATTTTGTAGCCTTTTCTCTTTTGTCACATTTCAGTTTCAAAGTCTTTTCTAGTTTGTTGAGGGTGGAATTTGGCTTTCTGTGTCCCATTATCCTTGATGGTAGGGTGATTTCCTAGAGAAAAATGAGACAGGACCTTACAATGGGAGGTCCAGGTGACCTCAGTTTTCTATCTCCTTTTCTTTTGGAGCCGTTTGAAAACCTCTCAGTTGCCTACAATCCAGAACAGAGCACCAAGGAAGCAGGAACTCATGGAAGTTATAGAGCAGAGAGCTTATGTAGTGGTCTCTGACTACCACTTACTAGCTGTGTGTCCCTGGGGGGGGGGGAATTTAATTCTTCTGTGCCTGAGTTTTCATCAGTAGTAAAATGGCAGTAATAGTAATAGGCAAGGTTTTATTGAGTGACCACCTAATGACAAGGGATGTTCTAAGAGTGTTACACATACTAACTCATCTAGCTTCCATCTGTCTATATCATGCTCATTTTACAGGTGAGGAAACAGAGGCAAACAGTTGTTAAATAAATAGCAGAGCTAGTATTCAAACGTAGGCCATCTATTGCCAGAGCCTGGTTTGTCTACTACAGCATAGTTCAGTACCTTGTGGAGCTCTTGAGAGGATTAAAACAATAACATACCTCAAGCACTAAGCTCAGTGCACATGATAAATATGAAACTGCTCTTTTTCCTCCCTGACTTTCCTCTTCCTATTTCTCATCCTTCTTCTTCCTGTATCTATACCTATTAGTGATGAGATAGAAGAGGATGATGATTTGATGTTATTTTACTTGACAAATTGAAAATGTTCAAATAACTCCAAACATGTGAAAACATTTCTTTTTCTTTTTAATAAATGTTCAAAATGCTGACATGTTTTTATTTTGAAAATAAATTATAAAATGAACTTTGTCTTTCGGTTGGGTTTTTAAAATGTCTTAAGGAGCTTAGAGAAGAGTGGAAAGAGAAGACTCTGTCAGTGATGACATTTGGAAGCACCCACTAACACTCTCTGAGGGCCTGGAGTTCTGATCCCTTTCATCCAGTTTGTGAGTGAAAGAAGCAAGATGAAAAGTGGTCCTGATGGTCCTCTAGAATAGAAATGTTTTCTGCTTCCACAGTGGTCTGCATCGCTGGGTTCCAAATATCAGAAGTGTGTTGTAAATTAGGAATTCAGTGGCCACCCTTTGTGTTTTCTCCATGTGTTTGCTTCTCTTTCCCTCAGCAAATTTTTTCTTAGGGAAGATAGCACAAGTTGGAGAGTGGACTTGTTGGTTGGTTTGCTTTTATGTAAACATAGCTTTCAACACTAAAAGAGAGGAAAGAAGAGAAAGACAGGTGGAGAGAGCAAGAGATGGAGACCCTCTAGTCTCTGAATCCTAATTCCGTATTTCCTGCTGGAGAATTTGATTAATTTAGCTTTGGTCGGGTGTCCACATGGGTACCATCAAAAATGGCCAGGTGGTGGATGACATACCTGCTGAGGATGAAAAACCTCTGAGAAGGGCAACTAGGACACAGGAGAAAATGATTGGTGGAGAGAATGCCTGGTACTGCTTGGCCACTAAATTTCCATGTCAGGTCCCAGTTCTGGTTTCTGGGAGCCTATTGTGGCAATGCATTCTGCACTCAAGATACTCAGACTGGGGAGACCAGCGTCTACAGTCCCCCTTCCAGTTTGCAAGCCAGGCTGCAAGTCTGCCCTTCTGTAGCCCTGGATCCCCAGCATTGAGCTCCATGGCTGCCAGCCCAATGTGGACCATGTCCTTGGCTGCTGGCTCCTCCTGTTGGGTGCTGTGTCTCCTCAAAATGGGCTTGTCTAGCCTATTAGTTTTGTTCTATCTCTGCCAACTGATTTCTTCTCTGAATGCCTTTCATTGGCAGCAGGGGACCCTCTATCACATTTCAGCCAAAGTCACATTAAAAAAAAAAAAAAAACCTGTTCTAGAAGCAGAGGAAGGGCAGTTGCCCTCTGTTCTGCTTATATCCATCCCTTTCCAAATCATCCCAATCTATTTTTAAAAAGGGAACCACACAATCTCAGGGGACATTTCATCCCTAAGAAGTTCTCCAAGGAAAGTTCAAAGATGGGCTGTTGTTTAGAGATCAATGAAAACGAGATGGAATTTAAATATTAAGAAGAAAGCTCTAGCCTTCAGGTAAAGCTGACATTTGCATAATAATGAGAATGACTAGCCAGATGGAATTGAGGATCTGACTGGAATCTCAAATCCTGGAGAAGGAAGATTCATTTACCTGAAATGGCAATGGGAAATATGCTAATCAGGGTTTTTTTTTTTTTTCTGCTGTCCATAACATTCAACAGATTCCAAGACAAAGAAATAGAGAGAGTTCACAAATAGGAGGTGATACAACTTGACATTAAATTTAATTTGGTTTGTTTTCCCACCAGCTCCTGACAGATGTGCACTTGTGGAAGACTTCAAAGGGGGCAGGGGAGGATGGTCCCTTCTGTCAGAGCTGACTGGCACCGTCACCACCAGTGCCGTCATTGTTATTATTGTTCTTATGTTAGAAGCAACAGGAGGGAGGGAAAGGAAACTCCGAGTATGGCCTGAGTCATTATTGCAATATCATGGGGATATCTTTAAAGAAAAGTATAAAGAGAAGAAAATAAGGGCTACAAATAAATACTTTTGTGTCTTGATGATTAAAAATAGGGAAGAGTTAGCCTATGAGTAGTAGAATCAGTAATTTAGAAGATACCTTTCCTGAGTTCCCTGAAAGAGATAAGCCTATGTTAGCCGAACTTAGATTGGAGCCTGAATCCTCTCATACGGAGGCAACAGAAACTGTTCTGCAGGAAGATGGAGGAAAGCTGTGGTGGGTAAAATTTCAAGATGCCTCCTATGATCTCCTCCCACTAGTGTCAAGCCTTCCTTTGAGTTGTGGCAGAACACAGTTATTCCCATGTTACATTATGTGGCAAAGAGGAAGGGGTTTTGCAGATGTAATTAAGGTCCCTGTCAACTGACTTTGAGTTGACCATAAGGGCAATTACTGTGGGTGGGCCTGACTTAAATGGGTGAGGTTTTAGGACTTAGGTCAGAGACTCCAAGGGCAGAGATATGCTCTTGCTGTTGCTTACATTGAACAAGGAAGCTGCTGAGTTCTACAGCCACAAGCAAATGACTTCTGTCAGTAACTCAAGAATGCTTGGGAACAGATTCTTCCCTTGCTGAGCTCTTAAATGAGACCACAGGCCAGGCAACATCTAGATTTCAGCCTTGTGAGGCCCTGATCAGAGAACATGGCTAAACCATGCTTAGATTCTTGGTCATGGAAAATGTAAGATAATAGATGGATGTTATTTAAAGCCACTGGTGTCTGGGGTAAATTTGTTATGTTGAAAAAGTGAATAAGAGTGAATCTACATGCATTAGATTCTACTGGGAGGAGCAGGGCAATGCGGACCCTAGTGCTGGTCTTACATGCACATTTCTGGTTGGATGCTATTATAGCTGGTTGGATGCTATTATAGGTTCTTATCTATTTAGGAGTGCCTCCATAGGGTTGGATGGCTAGTATGGCCTAATATCTGATCCCAAAATTACCACCGAGTTAGCTGAGGTTCTTTTTCTTTTCAATGGAACTACAGAGACAATGTGACTCACCCAAGACCAGACTTAAGGCAAAAGGTTGCATCCATCCTGTTACCCTAAAGCACTCTGCCTGTTGGGACTCAATTTTTAAAAAATATTTTTAATTTGTTCTTTTTAGTTATACATGACAGTAGAATGCATTTTAACATATCACACATACGTGAAATACAACTTTCCAGTCTTGTGGTTGTACGTCATGTGGAGTTACACTGGTTATGTATTCATATAAGAACAAGGAAAGTTATGCCCAAATCATTCTTCTAACTTTCCCATTCCAATCCCTTCTGGCTTCCATTCATCCATCACCCCCCACCAGCTCATGGTGAGTTAGCATCCGCATATCAGAATGAACATTAGGCATTTGGTTTTTTGGGACTGGCTTATTTCACTTACCATGACAGTCTCCAGTACCATTCACTAACTGGCAAATGCCATAATTTCATTCTTCTTTATGGTTGAGTAATATTCCACTGTGTATGTATACCACATTTTCTTTATCCATTCTTCTGTTAAAGGGCACCTATGTTGGTTCCATAGCTTAGTCATGGTGAATTGAGCTGCTGTAAGCATTGATGTGGTCATGTCAGTATAGTATGCTGATTTTAAGTCCTTTGGGTATATGATGAGAAGTGGGATAACTGGTTCAAATGGTGGTTCCATTCCAAGTTTTCTGAGGAATCTCCCTACTGCTTCCCAATGTGGTTGCACCAATTTGCTGTCCCACCCATGATATAGCAACACAAATTTATTTCAATTCAATTGAAATGGCCAGGTGGTGGTTGACATACCTGCTGAGGATGAAAAACCTCTGAGAAGGGCAACTAGGACAGAGGAGAAAATGATTGGTGGAGAGAATGCCTGGCACCACTTGGCCACTAAATTTCCATGTCAGATCCCAGTTCTGGTTCCTGGGAGCCTATTGTGACATTTGTTGACCATTTACTATCTATAGGCTTCTGTTGGGGTGGGAGCAAGAAGTAGGGGTATTATTAATGATGATTGAGTGGAGCACAGTGTCCAAGTCAAGGGCATATTGTTGGTCCTTCATGTATTTCCAAGTTTGTGTGATAAATAGCCATCTTCTCTAGTAGCATTACAGAGGGTAGTCTGTCAGGTGTTGCAAGAGGTAAAAAAAAAAAAAAAAAAAAGGTTATAGCACTACCATTTTCTGTTTGCATGACCTTAGGAAAATTACCTATTTGAGTTTCATCTGAAAAATAAGACTAATTATAATGATAAACATAACAATAACATTGGTAACCTGCTTTTGAGATTTAACGAACAAAAACCCATGCGAGACTAGCATATACTAAAGTTTTAATAAGAATATTGTATATACATTTTTATAAACAATTTTTTAGTTGTAGATGGACACCTTTATTTATTTATTTATTTTTAAAATAAATTATTTTATATAGTGCTGAGGATCAACTCCAGTGCCTCACAGGTGCCAGGCAGGTGCTCTGCCATTGAGCTACAATCCCAGCCCAGAATCTTATATGTTATATAGTGATGTTACTATTATATATTCTATGTTACTACTATAATCATTTACTATATATCTTACTATTGTAATATTGTTTATAAGAAAAATGAATTAGGGAAGATTTCCTGTAGAAAACAACTTTTATTTTTTAATTTTTTCGTATTTTTTATTGGCACATTATAGGTGTACATAATGATGGGATTTGTTGTTACATATGTGTACACGCCCACGATATACCAACATAATTCGACCAATACCATTCCCTACTTCTTCGCCTTTCCCTCCTTCCCCCTCCCCTCCCCCACTTTCTCCTCCTCTACTGATCTCCCTTTTGATTTTCATGGGACACCCCACCCACTAATTTCTTTTCTTTTTTCCTCTCTAGCTTCCACATAGGAGAGAAAACATATGACCCTTGGCACTTTGAGTTTGGTTTATTTCACTTAATATAATGGCCTCAAGTGCCATCCTTTTTTCGTGCAAATGACATAATTTCCATTTGTCCTTATGGCTGAATAAAACACCATTATGTATATACTAGAAAACATTAGAAAACAACTTTTAAATTAACCCTAAAACTGTCTGATGGGCAAAGACATGGGAAAATATCAATCAGAAGTAGTATCAAGAGCCAGGGTTATGGCTGGTAGAGCACTTGCCTAGCATGCGTGAGGCACTGGGTTCTATCCCTGGCACCATATAAAAATAAAAAAATAAAATAAAATAAATATTATTCCCTATAAGTATTTTTCCCTACTGTAATCATTTACTATATATGTTACTATTGTAATATTGTTTATAAGAAAAATGAATTAGGGAAGATTTCCTGTAGAAAAACAACTTTTATTTTTTAATATGTATTATATGTATTACATCCATCTACAACTTAAAAAAAGTATTTAAAAAAAAATACTGTAGTATCAATGACTGAAGACCCAGAGGTGGACGGAGGATGATGGGTTGGGAAGACAATGGCTTCCTGCAGTCAGTCCTTCTATCACATTTCCCTTCTCTCACTCTGAGGAACTCAACAGTCTGTCTCTTTCCTATTAGAGCTTGACAGACCTTCCTAGATTTTAGTGTGGCAAGACTTGGGCTGAGCAAAAAGTGGCTTGAGGGTAGAAATGGAAGGAGGAAGATTAAGGAGGAGTTCTTGGATCCTCGTATGTGGTGGATTGTGTGTGGGATGAAGGGCACATTGATGATGGCAAAGTAGAGCAGTGCTTCCTGCATCTCCTGCATCCCAGAATTGTTTATAACTGTGTATTCCCCAGAGAGGACTCTACTTATGTATCCTTTCTCCACCATCAACAAAACTCTGGGGTCAATTTGGAGAGTGGGTATTGAAATTGCATGAGAATGTTATATGTGGCACAGTGTTTGGCTTCCTCATTAGCATAAACACATTCTTGAGTGGATGGAAAAAAATGGAGCCTCCCTTTCCCCTGGAGCCAGTTCTACAATGGGTCTCTGTGCTAGACCTCACGGGCAAACTGGCCAACGAATCACAAATCCAAGACATTTGTTCAGGTTGGTGATGGCTGATGCTTATGTTGGTGCTTGTTTTGTTTGTTGAACATTACCTGGTATTTGCTTCAAAAACTATACTTGGGACACTTGCAACTTGGAAAAACACACACAGGACTCAGAGCATTGAGGTTTGAAATGTGAATATATTAAAACCTTAAGTAACATATTCCTGGTCTTAATATATTTGGGTTCATCTTAGTCATTCAAACCCTTACCTGATGCAGAGTAGGCCTATAGTAGTAAAGCCCCCCAAACGCAGGTGTTTTGTTTTCCTACAGGGTTGGGTCTCAACCTGGTCCCTCAGATCATTTGTTGCAATTTGTGACTTTATGTTTGCAATTTATTGCTTTATGTTTATTGCCAGTCTTCTCTTGTCTGTGAGTTCTTTGGGGATTGGGCTTGTGTGTCCAGTCTTGCACAGGGTCAGTGTGTAGTTGCTGAATGACTGAGTGGATTTCAATGATTAGGGTTTGCACACTTCTGCTATGTGTGAGGTTGCTGGTTTATGTTCACTATGCTCCAGACAGAAGAAGGGGTCTCTCTGTATTTGTGGTGATGTGCCTCTTCTTATCGGGGTGGTCACCATTTGTTCTCTCCTTACCTTCTGCACCTCCATGCTTTTCACAGATGGTTTTATTGTCGTTCTCTGTAGTTTGCTTCATGAGTGGCCATGGTGTTGGAGAGCTAGAGGCTGACAATTACTTAAATGTTCACACCTGTTTTGTCTCTTTGGCAAGAGGCACAGGGCAGATGGAGGTTCATCAAAGGGGAGAGAAGGGCTCCCAGCAGCAGCTGGAGTGGCACAGCTGTGGAGCTGGGCAGGAGTAGAGGGGATGTCCACCTTTAATCCTTTAATTAGTGATAAGTGCTGGGGAGCTCTTCCGCAGGAGCACCATGACCTTCTTGTTGCTCAAATTGGACAACTTATGTCACATCTGCCAGCAAAAGAAACACCACCCCCCTCATCCCTGGATGGCTGTGATGTCCTTTGTAGGACTTAGGTGTGACTCAGTGAATATATCCAAACCTTAAGTAACATATTCCTGGTCCTAATATATTTGGGTTCATCTTAGTCATCTGTAGATTGAAATTTGAAATAACTCTCCCATAGGACATCTAATATGTGCTAGGTCTTGCCACAAGTCTGGATAAGAGTAGAGTAGCATCTTGATGGTCTCTGAAACCAAACCAGTGGGGAAGCAGGGACCTCAGGCCTAGGGCTTCGTATTGCAGAGCTTTTTGATAAACGTGAATCATGGTGCCTGCCTGGGGGTTATGCCAGAGGTTGTGACTGTGTCTATGTTTGCATATCAATTGTGCAGGATGGAGGTGCTGCCCCAGTGATGTGTTGGTGGCCCCAGTTGCCATTTTTCTCCTCTGTAGTATAATGTCACTTGTCATTTATAATTAAACTATCATTCACGACTAACAAAGTCATTCTGGCCTGCAAGAGATGGTTGGAGAGGTGCTTTTCCCCAGCAACACCAAACGGGCTTCGGGCCGTCTGTCATCATTATTGTCCTTGTCTTCCTGTGGTGATGATCATTATTAATAACGATGATCATGATCATTAGGCTAGGAAGAAAATAATGATGAAATGGCTCTAATTAGGCATTATAAATACAACACATTCTTATTATTATGTTGTCTAGTATTAATTATAGTTATTATCATGACTATAACAATATGAACTTCCACTTGAGTTTGTCTTCAATATGATTAAAGCATTTAAAGGCATGATCTGGTTCGCTTTCATGACATTCTGTCTAGGGGAGAACAAGGTCCTGTGTTTTGGAGTACATATGGACTGAAAGGGAGATAACACAGAACTCTGGAAAATCAAAGCAAAAGGCAATAAAATCAACAGTGGTTGGATAAATAGCAAGGAGACATGTTTAATGTGGCACAAAGTCTAAAATGAAAAAGATTTCACAAAAGTTCAGTTATCCCATTTTCACTTTACATGTTGCCTCTGCCATTTCCTAGCTGTGTGACCTTGAGAAATCTGCTCTGCTTATCTGAACCCAGTGACTAACAGTGCTTTATTTCCCCATCACAATTGGAGCTGTACATGTTTTCTTCTCTCACCCTGCCCCCTTTTCAAGTTAATGAAATATCTTGAAATAGCCTGTAATAAGGTCTCAGATTGAACTCTTGGAAGGAACCAAGTGAACATTTACTCCAGTGCCTGGCACAGAGCTTAGCACTGGTTGGTTTGCACTTAATAAGTGTCAGTTGAATGACTAAAACCATAAAAGGAAATTGTTTATATAATTTATAACTGTAAGTCATATACAATTTATAGCCAGGAGAGGTTTTTTTAGTAGGTTTATTAATTTCTGGTACATAAATATGTTTCCAAGTTACCTCAAGTCAGACCTGATCTGCCATTTGCCTCAGTCAACTGCCAATCATGGACTCTTTTTCCTCCACATCCCTCAACCCTGAAGACCTGGACAGGTACCCAGGGAGGTAGCTCGTGTGGGAGAAGGAAGTCTCTGGATGAAAACATGGACACACCTGAGATGATGGCCCTGGATGCCTCTATCCTCTGTCAGCCCTGGGGCTGTGCTTCTGCTCCTTGACCCCCGCCCCTCGCTTGCCGTGATGACAGCTCTCCCTTTAGGAACTTCCTGCCCACTTCCAAGCCAGGCCATCCCTCAGGCCCGCTCTTTCATCTGGCTCTTCCCAGACACCACCATCATACACTGTGACTTGAACCTGGACTCTGAGGGTCTCTATGTGAGGAATCCCAAAGTCGGTTCAACGTGGCCTGCTCTTTTAGATATTCCAGCGTCCCCTGTTCTGTGTGATGTGTACTCCCATTTTCATCCAAGAGTGATTTACCCAAAAGACTAAGCTCAGATTTGTCTCTATTATTAGAAATTCCTTAGTAGTAGAGAATAAATAAAGGAATGCTCAGTTGTCTTTTAAAAACACTAATTATGAAGACTTAATCTGGCTTCTAATGCTCCAGCATCATTTGCTTTTATCAAGGCCAGCAACTTCCTAGTGTTTTTACATCTGAAGGACATTTCCAGGCTCGGCTCTAAGTCCTTCTGAACAGTTAGGTATGCTCTTACTTTGCCCTTCAATAGGACTCCTAGAGGTCATGTGTTTGAAGCAGAAGCAGCCTGGATTCTCTTGGAGGAGAAGCCACTAAGGAGAGCTCACTACTATATAAGGCTTTGCCATGAGGAAGAAATCAGCCTCAGTTTATGTTAGGTCACTGAGATTTAGAGTTGTTGGTATAGCAGCTAGTGTGTTATTTAAAATTTTTTTTTTCATTTGTTCTTTATAGTTGTACATGACATAGAATGTATTTTGATATATCATACATGGAGTATAACTTTCCATTCTTGTGGTGGAACATGATGTGGAATTATACTGGTTGTGAATTCATACATAAACATGGGAAAGTTATGTCTGAATCACTCTACTGTCTCTCCTATTCCCATACCCCCATCCTTCCCCCATTTCCCCCATCCAATATGGTGAACCTCCACTCTGCCCCTACCCTGTGGCCTATCATGCTAAATGAAATAAGCCAATCCCCCCAAAACCAAAGGCCGAATGTTTTCTCTGATATGTGGATGCTGACTTTGATTTCTTTCTTTAGTGTTCTGTAGTTTTAATTGTAGAAGTCTTTAACTTCTTTTGTTAGATTGATTCCCAAATATTTAATTTTCTTTGAGGCTATTATAAATGGGATAGTTTTCCTAATTTCTCTTTCAGTTGATTCATCTGTGATGTATAGGAACACAATTGATTTATGAGTGTTAATTTTATATCCTGTTACTTTGCTGAATTTATTTTTGAGTTCAAGAAGTTTTCTGGTGGAGTTTTTTGGATCTTCTAAATATGGGATCATGTTATCAGTAGATAGGAATAGTTTAAGTCCTTCCTATTTATATCCCTTTAATTCATTTCTTCTAATTGCTCTGACTAGAGTTTCATGGACTATGATGAATAGAAGTGATAAAAGAGAGCATCCTTGTCTTCTTCAAGTTTTTAGAGGGGATGCTTTTAATTTTTCTCCATTTAGAACAATGTTGGCCTTGGGCTTAGCATACATAGCTTTTTAATGTTGATGTATGTTTCTATTATCCCTAATTTTTCTAGTGTTTTGAACATGAATGGATGCTATATTTTGTCAAATGATTTTTCTTCATCTATTGAGATAATAATAATATGATTCTTGTTTTTAAGTCTATTAATGCGATGAATTATGTTTATTGATTTATGTATGTTGAAACAAACTTGCATCCCCAGAATGAACCCCACTTGATCATGGTGCACTATCTTTTTAATGTTTTTTTTTAAATGTGATTTTCCAGGATTTTTATTAAGAATTTTTGCATCTATGTTCATCAGAGATATTGATCTGAAATTTTCTTTCCTTTTTTTTTCTTTTCTTTTTTTTAAATATTTATTTATTTAGTTAGTTATTGGCAGACACAACATCTTTGTTTGTATGTGGTGCTGAGGATCGAACCCGGGCCGCACGCATGACAGGCGAGCGCGCTACCACTTGAGCCACATCCCCAGCCCAAATTTTCTTTCCTTGATGTGACTTTTTCTGGCTTTGGTATCAGGATAATACTAATCTCATAGAATGAGTTTGGAAGCATTCCCTCCTTTTCCATTTCATGGAATAATTTGACGAGTATTGCTATTAGTTCTTTGAAGGTCTTGTAGAACTCACCTGTGAATACATCTGGTCCTGGGCTTTTCTTGGTAGGCTTTTGATGGTGTCTTCTATTTCATTGCTTGAAATTGATCTGTTTAAATTTTCTATGTACTCCTGATTCACTTTGTATAGGTCATGTGTCTCTAGACATTTGTCGATGTCTCAAGATTTTCTATTTTATTAGAGTATAAATTTTCAAAATATGTTGTGATTATCTTCTGTATTTCAGTAGTGTCTGTTGTGGTATTTCCTGTTTTATTGCAAATTGTAGTAATACGAGTTTTCTCTCTTTGTTAGCTTGGCTAAGGGTTTATCTATTTTATTGATTTTTTTAAAGAATCAACATTTTGTTTTATCATTTTTTTATTTCTTTTGTTTCAATTTCATTGATTTCAGCTCTGATTTTAATTATTTCCTGTCTTCTACTGCTTTTGGTGTTGTTTTGTTCTTCCTTTTCTAAGGCTTTGGGATGTAATGTTAGGTTATTTATTTGTTGAATTTCTATTCTTTTAATGAATGAGCTCAATGCAATGAACTTTCCTCTTAGCACCACCTTCATATTGTCCCAGAGATTTTAATATGTTTTATCTCTATAATCATTTACCTCTAAGTATTTTTTAATTTCATTACTGATTTCTTCTGCTATCCATTCTTCTTTCAATAATGTATTATTTAGTCTCCAGGTGTTAGAGTAGTTTCTATTTTTTTTAAATTTTATCATTGATTTCTAATATCATTCCATTATGATCTTATAGGATGCAAGGTATTATCTCTATTATTTTGTATTTGCTAACAGTTGCTTTATGGTCTATGATATGGTCTATTTTAGAGAAGAACCCATGTGCTGCAGAGAAGAAAGTGTATTCAGTCATTGATGGATGAAGTATTATATATATGTCTGTTAAATATAAATTATTAATTATAATTTTTAGTTCTATAGCTTCTTTTTTTTTTAAAAATATTTTTTGATTGTCAATGGACCTTCATTTTTTTTAATTTATATGTGGTGCTGAGAGTCAAACCCAGTGCCTCACACATGCTAGGCAAGCACTCTACCACTGAGTCACAACCCTAGCCCACTATAGCTTCTTTATTTAGTTTTTCTTTGGAGGATTTATCCAGTGGTCAGAGTGGTGTGTTAAAGCCACCCAGTATTATTGTGTTGTGGACTATTTGCTTCTTGAAATTGAGAAGGGTTTATTTGAGGTACGTAGATGCTCCATTGTTTGGGGCATAAATATTTACTATTGTTATGTCTTGTTGATGTATAATTCCTTTAAGCAGTATGAAATAACCTTATTTGTCCCTTCTGATTAACATTGGCTTGAAGTCCACTCCTGCTTGTTTATGAGATCCTTGTGAATGATATGTTTTTCCCATTCTTTTACCTTCAATCAATGGATGTCTCTGCCTATGCGGTGAGTCTCTTGGAGACAGCATATTGTTGGGTCTTATTTTTTAATCCAATCTGCTAGTCTATCTTTTGATTGATGAGTTTAGGCCATTTACATTCAGTTTTATTATTGAGATATGAATTTTATTCCCTGTCATTTTGATTTATTTCTGGTTTTTAATTTGAATTAGTTTCTACAGTGATTCACTGTTATTTTAGTGTACTTCCTCATTTTTCAGGTTTTCACTTTTGTTTTTCATTTCTTCATCATGAAATATCTCATTGAGAATGTTCTGTAGTGCAGGCTTTGTACTTGTGAATTCTTTAAATTTTCATTTATCGTGGAAGGCTTTTATTTCATCATCAATTCTAAAGCTTAATTTTGCTGGCCATTTTTGGCTGGTATCCATTTCTTTCAGAGCTTGGTATATATTATTCTAAGATCTCCTAGCTTTGAGGGTCTAGTTTGAGGGACCAGCTGTGATCTGAATTGGTTTCCCTTTAAATGTTACCTGTTGTTTTTCTCTGGAAGCCTTTAACATTCTATTCTTATTCAGACCCATTGGTGTGGGTCTTTTGTAATTTTGTATATTTGGGGTCCTGTAAGCTTCCTATATTTGATTTTCCATTTCATTCTTTAGATTTAGGAAATTTTCTGATATTATTTCAGTGAAAAGATTGTGCATTCCTTTGCTTTGTATCTTTGAACCTTCATCTATGCCATTAAGTCTTAAATTTGTTCTTTTCAGGCTATCCCATAATTCTTGCAAGTTCCGTTCATGGTCTTTTAACATATTTTCTCCAAAAATGTCAACTTTTTTTTCAAGTTTATATATTTTATTTACATTG
Organism: Marmota flaviventris; assembly: GCF_047511675.1. NCBI lineage: Eukaryota > Metazoa > Chordata > Mammalia > Rodentia > Sciuridae > Marmota > Marmota flaviventris. The sequence continues at coordinate 193,269,226 of NC_092498.1, forward strand.
CTGAAACTCTGTCTTCCAAGTTATCTAGTCTGTTGGTAATGCTTTCAATTGAATTTTGAATTGGGTTTATTAATTAATTTATTTTGAGGATTTCTGCTTGTTTTATTTTTTTCCCAGAATCTCTCTTTAATGAAGTGATATTTCACTTCCTCTATTTTCTCTCTGATTTCACTCTGTATACATATACAGCCTTTACTTTGAAGATCCATTTAACCATGTACATTCTAAAATTTTTGCTCTTAAATTTCTTCCACTGTGGTGTTGATTGATTCTGTTATTGGTAACTTGGTTTGTTTGGGGTGATTTGTTCCCTTGCTTTTTCATGTTATTTGTGTGTCTACCTATCTAACAGTATGGATCTGAGGCAGTAAAACTTCTACCCTGTGGACTTATAGTGTCCCTTGAAGTTTTTAGAACCTGGAGAGAAGTAATAACAACAATGAATAGAAAGAATATACAGTATTAAACCAAATAGTTTCTACTATGACATCTACAATGTTAATTCTCACAATTAACAGAAATGATATGATCAGTTTTTTCCTATAACAAAAATAGCAAGTTTATAAAAGGGTTTACAATTTCAAATGGTAGACAGGGAGAAAACAGAAGTGATATAGGATGTGATGATTATGAGGGAGAAGGAGAAAAGATAGAAGTAAAAAAATGTAAAAGAAGAGTGAAAGAGAGAACAGTTGAGATTGGCTGTTAGCAGAAGAAAAGAGAGAGTCAAGGGGAAAAATATATATAAAATAAATATTTAAAATATTAAAAATAAAAACAAAAGAATAAAAAATAAAACTAAAATATACTAATCAAATATCCTAGTCCTTATAAATCTAATCCATGAAAAGTAACTGGCTTCAAAAATACTAGAAATAAGACAAACAAGTATGAATATGTATAAATGTCCATGTACTATTAGGGTCACAATTAAATAGAGAAAATAATTTTAAAAAATAAGAAAAAAGATAAAAGAAAAACAATCTTGATGAAAAGGTAAAGAATTCTTTCCATTGGAGTTAAAACAGTCTTAGCTTCTCTTCTTAGCAATTTTAAGCAGGGTCATCTGGAGCATGATGCTCCACTTCTGGATTGCAAGAGTGAGAGAGGTATTTCCATAGGTAGAATTCTTGGAGGCAAGATTTAGGCTCAGGTGGGCTCCAGGCTCTTCACTGAATGCCAATTGGTTTAGAGATTTTAAATCAGTGCATCTCTAAGGCCCAGTAATTGTTGTTCCATGCTGGAAGACTATACCCTAGGGATCTCCCCTGGGTTCCACTCATATGGTGAGGGAGCCAATTCTTAGCTGCCTATGTCACCTGTGGACCCCATATTTTCTTGTCTTGGGTTCAGACTCCAAGAAATCTCTCCTGTCCCTACTCTTCCTAGTTCCCAGCCAGATGCATCTAGGTCCTGCAAGCAGCCATATTGGAGGGGAAGGGTAGAGCCTGGTGGGTTTCCATGACCAATTGTCCCCAGTGTAAACTTCTCTCCATGTTTGATTTTCTCCTGGTCACTTAGGCACACACTATGTGGGCTTGCCAGGCTTGTATCTCAGGCCAAACTCAATTTTGCCAGAAATTGGCTGCCTCAGCTACTGGCCCCCTCAAGCATCATGGCTGCACAATGGTTCCTTCCTTTGTCCTCTGCATGCCACCTGGAGAGATGGTGGCTTCTTTCCAGGATAAGGATATTATGCAGTGAGCCTTTCAGGTTTGCTGGGCAATGTCCTTGATCTGTAAATGCTCCATACCCAAACACATCCTGGGCCTCCTAAAAATGCAGGTTCGTTTTATTCCCTTATCCCTCCACTTTTCTCTCCAATGGACCACTCTGGCTGGTGCTTCTACCCAGCTACAGCAGTGGCTGTGCCATTGGGGATTTCTTCCTAATTTTATTATATCTAACCTTCCGGGTCCCTGATCTGCTTCGTCGAATGTCTAGTTTTAAATTGCAGTAAATCCTGCCCACCCCACCTGTTTTGTTCACCCACCTGGCAGCAAAGTTGCCTGTCTGCTTTCTTGGTTTCATACCACGAAGCAGCCAGGAAAGCAACCACCTCTATTCTTCCATCTTGAAAACCCCTGGTGTGTTATTTTGACTACTATGGACACTGACAGAGATATTTCTGAAGGTGGGGTGTTGATGAGGTGGAAATTCAAGAGAGGGAGCTTATCTACATTTGATGGGACCATATTTCTGCTGTCTACGTTTAGTCCTCCGTTATTCTCTTTGATAGTAACCCCGAGTATCTGTTCAGAGTCTTACAGTTTGCATTGACTTCATTATGTGATTCTCACAGATAAAAGTGGAGGAGAATGATGTCCCAGGAGGACCAGAATCAGGCACAGCACACTCTTCACCAACTTTTCTCCTATGTCTTTGTCCCACTCATATGCTCATGCTTCAGCTTTTCCATAAGTATGTGGCCATTGATCTTTGTCCCTGGTCTTTGCCTATGGAGCTGGGCAAAGGTATGGCAGCTTGAGCCCATGAAGCAAAAGTGTGAGATGGTTGTAATTTCAGGCTAACGAACACTCTGCAGGCTTCTTTGCTGGTTGCCAGCTCTCAGCTTTGTGTGCTGGAAACATCTTGAACAAAATGTCAGGGAGAGCATCTCAGCAGAGTCCTGCTGACTGAGGACCTGTGGCTGCAAGGCTGCCATCTGCCTGCAGCCTCTCTGAAGTAATTATATCAGAGTCCCTCAAGGCCTGGAATAAGGGGATATCAAATGCACTTTTCTTTCTCTAGGAAGGTAGTTTTCATTTTCTCAGCTCATTTGGAGCTGTGTATCATTATCGGCTCCAGGTGTGAGAGATGCAGGGAGAGAAGAAGGGGGTGGGCTGTCTAGAGAGAATAAAGGGAAGGGGACACAGTGGGGAGGGAAGGAGTGGGATGGGAGGTGGGGAGAATGGGGGAGGGGCTCAACTGTTACTGAGCCTAGAGTGGGGCAGTATGCTAATTTTGGTAACTTTTAATTAAACAATAGGCTGGAAACATTCCATTATTACTGCCCAGCTTTCTGACTGTGGTAGCCTCATGTCTCTTTTTTATTCATGTAATAGTTTGAAAACATTTTCTTTCTTCTTTGATTACTAATTTGCATTAGGAAAAGGGATATGTATCTGATGGTTTTTGGAGAGAAAATATTTTTAAAATTTGCTGAAAATAGAGCTTTTATAATTACCCCCTCTCCTCTTCTTTTTTGTTCACGGTGGGAGGAAAGTGGATGCACTTCTAAAGAATGCAATTCTCATTTGGCAAGAGAAGAGCAAAACAAGACCTCATTAAAATAGGTCCTCCATGTCTCCTTTCCTGAGACCTGGGTCTTACAGGCTTCTCTAACCTTGGGCAGCATTATGGGTCTTCTGGAAGAAGGAGGGGCAGCAGAAACTTTCTCTTAGGGAATTTTTGTAGCAAAAGTCCAGTGTCAAACACCCCAGGTCTCCAGAAGGCTGGGAAGCTGTCTAGGTGCCCTTGGTTCAGGTAGCTAAAGACTTGTAGATGATGAACAGTGTGTGTTGAAGCATTATTTCCATAGTGTTCACAGCAAATCTACAAGATTTGGGTTTTAAAAGTCAATTTTACTTTTGAAGAAAATGAATTTTATGAAGGAAAAATGATTTATCCAGTATTATCTCATAAATAGGCTGATGAACTTTCCCTAGTTTCTTGAGACTGATGGGTTTCCTGGCACATGGGAGCCTCAGTTTTAAAATGAGGACAGTTGCACACAGACAAATGGGTCAGCCTGGAAATTGGTTCAGACCCTCACATCCAAGAACTGGAATCTTTCTTGCTCCTCACAATTGCCCCTGGGATATGCATTGTTTGAATTGTTTTTATTTAGGATCTTATTGTTTTACACAGAGTCACCATCAGTGGAATAATATGGCTAATCCAGAGGTAAAGAGGAGAACAAAACAAAAGTTAGCAAAACTGGCTCTGACTTCTTGAAAAATGGCCTCTGGAAGCTTTCATTCTTATTCTGTTGTTCAGAATATGTTTGTTATTTGAAAAGCCTGGGATTTGTCATTAGATTCAGTTTTTAGGGACATTTGATAGACAAGTTCTCATTACCTTTTGTGGCAAAATTACCTTTAAGTGATTTGCCTCACTTTACCTCTCTTGATTTTCTAGTTTTAATCAGAACAGAACTTCTTGTGTACCTTTCTCTATTATAGTCATGTGTTTTTTTTGTGTTATTATTTCTACATGTAAACTTGTTCCATTGGCCATGAATCTACAACAGTAGAAAAATTACTTGATTGTAAGTACAGGTGGTATTTTAATGATTACCAACATGGTTTAGTAAGTAGCTAGAAGAAGTAACCTGTTGAATACTAGGGACACTACATATTAGTATGGTGTAATATTTGACAGAGCATTTTACAATATAAGGAAAAACTGCTGAAGGTCGAGAATTTGATTAATAAAAAGTAAGCATTGTAATAGTACCATAAATGACACTTCAAAAAAGCTTTAGGGAAGTCTTTTAGCAGACAGTGCTGGAGTAGACATAATTGTGGGATATGTGTCCTGGCAACAGTTTAGACTTTGATTATTTAAATAAAAAAGTAAAAAATGCAGCAGGGAATATCAATTTATCTTTAAGTTAGAAATATTACAAAAGCTTATGGAAGAAAGCTACAGAAAAAAAAGGAGCATCAAGCTCCATTCTTTCTCCCTGAAAATATTTTATCTTTTATCTCTTTTTAGCCTTACATTTCTATAAAGCATGTAGGTCAAGCTTTAGATTGAACAAATTACAATTCTTTTAGGTTAGAAATGGTTGAGTTATTGGCAATTTTATATGGTTTAACCTAACACTGCTATTTCTATCTTGCTGAGGGAGAAATGGGATTTACAATGGAGACAATGAGTTACTGGAGAAAGAAGACCAAGGGCTATCTTTGCTTTGAGTTTGTTTTTTCTTTTTTGTAGTTATAGCTCCAGTAGTTGTCACAGAGTGGAAACTTGATAGCTGTGTGGTGATTTTGGAAAAATGGTCACATTTGTTGACTTTTCCCTCATCATCAGGGGGAGTCTATGTCACCCCTTGAACCTTGACAAGCTTGTGATTATTTTGACCAATAAAGTAGGATGGAAATGATGCTAGATGAGTCCCAATGCTAAGTCCAAAAGGCCTGAAGTTCTTGCCTGGTTCTCTTGGAATGCTCATTCTTGGGATACTCTACTGTGAAACCCAGTCATCATGCTGTGAGAAGTCCAAGCCATGTGTAGGTGCTTCAGTGGGTAGTATTTGTGGAGCCAACACTTCCAGCCATTCTAGCCAAAGCACCAGATGTGGGATGGAAGGAGACACCAGGTGTTTCTTGTCTCAGTCAGTGGAGTCTTCCTGCTGACAATCCAGATACTCTAGAGATGAGAAGAGACATCCCCACTGTGTTCTACTCAAACTCCTGACCCACGTCTTCCGTGAGCACAGTGGTCATTATTTTAGGACACTAAATTTGCCGTGGTTTGTTACACAGCAATAGATAGCTGGACCAAAGTGGAAAGAATGTGTACTTTTTGTCTAAGAAGTTAGGCTTCATTCTTAGTTACAAAATTGGCATGGGCACCCTAAAGTCAGAAGTGCCAGTTTTGCCCTCCCTGCCCATTGAAGCTCATGCTTGCTCTGGGTTGTGCAGAAATGCAAATTGTGGGTGTCAAGATGACTCTGTCCCTAAATGGCTGGATGGTCTGAGGCCTGTGGAGGATTTCTACCCAGGGTGCAGGTCTCATCCACACACATTCAGGATTCTCAGAAATATGTCATGAAGAAGGTGCTCACAAAACTGAATGCTGCAGGGTAGCAGGATATAAAATCAACACCCATAAATCAAATGCATTCCTATGCATCAGCTATGAATCCACTGAAAGAGAAAATAGGAAAACTACCCCATTCACAATAGCCTCAAAAAACCAACCAACCAACAAACAAACAAACCCCCCCCCCAAAAAAAAAAAACCCCAAAACAAACAAACAAACAAACAAGAAAACAACCTGGGAATCAATCTAACAAAAGAGGTAAAAGACCTCTATAATGGAAACTACAGAACACTAAGGAAAGAAATTGAAGAAAACCTCAGAAGATGGAAAGATTTCCCATGCTCCTGGATAGGCAGAATTAATATTGTTAAAATGGCCATACTATCAAAAATGTTATACAGATTTAATGTAATTCCTATTAAAATCCCAGTGACACTTTTCATATAAATAGAAAAAGCAATCATGAAATTTATTTGGAAAAATAAGAGACCCAGAATAAATAAGGCAATCCTTAACAAGAAGTGAAGCAGGAGGCATTACAATACCAGACCTTAAACTATACTACAGAGCTATAGTAAGAAAAATGGCATGGTACTGGCACCAAAATAGACTTGTAGACCAATGGTACAGAATAGAGGACACAGAGAAAAACCCACATAAATACGGTTATCTCATACTAGACCAGGATGCCAAAAACATTCACTGGAAAAAAGATAGCCTATTCAACAAATGGTGCTAGCAAAACTGGAAATCCATATGTAGCAAAATAAAATTAAACCTCTATTTCTCATCCTGCATAAAAATCAACTCAAAGTGTTTCAAAGACTTAGGCATTAGAAAAGAGACTCTGCACCTAACGGAAGAAAATATAGGTCTAAATCCTCACCATGTCAGCCTAGGATCTGACTTCCTTAACAAGACTTCTAAAGCACAAGAAGTAAAATCAAGGATCAATAAATTGGATAGGTGAAAATTAAAAAGCTTCTTCTCAGTAAAGGAAACAACCAATAATGTGAGGGGAAAGCCTACTTATTGGGAGAAAATCTTTACCACATGCACCTCCAATAAAGCATTAATTTCTAGGATATATAAAGAACTCAAAAAACTTAACACCAAAAAACCCAAATAACCCAATCAATAAATGGGCCAAGGAACTGAACAGACACTTCACAGAAGAAGAAATGCAATCAATCCACAAATATAGGAAAAAGTGTTCAACATCTCTAGCAATTAGAGAAATGCAAATAAAAACTACTCTAAGATTTTTGTCTTACTCCTGTCAGAATGGCAATCATCAAGAGTTCAGGAAACAATAAATGGTAGTGAGGATGTGGGGAAAAAGGTACATTCATTGCTGGTGGGGCTGCAAATTGGTGCAACCACTATGGAAAGCAGTATGGAGATTCCTCAGAAAACTTGGAATGAAACCAACATTTGACCCAGCTATCCTATTCCTGGGTTTATACCCAAAGGACTTAAAATCACATACTACAGTAATGCAGCCACATCAATGTTTATAGCAGCTCAATTCACAATAACTAAACTATGAAACCAACCTAGGTGTCCTTCAATAGATGAATGGATAAAGAAAATGTGGTGTATATATACTCAATGAACTATTACTCAGCTTTAAAGAAGAGTATAATTATAGCATTTGCCAATAAATGGGTGGAGTTGGAGAATATTATGCTAAGTGAAATAAACCAATTCCCCCAAACCAAAGGCTGAATGCTTATCTAATATGCGAATGCTAATTCACAATAAGGCCAGGGCACTAGAGAAGGATAGCATTACCTTAGATTAGGTATAAGGGAAGTGATGGGAGGGAAGGGGAGAAGATAGTAGAATGAAACAGACATTATTTCTGTATGTATATATGTGAATGCATGACCAATATGATTCTACAACATGTACACTCAGAAAAATGAGAAATTATATCCCATCTGTGTATATCAAAGTGCATAAATGCATTCTACTATCTTGTATAACTAATTAAAGCAAACAAAAAATTAATTAAAAATGTATGGAGAAAAAAACTGAATGCTGCTAGATTGCTAAAAGATTCCTCACAGGTTCATATGTTTTAATAAATATTTTAAAAATTCCTTTTAAGAAATAACACATATGTATTATAACATGAATTCAAAATATAGACAAGTAAAAAGAAGAAAGCAAAACATTTATAATCCATCCAATGGCAAATGCTATTAATATCTTTTAGCCTTCCGTTATTGAATGTAAATCACGTGATCCATTTATATGTGATATAATGCAGTGTGTGATTACTATTAATAAAATTTATGAATAAATTACATATAGAAGTTAACATAATGAGATCATGCAGTATGTGATTATTATTAATAAAGTTTATAAACAAATTACATATAGATGTTAACATAATGAGATCATGCTATTTTGATTATTTTATAATTTTTTAAAATCAAAACTGTTGGTATTGTTCCATGCCTGTTTAAGCCTTAGTTTATGTATCTGTACTGATTGCCTGGTTTCATTGTATGATTACAATATACTTTCTTGCTTTCCCTGTTAATGAAGGTTTCCACTTTTCCAGTACTTCTATTGTACAAATCATGCTGCACCATCTTCTATAGATATAACTTTAATGATTCATGATGACCATTGATTGATGGTATTTTTTGTTGTCCTTTGCATACCCTAGTCATATTTTAATAGGAAATGTTTTACCTACATGCCCCACCAAAGGTGCATGCATGTGTGCACAGACACACACTTCCACACAGGAATTCTGTGGGAGAACACATATGAATACTCTGGGAAATTCCACAAAAGAAGGCTATGGGATCCTGAAAGTGGATGCTTTCAAAAGGAAGTAGCATTTGCTTTCTCAGAGTTGGTACAGTGTTGCAACAAACATCTGTCCCTTGGAAGAAAGAGATATTTAAAGATGCTGTGTGAAGTAGGTTAGGCTGAACGTGAAGTTTTCCTCTCCTTTGCTGTGGGGTTTATAAATATGTCCCCTGTGTTTTTTGCAAATGAAAATATCAGCACAAATGGGAATTAAGATGGGCTAGTCAAGTGTGAAGAGGGAGCCTCCAGAATGGGAAAAGATCTTTGCCTCTTGTTCAATAAATGGGCAAAGGAACTAAACAGAGCCTTCTCTAAATAAGAAATATAAATAGTCAAAAAATACATGAAACAATGTTCAATATACCTAGCAATTAGAGGAATGAAAATTAGAACTACACTGAGATTTCATCTCACTTCAGTCAAAATGGCAATGATTAGGAACACAAATAATAAATGCTGGCAAGGATGTGGGGGAAAAGGTACACTCATACATTGCTGGTGGGGATGCGAATCAGTATAACCACTCTGGAATGCAGAATAGACTCCTCAAAAATCTAGGAATGGAACTACCATAATACCCAGTTATCCCACTCCTTGGTATACATCCAGTGGATTTTAAATCAGCATACTTCAGACATATCAATGTTTATAGCAGCATAATTCACAATAGCTAAGCTATGGAGCCAACCTAGGTGCTAGGTGCCCCTCAACGGATGAATGTGGTGTGTTTGTGTGTGTGTGTGTGTGTGTGTGAGTGTGTGTGAGTGTGTATATAAGTTAGCTATAAAGAGGAATGACTTTGTAGCATTTGTTGATAAATGGATGGAACTGGAGACTATAATGCTAAGTGAAATAAGTCAGACTCAGAAAGTTAAGGGTTGAATTTTTTTTCTGATATGCATGCAGAGAGACAGAGAAGAAGAAAGAGGAGGAGGAGGGAGGAGAAGGAAAAGTAGAAGAAGAAATAGAAGTGGGGGGCATGATTCCACCAAAATAAAAGAAAGATCAGAGAGTAGAAGAAGGGGATTTAGGGAGAGGAAAGATGGACGAGATAAAGGAAGAACAGTGGAATGAATCTGATCTAACTTTTCAATGTACATATATGACTATACTGCAATGAATCCCATCATTATGCATACTAATTAAAAAATGTAAATAAAAAGAAAGATCAGTAGAGGAAAGGGAACAGGGGGAGGGAGGAGCATAAGGGCAAATACTGGGAACTTAAGTAAAGCAAACTACACTCCATGCATTTATAATTATGTCCAAATAAATCCTAATGTTTTGTATAACTATTATGAACCAATAAAAATAAAAAAGACTGGGGAAATACAGATGGGCTAGTCACCCTATGGACTTAGGGTCTCTATCATGGGTGAAATAAAATGGAGATTTAAAGTAGTATCTACATAGATGAAGCTTTTCCTCTTTTTTTTCCCACCCTTCACTTAGAAGGTAAAAAAAAAGAACTCTTTTTGCTTTTTTTTTTGTTAACTGCTCTGTGAACTTGGTTTTTTTTTTTTTTGTTAACTACCGTAATAATCTGTAGATCATAGGTATTTCCTGATACGCTTTATTGGAGTAACCTGTAAACTTCTCACAGGACAATAGTAATGTAGCTCCGAGGACAAATTTGGACTTTGGTATTTCTCTATGAAGAAAGAAAAGTAGGTTTCAGGACCTCTCTCCCTTGCTATGGTTTGTACGTCTATTATGCGTTCCAGCTCCTAAGTTTATTTGCTTTGACACCCAAATTGTATTGATACCTTTTGAACCTAAATTTCCTGTTTGATATGATGCAAACTCCAGAGGGTTGGCTTTGGGAAGGATATAAGAGGAAGCATAAAGTGAATGGCACATGCTAACACTCCTGATTATTAAGAGTCTGTCTCTGCTGAAGACCATCATATCTGGAGAAAACAATATTCAGTTGACTTCTTCTGAGAAGGAGAAAGGTGTCTTTGAGGAAAGCACTGTTATAAACACTTAGGATAGAGCTACAGTTCTGCTCCTCCACTGCCCCCAAGGAGTTAGGGTGTGTTCTAAGTATGTTTTATATGGGTGATGGAAGAGATTCTGGTGGTTGGTCCAGAGATGTTGAGAATATAACTAGGAGATTCTGGGAGGATTCAAGCTCTCTGAAGTCACCCCTCCCCATGAGTCACACTGTCTTTAGGAAATCTCCACAAATTGTGAGGGGCTCCGTTGGAATGGTGGCATTATTTTGGAAACTGGTGAAGAAACTGAAAGTGCTGTGGAGTTAGAGAGATAAGAATTTAGAGACAGCAGAAGCAGGAGGAAATGAACATTTGAGCTTGCAGATGTAGGAACAACTTGACTATTAGAAGCAATGGAATTGGGAGTCAAGAGAAGTTGAACTAAATCTCTGAGTGACTGATCAATCTCTGGATTAGTTTTTTTCTTTTGAGATGGTACATCATTTGTGATAAATGTTTCTAATTACATTTATTTTGGATACAAGAATAAGACTGACTTAGCCAAATCACTGGGAAATAAAACCTTTGTTCTGATTCTTTGAATTCTTAGATGGGTTAAGGAATCCTCTGGCCTGCCAGCATTTTATAAACTTTTAAAAATGTGTAGTGGCTTTTCCCACAAATCTTAGTAATTTACCCAGAAATAACATAGTTGACAATGAAGACTGATGAAATCCAAATTAATTAAGATGTGTGCTTATTTTCCTAGAATATAACTTCTTTCCATTCTAACACAATTTTGCCCCCACCTTTTGGACTTGCACTTATTCACATGTCTGCATTATTATGTATTTTACCCCCCCACCCCAGTTTCTTTTCTGTTCAAAGACATAGGTTGTGAGTCAAAAACCAAAGTTGGGTTCCAAAGCTCCAGATTCAGAGTTAGAGAACAGATTTCAGGTAGAACTAACCAGTAGGGACAATACTATAATAAATATTCTTGATTACTCATAACCTTTGTTTCCTTTTGGACCTAAGAGTATATACTCAATAACTTGCAAACTTTCTTGCTATTAACTTTATTATGGTAATTATTGGAAAAGAAGAGGGTTAGCTTTGTGTTAGTTCCTTGCATTAAGTCTTTAAACATAGACTCTACATGTAATAAGTCTAAGTATTTTTAAAGTATTGTAGGAAAAGTTTTCATTATAAATTATAATAAAACCTATTTGGAGTTACAACTGATAGTAAGAATATAACTAGTATTGGACACAGGATGATAAACTATAGCATGCAATTTCAGAAATAAGCAGCTGAAATAGTAATTGGGATGATTCCTTTCAGTAAGATATTACAAGCCCTGCAAATGCTACTGAATGCCATAGCTATTAGCCAGAGAAGATTATATTGAGGGAAGGAAAATGAATGCTTTTGAATACCCATTAAGTGCCAGATACTTAAATATATATTGTCTCCTTGAATACTCATAATAATTTTGTGATATAAGTATTATTATTTTCACAGATGAGGACATTGAGGGTAAGAGAGGTTAAGGATTTGACTAATCTCTATGGCGAGTGAATATGAATTGTGGATCTAGTATTCATACCATATGTGTTTAGCCTATAAATGTATTCTCTTTTCATTATTCACATCTCTCTGGGGTTGATTCAGAAGATATTTTGCTTCAAAAATCAAATAAAAGGGACAAAAGAAAGGTGTTATCCACAAGATAAGAAATAAGAAGTGTCAGGGTCACATGTGTAGCAAGTTGGCCATTGTCCGTCTTCTATGGCTTCTTAAGTCTTTCAGAGAGAAAAGAGTACACTCACAAGTACAGCAGAAAGAACAGGACTTGTCAAGGTGTTTCCAGACAGAGAATGTGGAGAATAAAGTTAAGGAGTTGAAGATGTTCAAGAAAGCCTGGCTGACTTCTCAGAGAGGACCTGAGATGTCAGAACTGCAGTCGGCAGTCCTACGCCTTCACTCTGGGTCCAGGAACTAGACTTGTCAGTGCCCCAGATTTGATGAGCCTCAGGGAACTGACTTAGATACTTAGAGAAGGAAATTTATTAATTCAAAAACTTTTATTATTTATTAATTAAAAACTTTTAAGACTTCATTTTTTAGTGACCATAATAGTAATGCCCACCACTCAAGGTAGTAAGGAAACGGTACACAAGATTTTGTAAATTGAAGGGTTATTAGTGAATAGACTCAGAAGAAATGAATTGGCTGATCTTGTCAGTATATTCTTCAAGTCACAGGTCCTCACCTGTATGCCTTTTTAGCTGCCAGAACATTCTCATTGGATAGGCATGGACTGTAATATTCTTGTTCTTTAGTGCCACTTTTTCTAAACTCCATGTAGTTATTAATCCTTTTTTAAAAATTTCATTTCGTTTAAAACTGTTATAAAAATGCTCCTTAGTCACCTTTATTGGATCCACACAAACCACACTCTTTGCTGTCCTGAACTGGACAATGTTAAGTCCACTGGGGACTCCTGTCCACTGTCAGTTTTCCCCATTAATATAAATCTCAGAAGTTGCTCTCATTCCAAGATTACCTCTACAACATGCACATCAAGTTCCTCTGACTTAGTTTGACCTGAAATTCAACATTGAGATAGAATTAGGAAAGTCACTGGTGATTAGCTAATTGGTTGGTAAGGAAAGAAAATTTAATATAAGATAAATTGGGGATTATTTCTACAAGTAAGAATTAATTAAGGAAGAAACAAAGTATATAGGGAGGGTCTGACATTGCATTTTTTTTTTTTTTTGCCAAGAAGAAGGAATTCTTCCTGGGAGAGAAGCTGTAGTTGTGATATATATTTTTCATTAAGGAGGACAATAATTTGAAGGGCCAGTGTAAATTGAGCACCACTGTTTTTAAACACACTTAAAAAGTTTCTTTCAAATTAATCAAGGGTACTATGGCATGATAGGAATTCTGTTTATTCCAATTATGGTTTGATTCTCTTTGTGTAATTGGAAAACGTCTAATCAGCACTCACTATATACCAGTTGGCTGCAAGGCACTGTGAATAAACAGAATAAGATGGTTTCTTCCTTTGTGGAGCATTTGCTTTAAGTCCCATGATAAATCATGGGACACAGGAAAGGGTTAATTATAGCCAAGAGTTCTATATAGGTTTTGCCCAGTGGGCTACATATCCATGTACAAGGCAGGATCGTCAGGAGCTGTGTAAAGTGGCATTAATTCGAGTTAGGATGCTAATCAGTGCTGCTTACCTCTTGGACAAGGTGAGGTTATTCCCTCAGGCATGAGTCTTTGCTAGGATATTCAGGTTTCCCAAGAGGTCTCTGTTTGCAGTTTGACTGCCTATTGGGGGGTCACAGCTCTGTGCTTAACTAGCATCATAAATAACTGTGTTCAAGTGCTTTCCAGGAGTACATTCTGTAATTTACAGCTGTCCAAACATTATTAAAATCATAGTTGAGAAAAACAATGTTCAGGATGTATTTCATAAAGGATGTATGGTTAATTCTGTCGTTTGAAATGCAAATATTTCCTTCCAGACCCAAGAGAGCTGTGACTCTGGAAGGAATATTAACAACCTCCTCAAAGTTTTGTACTGTTGGATGAGCCTATGTTGAGGAATATTATAAGAAACAGCCTCAGGAAACACCTTGTTGGGGTTGTGGAGAAAATGTGCCAGAGAATGTCTTTTATCATATAGTGCAAAGGATGGAGAAAAATTAATATCCATTGGATTTGTTACCGCACTTCCATCTTGGGCTGGGGTTGTGGCTCAGTGGCAGAGCACTTGCGTTGCACATGAGAAGCACTGGGTTTGATACTCAGTACCACATAAAAATAAATAAGACAAAATAAAGATATTGTGTCTATGTATAACTAAAAAAACATTTTAGGAACCTCTCCATCTTTAGTCATTTCAGTGATATTGTCTCTCTGTGTTAGCACAGGCAAAAAAGAAGAGAGTAATGGAAACTGAAATCTGCTACTATTATGAGTTGGTTAGGATCAAGAGGGGATATGACCACTAATGAGAAGAAACTTATTAAACTGAATAAAATGAGTCTAAATGAAATTATCTCCACTTACTAGATGATATGACTTAATTAGCTCAGAACTGCACATGCAATAATATAGCCATTAGCCATGTGTGGCTATTTATGTTTACATTTAAATAAGTCAAAATAAAGTAAAATTAAGAATTCTCTAGTTTTATGAGTAACACTGCTGGTGTTCTATAACCACATGTGGCTATTTGGCTACCATGTTGGACATTACAGACACATTTTCTTTTTTGCATAATGTTCTATTGGATAGCATGGGTAGAAGTTGTTACAGGGTGAGAATGACCTAAGCAATGAAGTCAGTGGTCCATTCTGCAGAGCGATGAACCATCATGCTTTATATCTACTTTTTGCTTTGCTTATTGCATCATATTGTTAGTACAGTAAATCGTGCTTACTAAATTATTTTAGAAATATTTTTCTAACCAAATGTATGGGCTCACATTTCTAGATTTTTTTCATTTGTTGTTTTTAGATATACATGACAGTAGGGTATATTTTGACATATTAATGTATGTAATGGGATGCAACCCATTACAAATTTGATCCCATTCTTGAGGTTGAACATAATGTGGAGTTACACTGGTCATGTATACATTGATAGATTTTATTTTGCTTTCTTTTTTCTTTTATTGACTTTGTAGAAGATTGAAATTTAGTGTATCAGCATAGACAGCTGGGAAGTGTGAAAAAATTCTAGCTGGGAAAGTTGATTAAAAGAAATGGTTTAGGGAGTCTTTTGAATAATTTACATGTTTTAAGTCCTCCTATTCATGTGTCTTCCCTTTAGCACAGATAGATATCCAAGAGTTAAGTGTGATATTTATTACAGAGGAAAATTGAGTGAGGGACAGAGAGATGAAGAGAAAAAATGCAGGGACAAACAGAGGTGAAGAGAGGGGAAGAGGTGGGTAAAACTGAGTGCATTCTGTGAGTCTATTGCTAGGTTAAGTTACTCTCTTGTCTGAGTCTTTAATAATTCAATTTAGTAGATTTTTATCTTGATTTCCTTCATGAGGAATCAGACTCAGTTCAGAGTTGCCCAGGGTTCAGGCAACTAGTAGATTTTAATGCTAAGCTTTGAACTCAAACTTTCTTACTTGAAGGATCATGAATTTTCCATTCTCAGGTGCTAAGCCATTATCTCTCTCTTTCCCGGGAGTCTGCAGTAACATTTCATCTATTTCTGTTGTCTTCTATTTTCCTGTACCTCTTTTTTCTTCTTAGTATTTTTTTCTTTGTTCAAGGAGTTTTTTTCTTTATTTGAAAATAATGAGCAATGTGTCTGAAATATTTTTTTTCTGCTGTTTCCTCGAGTAAATTTTTTTTTTTCTGAATTGTGTGCTTTTGCCCTGACAGCTCTTCCAATTTCTATTGGAATATGCATGTGGCACATGTTGTTTCACTTCTAATGATCACTCATCTTTCAGTGAGGGTAATTTTGTTTGGGTCTTTGATTTGCTTGTTACAATGTGGGAGTGGGATGAGAGTTGTGAACTAAGGCAGTCAATAAGCTTTGTCTATTTTGTCCCCAAAGTCCTTTGCATTAAATCTGCTGCTTTTTCTGTTCTCATGGGCAGGTAAATTTTTACATTTTGGCATTCTGGGCTTCAGAGTGAGCAGAATTTTTGTGTGAAAATTTTAGCATGATTCTCAGTGACTCTGCATGTGTCTCTACTTCTCTAGTAACTTAACATGAACAATACATGTATGTACAGTGATAAGAATTGGACAGTGAAAATAAAATCCCCATTACTCCATTTAAGAAATAATCAAGCCAGGTTGGTTGTGCATGCCTGTAATGCCAGTGGCTCAGGAGGCTGAGGCAGAAGGATCACGAGTTCAAAGCCAGCTTCAGCAAAAGCAAGGCACTAAGCAACTCTGTGAGACCCTGTCTTTAAATAAAATACAAAATAGGGCTGGGGATGTGGCTCAGTGGTCAAGTGCCCCTGAGTTCAATCCCTGGCACCACCCCCACAACAAATAAATAATCAATTTTAGAACCTTAGAAACTTCTTACAATGTCTTTCCTGGCCACATTTCCTTCCTTCCAGAGAACAAATTTCCTATATTATATTGTTTTCATTTTCTGGTTTTCTTCATAGTTTTATAATGCACAATATTTTTCTTAAACAACATGTTGTTTAGTATTGTCTTCTTTTGAACTTTATATAAGAGAAACTATACTTAGGAGGGAATTACTGGGTTGTAGAATTTGCCACCTTCAACTTTATTAGATGATACTAAACAGTTTTCTAAAACAATTGCTATTGAGTCTTTCTAATTTTTTTCTTTTTAATTATGGTACTTTTCAACTCCAGAATATCTATGGCATTCTTTTAAAAATACTTTCTCTTTATTCATAGTTCATATTTAATTAGACAGTATCCTCATCCTTTGCCTTAGTTCTAAGACATAGTCTTCTTTAGTTCTTTAAACATTCTTAACAGTGATTGCACTGAAAATCTTTTTTCTCTTAAGCCAACTTCTGGACACTTTAACAGGTAGTTTCTGTTGCCTGTTTTTTTTTTTTCTTTTCTATGAATGGGTCATACTTTCTTGTTTGCATTCTCTCTTTTTGTTAAAACAAGGCATTTTAGATAATATGTTGTAGCAGTTATGGATATGGGTTCTCTCACCTCCTCTGAAAATTCTTATTGTTTGCTTGCTTACCTGTATAGTGACTTGGACAGAATGAATGAAGTCTACTTCTCTACTGTGTGTTGTTGCCTCATCTATTTTAGCAAAGGGGTTTGGGTTAAAGAGCTTTACACATTATAATCTCATTCTGTTAGTACTCATAACAGTTTTTAAATGCAGGTCAAAAGTACTGTGGAAATATTGATTTGTTATGTGTAAGAATGATAAAGTAGAAATGGATATTTGGATGATAACAGAGAAACATTTGAGATAAAAACAGTAAGCATAAGAACAGTGTTGCCATTTCCCGAAATAAAAACTACTTTCTTTAAGTAGGGAAATTGACTATGAGGGGTTAGACATTCTGATGGTTAAAAGGGATTTAAAAAGTTTGGGTAGGGGGCGCTTAGTGAGAGCTTTGGACTTTCACTGAATCATGATTACAATTGAGTGAATAAACACTTGCATGGAATGCTTTAGTAAAGTTCCATGAGGAATACTTACTAGCCACTGGAGTATCTGTGTTGTGTTCAGAGCTGTCATAGCACACTAAACCACCCACCTACAGAGGATTCTACTCCTAAGGGAATGATTTTGCATTAGGAGAGATGTTTTCCTCCAGGGGACATTTGACAATGTTTGGAGACATTTCTGATTCTCACAGCTGGAAAGGGTGCTACTGGTATCTAGTGTACCAAAGACAGGAGAGCTGCTGTCTTATAATGCATGGGACAGCTCCTCACAGGAGAAAGAAAATGAAACTCAAAATATCCATAGTGCCTCTGTTGAGAAGTCTTACCTTAAAATGAATAATCTGTGTTAGCCTGTTTGGGCTGCTATAGCAACATACCATAGAATAGGAACTTATAAACAATAAACTTATTTCTCTCAGTTCTGAAGGCTGAGAAACCCAAGATCAAGGCACCAACAGTGTTGGTGTCTGGGGAGGGTCTGTTTTCTGGTTTATGGATGGTGCCTTCTTACTTGCATGGTGAAGGGGGAGAATGAAACTTCGTTGGTCCTATTTTAAAAGATAGTAATTCCCTCTTGATCTAATCTTCTGCCTAATCATCCCACATTCTAATACCATAACTCTGGGATTTGTGTTAGTCAGCCTTTTGTCACTGTGACCAAAGCACCTGACAAGAACAACTCAGAGGAGGAAAAGTTTAGTTTGGCTCACAGTTTCAGAGATTTAGTCCCTGGTGGGCTAACTCCATTCCTCTGGTCTAAGGCAAGGCAGAACATAATGGCAGAAGGATGTGGTGGAGGAATATTGCTTCATTTGTGGTGACCAGAAAGCAGAGAAAGCAAGGGGAAGAAGAATCCTTTCAGGATATGTCCCTTGTGACCCACCTCTAACCATGCCCCACCAGCCTACAGTTAGTCCATTCAAGCTAGCATGGACTGATTAGTTTAGAGTTCTCATAACCTATTCATTTCACCTCTGACTATTCCTGCATTAACACAGGAGCTTTTGGGTGATGTCTCCTATCAAAACTATAATAGGTATTAAGGATTTCAACTTGTAAATTTTGGAGGGACACATTTATATCGCAGCACAAGCCAACAAACAGCAGACCTCCTGTTTCCTAGATCTTGAAGACTGTGATGTCTCTGAGATGGTGAGATTTGGTGAAAGGAAGAAGCAATAAAGACTGTAAGGGAGTTTCAATGTCTGATTTCACCTTTGGTTGGCTCCTAAAGGAAAGTTTAGAAACTCTGAAACCCAGCCCCATATTTCCTGGTTCCAAATCTAATGACTTCCATAGTTGCACCATGTTAACTTAGCAGGTATTCTGCACAGTTTCATAAAAGATTTCTTTTTTGTTGAGAATATTTTGTTAAAAAAATAACTGAAAGCAAAGTTTAAGTGCATAAGCAAGCTTTGATAGTGACTAATGTTTTTAAAAATGGAGTTTTAAGTGAGGGTGCATCAAGGTTAACACAGCAAATCTCAACTTTCTGCAATTGTTGGAAAATTAACCTTTGAGAAAACAATGCCAATGTGTGAACATTTACTTAAAAAGTCTCAAATATAATTTTTTGTACTAAATTGGTGAAAAAATTGCTCTTTATTTTGAAACAAATGTTGGTCTATGATGTGTTATTATACAGAAGACCTAGATTTAAACAATATTGGACATTATCCTATTGGATAGGAAACTAGTAAAGCATCTAGGGCTTCGAGTATAAAACCCAATTTTAATTATTTTATTTATGATTCACATTTATTTTCCCTTTTCAAGAAGGTAAATGGAAAAATTCCTCCCCATTTTTTCCTAGCTTTGTTCCCAGATTTCCATTTCCTTATCATATTCCCCAAACATACTGTTATTAGTTTTTTATATATAGTTTTTATTTGTCAATGGACCTTTATTTTATTTATTTATATGCGGTGCTGAGAATTGAACCCAGTGCCTCACATATGCCAAGCAAGTGCTCTACCACTGAGCCACCACCCCAGCCCCATCATTAGCTTTTTTCTCTAGACTATCATTATGTACATGTAAACAAATAAAACCATGTGTCGCCTTTTTAACACATAGGTGGTACTATTTATGCTGCTTTAATTCTTTTTTTCACATTTAACAGTATATATGAGCTATGTTTCCTTATTAGCACATGGAGAGTGTTCTTGTTTTTTTTCTTTGGTTTTCAGCACTTTCAGGACATTAAATTGGTAGGATAAACCACAATCTATTTTTAACTCATCAACTTTGAAGGAAATTTATTGCTTCTGGACCCTTATTATTAACCGGCATGTATGTTATTTCAAACATTGTGCATGTCTAATTGTGAGATAATGTTTGACAATAGGAATATCTACATCTACATCTATATCTATATATGTATATGCAATGTTTTTGAAATATATTATAATACTGTTCTTCAGAGCAGTTACATGCCCACCAGTAATATATAAATGCACCTGTTTCCATACAAACTCATTATATGTAATTGAACATC
Source organism: Marmota flaviventris (assembly GCF_047511675.1). Taxonomy (NCBI): domain Eukaryota; kingdom Metazoa; phylum Chordata; class Mammalia; order Rodentia; family Sciuridae; genus Marmota; species Marmota flaviventris. The sequence goes on from NC_092498.1 coordinate 193,289,445, forward strand.
TGGGTTTTTCCTAAGTAGATATATAAAGAGTTCATATTTGGATGCTCAGAATTCTGTGTATTTCCAGTGTTGGCAAAGCACCTGTTTATATCATTTATGTATTTTTTCGGCTGAGTTGTGATCTTTTCCACATTTATTTCTACTAGATCCTTACTATACTAAGATTACAAATGCATGAAGTAAACGGCATGTATTCTCCTTAATCTTTCATTTGTTTTTTGACTCAGAATGTATTTTTCTCACCTAGAAGGTATGAAACTTTGTTATAGCCAAATTTATTAGTCTGGTTTTGAACTATGAACATAGAAAGGTTTTTCCACCTCTAAAATAGTAAAATAATTCTCTTCTATTTTATCTTAGCCCTTTCATGTTTTTTTTTCCTTATCTATTTCTTTTTCCCTCAGTTCCTTCATTGAGGAATGATTGACAAATAAAATTTATAGATATTTAAAGGGTTTGACTTTTCTAGTTTAAATTTCTGCTCCATCTGGAATTTAGCTAGCATAGTATGGATTATGATGCACCTTCATATTTTTACATGATACATAGGGAAACCTTGTTAAAAGGTACCCCTTTGGCAACTTTCCTATTTCTTCTATGGAAATCAATGTTCAATTTTTTTCCTGGAATTGTTTTTGATAAACTATATTTCCCTAGAAAATGACCTATTTTATCTGGATTTTCTGTAGAATTTTGTGTAGTACTTTTTTTTTTAGTTTTACATGACATAATGCCTTTGTTTTATTTATTTATTTTTTTATATGGTGCTGAGGATCGAACCCAATGCCTCACGCATGCGAGGCAAGTGCTCTGCATTGAGCCACAACCCAGGCCCGCAAAGTACTTTTTAATAATATCTTATTTTTTCATTTCATCTTATCATTTTTATTTTCTATATTTGTACTTCCTTAGAAAATAAGATAGGGAATTGTTTATATATATATATATATATATATATATTTTTTTTTTTTTATTGTTGGCTGTTCAAAACATTACATAGTTCTTGATATATCATATTTCACAATTTGATTCAAGTGGGTTATGAGCTCCCATTTTTACCCCATATACAGATTGCAGAATCACATCAGTTACACATCCATTGATTTACATATTGCCATACTAGTGTCTGTTGTATTCTGCTGCCTTTCCTATCCTCTACTATCACCCCTCCCCTCCCCTCCCCTCCCCTCTTCTCTCTCTGCCCCCTCTACTGACATTCGTTTGTCCCCCTTGTATTATTTTTCCCCTTCCCCTCACTTCCTCTTGTATGTACTTTTGTATAACTCTGAGGGTCTCCTTCCGTTTCCATGCATTTTCCCTTCTCTCTCCCTTTCCCTCCCACCTCTCATCCCTGTTTAATGTTAATCTTCTTCTCATGCTCTTCGACCCTACTCTGTTCTTAGTTACTCTCCTTATATCAAAGAAGACATTTGGCATTTGTTTTTTAGGGATTGGCTAGCTTCACTTAGCATAATCTGCTCTAATGCCATCCATTTCCCTGTAAATTCTATGATTTTGTCATTTTTTAATGCAGAGTAATACTCATTTGTGTATAAATGCCACATTTTTTTTTATCCATTCATCCATTGAAGGGCATCTAGGTTGGTTCCACAGTCTAGCTATTGTGAATTGTGCTGCTATGAACATCGATGTAGCAGTGTCCCTGTAGCATGCTCTTTTTAGGTCTTTAGGGAATAGACCGAGAAGGGGAATAGCTGGGTCAAATGGTGGCTCCATTCCCAGCTTTCCAAGAAATCTCCATACTGCTTTCCAAATTGGCTGCACCAATTTGCAGTCCCACCAGCAATGTACAAGTGTACCCTTTTCCCCACATCCTCGCCAGCACTTGTTGTTGTTTGACTTCATAATGGCTGCCAATCTAACTGGAGTGAGATGCTATCTTAGGGTGGTTTTGATTTGCATTTCTCTGACTGCTAGAGATGGTGAGCATTTTTCCATGTACTTGTTGATTGATTGTATGTCCTCCTCTGAGAAGTGTCTGTTCAGGTCCTTGGCCCATTTGTTGATTGGGTTGTTTGTTCTCTTATTGTCTAATTTTTTGAGTTCTTTGTATACTCTGGATATTAGGGCTCTATCTGAAGTGTGAGGAGTAAAGATTTGTTCCCAGGATGTAGGCTCTCTATTTACCTCTCTTATTGTATCTTTTGCTGAGAAAAAACTTTTTAGTTTGAGTAAGTCCCATTTGTTGATTCTAGTTATTAACTTTTGTGCTATGGGTGTCCTATTGAGGAATTTGGAGCCCGACCCCACAGTATGTAGATCGTAGCCAACTTTTTCTTCTATCAGACAGCGTGTCTCTGATTTGATATCAAGCTCCTTGATCCATTTTGAATTAACTTTTGTGCATGGCGAGAGAAAGGGATTCAGTTTCATTTTGTTGCATATGGATTTCCAGTTTTCCCAGCACCATTTGTTGAAGATGCTATCCTTCCTCCATTGCATGCTTTTAGACCCTTTATCAAATATAAGATAGTTGTAGTTTTGTGGATTGGTTTCTGTGTCCTCTATTCTGTACCATTGGTCCACCCGCCTGTTTTGGTACCAGTACCATGCTGTTTTTGTTACTATTGCTCTGTAATATAGTTTGAAGTCTGGTATCGCTATACCGCCTGACTCACATTTCCTGCTTAGCATTGTTTTTGCTATTCTGGGTCTTTTATTTTTCCATATGAATTTCATGATTGCTTTCTCTATTTCTACAAGAAATGCCGTTGGGATTTTGATTGGCATTGCATTAAACCTATAGAGAACTTTTGGTAATATCGCCATTTTGATGATGTTAGTTCTGCCTATCCATGAACAGGGTATATTTTTCCATCTTCTAAGATCTTCTTCTATTTCTCTCTTTAGGGTTCTGTAGTTTTCATTGTATAAGTCTTTCACCTCTTTTGTTAGGTTGATTCCCAAGTATTTTATTTTTTTTGAAGATATTGTGAATGGAGTGGTTGTCCTCATTTCCATTTCAGAGGATTTGTCGCTGATATACAGGAATGCCTTTGATTTATGCGTGTTGATTTTATATCCTGCCACTTTGCTGAATTCATTTATTAGCTCTAATAGTTTCTTTGTAGACCCTTTTGGGTCTGCTAGGTATAGAATCATGTCATCTGCAAATAGTGATAATTTAAGTTCTTCTTTTCCTATTTTGATACCTTTAATTTCTTTCGTCTGTCTAATTGCTCTGGCCAGTGTTTTGAGAACTATGTTGAACAGAAGTGGTGAGAGAGGGCATCCCTGTCTTGTTCCAGATTTTAGAGGGAATGCCTTCGATTTTTCTCCATTCAGTATGATGCTAGCCTGAGGCTTAGCATAGATTGCTTTTACAATATTGAGGTATGTTCCTGTTATCCCTAGTTTTTCTAGAGTTTTGAACATAAAGGGATGCTGTACTTTGTCGAATGCTTTTTCCGCATCTATCGAGATGATCATATGGTTCTTATTTTTAAGTCTATTGATGTGGTGAATAACATTTATTGATTTCCGTATATTGAACCAGCCTTGCATCCCAGGGATGAATCCTACTTGATCATGGTGCACAATTTTTTTGATATGTTTTTGTATCCGAGTGGCCAGAATTTTATTGAGGATTTTTGCATCTAGGTTCATTAGAGATATTGGTCTGTAGTTTTCTTTCTTTGAAGTGTCTTTGTCTGGTTTAGGTATCAGGGTGATGTTGGCCTCGTAGAATGAATTTGGAAGTTCTCCCTCTTTTTCTATTTCCCGAAGTAGCTTGAAAAGTATTGGTATTAGTTCCTCTTTAAAGGTTTTGTAAAACTCTGCTGTATACCCATCCGGTCCTGGGCTTTTCTTAGTTGGTAGTCTTTTGATGGTTTCTTCTATTTCTTCAATTGATATTGGTCTGTTTAGGTTGTCTATATCCTCCTGACTCAATCTGGGCAGATCATATGACTTAAGAAATTTATCTATGCCTTCACTATCTTCTAATTTATTGGAGTATAAGGATTCAAAATAATTTTTGATTATCTTCTGTATTTCTGAAGTGTCTGTTGTGATATTGCCTCTTTCATCCCGTATGTTAGTGATTTGAGTTCTCTCTCTTCTTCTCTTCGCTAGCATGGCTAAGGGTCTGTCGATTTTGTTTATTTTTTCAAAGAACCAACTTTTAGTTTTGTCAATTTTTTCAATTGTTTCTTTTGTTTCGATTTCATTAATTTCAGCTCTGATTTTAATTATTTCTTGCCTTCTACTTCTTTTGCTGTTGTTTTGCTCTTCTTTTTCTAGGATTTTGAGATGAAGTATGAGATCATTTATTTGTTGGTTTTTTCTTTTTTTAAGGAATGAACTCCAAGCAATGAATTTTCCTCTTAGAACTGCTTTCAATGTGTCCCATAGATTCCGATATGTTGTGTCTGTGTTTTCATTAATCTCTAAGAATTTTTTAATTTCCTCCTTGATGTCTTCTATAACCCACTGATCATTCAGTAACCTATTGTTCATTCTCCAAGTGATGTATTCTTTTTCCTTCCTTCTTTTATCGTTGATTTTCAGTTCCATTCCATTATGATCAGATAGGATGCATGGTATTATCTCTACTCCTTTGTATTGTCTAAGAGTTTCCCTGTGACATAATATATGATCTATTTTTGAGAAGGATCCATGTGCTGCTGAGAAAAAAGTGTAACTGCTTGATGTTGGGTGGTATATTCTATATATGTCAATTAAGTCTAGGTTATTAATTGTGTTATTGAGTTCTATAGTTTCCTTATTCAACTTTTGTTTGGAAGATCTGTCCAGTGGTGATAGAGGTGTGTTGAAGTCTCCCATGATTATTGTATGGTGGTCTATTAGACTCTTGAACTTGAGAAGAGTTTGTTTGATGAACATAGCTGCACCATTGTTTGGGGCATATATATTTATGATTGTTATGTCTTGTTGGTGTATGGTTCCCTTGAGCAGTATGTAGTGTCCCTCTTTATCCCTTTTGATTAACTTTGGCTTAAAATCTATTTTATTTGATATGAGTATGGATACTCCTGCTTGTTTCCGAAGTCCATATGAGTGATATGATTTTTCCCAACCTTTCACCTTCAGCCTATGTATGTCTTTTCCTATCAAATGCGTCTCCTGTAGGCAGCATATTGTTGGGTCTTGTTTTGTGATCCATTCTACTAGCCTGTGTCTCTTGATTGGTGAGTTTAAGCCATTAACATTTAGGGTTATTATTGAGATATGGGTTGTTCTTCCAGCCATATTTGTTTATTTATGTTACTAAACATGGTTTGTTTTCCACTTTGATTATTTCCCCCCCTTTAGTGTCCTACCTCCCACTGTTGGTTTTCATTGTTATTTTCCATTTCCTCTTCCTGTAATGTTTTGCCAAGGATGTTTTGAAGAGATGGTTTTCTAGCTGCAAATTCTTTTAACTTGTTTATCGTGGAAGGTTTTAATTTCATCTTCCATCCTGAAGCTTAATTTCGCTGGAAACACAATTCTTGGTTGGAACCCATTTTCTTTCAGTGTTTGAAATATGTTATTCCAGGATCTTCTAGCTTTCAGAGTCTGTGTTGAAAGATCAGCTGTTATCCTGATTGGCTTACCCCTAAATGTGATCTGCTTCCTTTCTCTTGTAGCTTTTAAAATTCTCTCCTTATTCTGTATGTTGGGCATCTTCATTATAATGTGTCTAGGTGTGGGTCTCTTATGATTTTGCACATTCGGCGTCCTATAGGCTTCTAGGATTTGGGGTTCTGTCTCATTCTTCAAGTCTGGGAAGTTTTCTCGAATTATTTCATTGAATAGATTGCTCATTCCTTTGGTTTGAAACTCTGTTCCTTCCTGTATCCCAATGACTCTTAAATTTGGTCTCTTGATGTTATCCCATATTTCTTGGATGTTCTGCTCATGGTTTCTTAACAGTCTTGCTGAGCTGTCTATGTTCTTTTCAAGTTGAAATACTTTATCTTCATTGTCTGATGTTCTGTCTTCTAAGTGTTCTACTCTGCTGGTAGTATTCTCAATTGAGTTTTTAAGTTGGCTTATTGCTTCCTGCATTTCTAGGATTTCTGTTTGTTTGTTTTTTATAACCTCTATTTCCCTGTATAGTTGATCTTTTGCTTCTTGGATTTGTTTATGTAATTCATTGTTGAAGTGATCTTTCATTGTCTGATTTTGCTGTCTGATGTCTTCCTTGAGACTCCAGATCATCTGAAGCATGTATATCCTGAATTCTTTATCTGACATTCCATCAGCTGCAGCTATTACCTCTTCTAACGTTGAGTTGACCTGCAATGCTTGTGGTCCTTTCTTTCCTTGTCTCTTCATACTGTTTGCGTTCCTTTCTTCTTGGTGAAACTGTTGTGCTATTGAATTTTCCCCCTATATATTTATATTGGTCTTGTATAGTTGCAAAGTCTCCCTCGCAGGCGCGGGCGGCGGCTCTGCCCCTCCTCCAATTGGGGCAATGTGCCTACCACGCCGGCAGGCCGCTGGGCCTGCTCTGCCAGTCGGTAGCAGGTCCGCCGACCTTGCAGGCGCGGGCGGCGGCTCTGTCCCTCTGCGGGCCGCTAGGCTTGTTCTGTCGGTGGTCGCAGTTCTGCCTACTTTGCAGGCGCAGGCAGCGGCACTGCCCCTCTGCAGGCCTCTGGGGCTGTACTGCCAGTGGGTCGCAGGTCCGCCTACTTTGCAGGCGTGGGGGGGGGGCGGCTCTACCCTTCCTCAGGCCACTGGGCCTGTTCTGTCTCTCGGTTGCAGGTCTGACCTGTTCTGGTGGTGGTCTCAGTTCCGACTACCTTGCAGGCGCGGGGGGGAGGGGGCGGCTCTGCCTCTCAGCAGGCCACTGCTCCTCTTCTGCCGGTGGGTCGCAGGCCCGCCTACCTTGCAGGAGTGATTGGAAGCTCTGTCCCACCGCGGGCCACTGGGCCTTTTCTGTCGGTGGTCACCCTTCCCCTACCTGGCAGGCGAGGGGGGTGGGGGGCGGCTCTGCCCCTCAGCAGGCCGCTGGGCCTGCTCTGTGTCTGGTCCCAGTTCCCTCTACTATGCCGGCGCAGGGGGAGGGGGCGGCTCAGCCTCTCAGCAGGCGGCTGCTCCTCTTCTGCCGGTGGGTCGCAGGCCCGCCTACCTTGCAGGAGTGATTGGAAGCTCTGTCCCGCCGGGGGCCACTGGGCCTTTTCTGTCGGTGGTCACCCTTCCCCTACCTGGCAGGCGAGGGGGGTGGGGGGCGGCTCTGCCCCTCAGCAGGCCGCTGGGCCTGCTCTGTGTCTGGTCCCAGTTCCCACTACTATGCCGGCGCAGGGGGAGCGGGCGGCTCAGCCTCTCAGCAGGCGGCTGCTCCTCTTCTGCCGGTGGGTCGCAGGCCCGCCTACCTTGCAGGAGTGATTGGAAGCTCTGTCCCGCCGGGGGCCACTGGGCCTTTTCTGTCGGTGGTCACCCTTCCCCTACCTGGCAGGCGAGGGGGGTGGGGGGCGGCTCTGCCCCTCAGCAGGCCGCTGGGCCTGCTCTGTGTCTGGTCCCAGTTCCCTCTACTATGCCGGCGCAGGGGGAGCGGGCGGCTCAGCCTCTCAGCAGGCGGCTGCTCCTCTTCTGCCGGTGGGTCGCAGGCCCGCCTACCTTGCAGGAGTGATTGGAAGCTCTGTCCCGCCGGGGGCCACTGGGCCTTTTCTGTTGGTGGTCACCCTTCCCCTACCTGGCAGGCGAGGGGGGTGGGGGGCGGCTCTGCCCCTCAGCAGGCCGCTGGGCCTGCTCTGTGTCTGGTCCCAGTTCCCTCTCTGTTTATATATTTTTATTTTCCTTCTATCCTCCCCCAATTACAAAAAGCTATTTATTGTTCAATTATTTTCCTACTTTTTAATTTGTGACATTCTGCTATTATTTTCCTATGGTTTAGCTTAATGTTACATTTTTTGAAAACATCTTGATGTTACATTTTATTTGTTGTTGAGTGAGTGCTTAAAGTTATAAACTGTTTTAAAATTTGGTTGATTTTCATAAGTTCCAATGACTAGAATTTTCAGAAATTCTGTACTTTCATTTGGATCCCTCTTTGACTCAAGAGTTGTTTAAGAGGAAAAAAAATTAACATTTAGGAAGAGATGTAGTCTTTTTAATTTTCCTTTTTGAAATTAGGTACTAGTTTCATTCCACTGTGATCAGAAAAAGTTGTCTGTTCTAGTTTTACTTTTTAGAGCTCATGGAGGTTTTCTTCGTGACCTAATGCATGGCAGATTTGCTGACTATCCCATAGGAACTGAAATAAAGAAAATTCTTTGTTTCAGGGTGCTGCATTTGATATATATTGATCAGGACTACATCATTAGATTTGTTGCTTTGGCTTTCTGTATCTGTGCTCATTTCCTCCCTCCTGTCTGCTTGATTGATGTCAGGGATGAGAGAAGGGACTTAGTTTCCTATCATAAGGCATCTTTGTTTCTCCTCATAAGATTTCTGTTGGTGCGTAGATGTTTATAACTCAAAAATATTCAATTTGAATGATAAATTTAGTGTTACCAAGTGTCCTTCTTTGTTTCACTTAATGCTTTGAATCCTTACTTCTGCCTTTTCTAGTTTTAATATTGTGAATCTTTTGTTTTTTTGTTCTTTGCATTGCAAGATATAGCTCAGCCATCTTTTCTACTTCTCAAAACCACTTTTTAAAACTGTGTCTCTTTTATTTTGGCACAGAGTTCAATTTTGCTTTACAAGTCAACATGATAATCTTTTTTAAACAACAAATTAAACATGTTTACATTTTTTATGTAACAGATATATTTAGTTTGAATTATGTTATTTTTTCATGTTTTGTTTTCTATTTTTAGAAAAAGACTTCATTTTGTGTTGTTTTTGTTTTGTAGGTCTATAATTATAAAAAGTGAAATTTTTGTTTTAATGGTTATTTCCATAATTATAACTTTTTGTGGCCTTCCACTTTTTTAGGCATCTGTTAGTTTCCAAGCAGAATTAGCATGGACCTTAGTCTAGTTTGTGCTTCTCTAAAAGATTATTTGAGACTGGGTAATTTATGAAATTTACCTTCTGGCATTTCTGGAGGGGGAAAGTCCCCAGTTGAGGTCCTGGGCAGGCTTGATAGTCTGGCAAGGGTTACTCTATTCTTTCAGGAGGGAGCCTGGCACCTTGTGTCCTGTGGAGGAGAGAAATGCTATTACCTTACGTGGCAGAAGGTGGCAGAGGAAAAAGAACAAACTCTCTCTGCTGAGTCCCCCCTCACCTTTCTTCTGAACACAGAAAAAAAATGTATTTAATTTTTTGGCTCCAGAAAGTAATATTTGCACAGGAGGAGCCCTTGTGTTCTAACTACCATTGAAAGTCCTTGTTTCTTAATACTATCCCCTTGGCAACTACTGAATTTTGGAGGAAACACTTTCATACCACAGTAGCATGATCCCATTTCCTAAAACATTTTTCTTCTGTTGGTTAATATAAGCCAAACAAATTAAGAAAGTGGTTGCTTTGTACTGCTAAATCTGTCTCTACTTCAGTTATGTAATTTGTGTTTTCATAATTTCAAAAGGGTCAGGGATGTGGCTCAACTGTTAAGTGCCCTTGGGTTCAATCCCTGGTACAAAAGCAAAACAAAACAAACAACAACAACAAAACACCTCCTGGGAATAAAGATGGCGGACTCAAATGAGGCAGTGAATCCTGATCTCTTCACAACACAGAAAGAAAGCAATGAATAAAAGCAGAATTGAGAGGTGGGTGACATAATAAATGCTCTAAGACTGGATACTACTTAGTCTGAGATCTGGAGATTCTGGAAGATAGTGTACTAGAGTAGAAAACAAAACTCCCCCTAACCCCGAACCATTGATGGGGAAAGGTGGAGATGAGAGAGAGAGCTTGCGCAGGGAGCAGATATTCTCTTAAGTTCACCCACTTAAAACTGTTGGAAACTGTTAAAAAGACAGACAAAATCTTAAACGCAGAAAGCTCCTTTAAAAAGTACAAAACACAAACAGTTACCCTCTTAAATCAGCACAGTGTCTTCCTACACCCAGAAAGCTGCAAATTAAACCAGAGAGAAGCCCCTGCAGTGGGGCCTCTTAAGAATCCAACTGGAAAGAACTTCTAGAAAGACCAGTACTAGTCATAAATCTCAGGAACTTGCTCCCTTGACCCTTCCAATGAACCATGAGGAACGGAGCTGGTTAATAGGGACCTGGGTTAGAGAAGTGCACATCTGTCCCCACCCAGCCTCTACAACCCAGACAAGGGAAAAAAAGCTCTATGAAGATAAGCTTCACTCAGACAAGCAGGAAGCAGCTTTGGTCCTCCCAAAGGAAACTTGATTCACCAGGCCCTGACCAGTGAGACTGGGGGAAGGCATTGTGAGAAGCCTAGGGACAGTCCCCAGGATCACAGGACCATACCAGAGGGAAGCTGCCTGAACACCCAGTGACATACAGATCTTGGGAAATTGACAGAGGCTACACAGCAGAAAGGGCTGGATACCAGCCAGAAAAGGTCATCTAGCCTGAACGGTGATTGGAATTGGTAAGTGACAGAGCATTGTTTGGATACTTGCAGGACCTTGCACCAGACTAATTAAGCAGAGGGAATCAATGCCCACTATTCATAACGTGGGGCAGAAACTAGAGTCCAAGTGAAGCACCAGAGACCTGTCACTACAGTTATCTCAGAAAGCAGAGGCAGCAAGGGGAATATTACTGTACCACACCTGTGGAAAACACACAACTTTTGTTCCTGCGCACACAGACAGCTACCAGGATCTTCACTACTGTAAAAAGAATTCAGTAGAGGGGAACAGGTATACTAGTGACCCACAGCATACGTAAGGGCACATCAGAGCCTGCATCCTGAACTTCTGCAAATTTAATATCAGTTAACTCAGAACACTTCATCCTCTAAAACTATGAACAATTCTAATGTCAACTTTGATCATATGAATAACTCATAACTTGAATGATAATTCAAGTTTATGATAATACAACTCAACAGCCAATATTGCACCTCCAATACATTTTAATGTATTTCATCTAATAGTTTAAAGCATTAATTGGAATCTTCCTATTGTAGTTTTCCTACCTTTAATTCATATCTGCTTCTCTTGTCTCCTACTCATCTTCTTGTACTATTCACTTACTATCTCAAATAACACCCATTCATCTATTTCTCCTTTATGCCTGGGTATAATTACCCTTCTATAGCTTCTCTCTCTCACTTTTTCTTTCCTTATTTTTTCTCTCCCTATTTGCCCAAACTTTATTCCTCCCCACTTTTAGCATGCACTCAAGGTTACTAAATTTAATTATTATTTTTTGACCTGTACCTGAATTTGAGGAACCATGGAGAACAACTGAAACAAGTTTTTGTTCTTACAGTAGTACTAGGCGTGGCTCAGAAGTAATTATAGTAGATATGGCTCAGTGATATCTCTTAAAGTGGAGCTGATATTGGGATCAACAGAAGTCACACATTGAATTAAGATATCATTATCTAGATATCTACCCAACCCAGGACCCTTAAGAAAAAAAATATAAAAAGCTCACATTGTAGTTCACTTAAAAGAAGAAGTCAGAACTCTACTGATAGATGGGTAGTCATACAAACAATACTAAAAAAAAAACCATCCTAAACACTCCATAATGCTTCAAAACAAACTTCATCAACATTGCAGTAGAAGAAATGTCAGAGAAGGAATTTGGAAAATTCATAGTTAAACTGTTCTATGAGCTAAAATATGATGTAAAGAGTAATTAGAGAGAAAATGCAGAAAATGAAAGATCACTTCAATAAAGAGATAGAGATTCTGAAAAAGAATCAAATGGAAATCCTCAAAATGAAAAGATCAATAAATCAAATTAAAAATTCAACAAAAAGCATCACCAATAGATTAGACCACTTTGAAGATAGATTTTTCAGGCTTTGAAAAGAAAGTATGTAATCTTGATAATAAAGTCAAACAAACATGAAATAAAACATACTGAGTATCCAACATATTCAGTAAAATATTTCATGAAGAAATGAAAAGTAAATCAATAGAAGACAGGAAATAATTAAAACCAGAGCCAAAATGAATGAAATTGAGATTTTAAAAATACCAAAAACAAAGAGTTGTTTTTAAAGGATAAAATTGATAAACTTTTAGCCAAACTAACTAAAAGAAAGAGAGAAAAACCTCAAATTATCAAAATCCAAGATGAAAAATGAAATACCACCACAGACACTGCTGAAATCCAGAGGATCATCAGAAACTATTTTAAAAATGTATACTCCAATAAGCTAGAAAATCTGGAAAATATAGAAAAATTCCTAAGGATATATGAACTACCCAAATTGAAACAAGAGGATATAGAAATTTTAAACAGTTCAATTTTTAGAAATGAACTTGAATCAGCCATCAAAAACCTTCCAACAAAGAAAAGCCCAGGACTGGATGTATTCTCTACTGAGTTTTACTAGCAATTTAAAGAAGAACTAATACCAAGCCTCCTCCAATTATTCCATGAAATACAAAACTCTGCCAAATTTATTCTATGAATCCATTAGTACCCTGATACCAAAACCAGACAAAAAACACACCAAGAAAACTTCATATCAGTATCTTTGGTGAACATAAATGCAAAAATTCTCAATAAAATATTGGCAAACTGCATACAAAAACATGTCAAGAAGATAGTGCACCATGATCAAGTGGGATTCATTCCAGAAATACAAATTTCTTTTAATATATGAAAATCAATAAATATAATCCACCACATAAATAGATTTAAAGACAAGAATCACATGATTATCTAAATATATGCAGAAGAAGAATTGACAAAGTACAGCATCTATTCATGTTTAAAACCCTAGAATAAATAGGGAAAGAAGGGATACACACCTCAATAATGTAAAAACTATATATGACAAGCCCAAGGCCAACATTATTCTGAATTGAGAAAAACTGAAAGCATTTTCTCTAAAAACAGGAACAAGACATGGAAGCCCACTTTCACCACTACTATTCTACATAGTCCTTGAAACTAGCCAGAATACTTAGGCAAAAGAAAGAAATTAAATACAAATAGGAAAAGAAAAGCTCAAACTATCTCATGACAACATGATTATATATTTAGAAGACCCCAAAAATGCCACTAGAAGACTTCTAGATCTTATAAATGAATTCAGCAAAGTAGCAGGACACAAAATCAACACCCATAAATCAATTGCATTCCTATATTCCAATGATGAATCTGCTGAAAAAGAAATTAGGAAAACTATCCCATTCATAATAGCCTAAACAAACACACAAACAACAACAGAAAACAAAAAATGAACAAACTTGAGAATCCATCTAACAAAAGAGGCAAAGGACCTCTACAATAAAAACTACAGAACACTAAAGAAAGAAATTGAAGAAACCTTAGAAGCTGGAAAGATCTCCCATGTTCTTGGATAGGCAGAATTAATATTGTCAAAATGGCTAGACTATCAAAAGTGCTATACAGATTTAATACAATTCCCATCAAAATTCCAGTGATGTTCTTCACATAAATAGAAACAACAGTCATGAAATTAAAAATAAAAGACCCACACCAGAATAGCCCAAGAAATTCTTGGCAATAAAAGAGAAGAAGGAGGTATCACAATACTGGACCTTTAATTATACTACAGAGCTACAGGAACAAAAATAGCATGGTAATGGCACCAAAACAGGCAAGAAGGCCAATGAAACAGAATAGAAGAATCAGACAAACCCACAAAAATACAGTTACCTCATAAGTAGACAAAGGCACCATAAACACATACTGCAGAAGAGATAGCCTCTTCAGCAAATGGTGCTGTGAAAACTGGAAATCTGTATGGAGTGGAATGAAATTAAACCTCTATCTCTCACACTGCACGAAACTCAACTCAAAGTGGGTTAAAGATCTAGGAATTACACAAGACATCCTGCACCTGCATGAAAAAATGTAGGCCCAACACTATCACATGTTGAATCAGGAACTGACTTTCTTAGCAAGACTCCTAAAGTGCAGAAATAAAGTTAACAATCAAGAAATGGGATGGTATCAAATCAAAAAGCTTCCTCACAACAAAGGAAACAATCAAAATTGCGAAAAAAGAATCTATAAAATGGGAGGAAATCTTTGCCACTGGTTCCTCAGATAGGGCATTAATATCCAAATATATAAAGAACTCAAAACGCTTAACATACACACACACACACACACACACACACACACACACCCTAATAATTCAATTAATAAATGGACAAAGAGACTAAATGGTCAACAAATACATGAAAAAATGTACAACGTCTCAAGCAATTAGAGAAATGCAAATTAAAACTACACTGAGATTCCATTTCACTCCAGTCAGAATGGCAATTTATCAATAATACAAATAACAATAAATGCTGGTGAGGATGTGGGAGAAAAGATAACACTTAGACATTGCTGGTAGGGCTGCAAATTGGTGTAGCCACTGTGGAAAGCAGTATGGAGATTGCCCAGAAAACTTGGAATGGAACCACCATTTGACCCAGTTATCCCACTCCTGGGTATATATACAAAAAAGACTTAAAATCAGCATACTACAATGACACAGCTGCATCAATGTTCATAGCAGCTCAATGTACAATAGCTAAGCTATAGAACCAACCTAGATGCCCTTCAACAGATGAATAGAAAATGTGATATGTATACTCAGCTATAAAGAAAAATGAAATTATGGTATTTGGCAATAAATGGATAGAACTGGAGACTCTTATGCTAAGTGAAATAAGCCAGTCCCCAAAAGTCAAAGATCAAATGTTTTCTCCAATATGCGGTAGCTAATCCAAAATAAGTGGGGAGAAGATTAAAAGAAGAATAAAGTAAGATAAGAGGAGTAGTCAAAGGGGAATGAAAGGAAGAGAAGAGAGATGGGATAGGGAAAGTCAGTGGAATGAATCTGACCTAACTTTCTTGTGTACTTGTATGCATATACCAAGTGAATCTCACCATCATGTACATCCAAAAGACACTAATTAAAAAATAAAAATTGAAATAAATAGCAGAAAGATCAATGGAGTCAAGGGGAAGGAACAGGAGTGGAGGAAGAAAGGGGAAGGAGAAATACTGAGGACTGTATTAGAACACATTTTATTCCATGCTTTTATAATTGTCATGGTGTATTTATTCTAGTATCACATATAACTAAATAGGAACAATAAAAATTTAAAAAATAACAAAAGAACTCATAGTATATTCTATTATTATGTATAACTAAAAAGGAATAATAAAAAGTTTAAAATATAAAAAAATAAGAACTCACCGAAATAATACCCTGGTTGCTTTGTGATCTTTTCCTTGAAATTCTACCTTTTTGTACTATGGTCCTTATTCAAGGAGGTATTTATTTTATTAAAATTTAATATAGACTCTGGTGGAGTGTTTGGTCACGATTTTGATCTACTCCTTGGCACCATTTTTTTTTTTTTTTGACAAGTGAATTTTTGTCCTTTGGTAAGTTTTGCTATTCTTTCCTACTTTCCTTAAAGTAAGCTTGTTATGGTATTTTGCCCATTTCTTTTTATTCTTCATATTTTATTCCATTTTATTTTCCTGGATGAGCTCTTTATAGGTTGTTCCTGGATGGTGGGAGGGAAGTACAGGATGCTCAGACTTGTCTTCCAGGCTTCACAATTCAAGGGCTTTAAAAATCTTTGCTGCCACAGTCTGCTTCCTAAAAATATAGCTCATCTGTGCAAGTTTAAAAATTTTTTTTTTGTCTAGCCTCTTTTTCTTTGCCATTCCAAATCAAACTGGATCCTAGAGGGTTTTTTTTTCCGTCAGCTTTGTTTCCCCAGTTCCTGCACTCATTGTGATAAATAAAAGGTAATAGCCCACACTAGGATGAGTTCCTCATCTTCAGGAAGTATAGTTTTACTGATTTTTTTTTTTACATGCGTAAGTCTCCTCTTATTATTTCTTCCCTGTGCAATTTCTGCCTTGTCTCAGCTGCTTTTGGAAGCCCTGGCATGAATTTTGGAATCTACAGATTATATGTCCTTCTGATATCACTGAAAATGGAATTATGGAATGTCATTCCTTCTCATTTTTGCTGTTGTAAGATTTTTTCAGAAGGAAAAGAGCTATTTAAACTGGAAATCTGTATCAGTTTTGAAATAGAGCAGGCACAACATGTTCAGAAGCGCAGGTCAAGGGCAAAGTGAAAAACATCTGAGATTTTTAAAAGATTCTTTTTCACCCACACACTTACAGGTAATTGTACGAATGAGGAAGAATTATGAGAAATCTTATGTAATCTTCACCTTTAATTTTATGTTTTAAATTCTGGCTTTTTTTTTCCTGCACCCAAAGTTCAAGAGTCTATGTTAGACAGCTGTGGATGGATGCGTTCTAAATCTCTTTAAGACAGCTTTATTATTCAAATTGTGTAGTTATGCAAGTAGGGGCGATGAGGCAGGTGCTTTGACATGCTATGTGGCATGGAATTTGCAAATTGTTTTGTCCCTTATAGTGTCCCACCACCTCAGTGCCTCCACCCACTTATACACAGACATAACTGTAGAACGCTGGGGAGTAACGGGGCATAGACTGGCCTTCTTAAACCACAAGTCACGATATGGAATCAGTGAGAATTTCAGAGAAGGCATATGTCACAACAGCGGGAGCGGCCTTTGCTTTTGAATAACCTAGGAAGTACAAGCACTGCATGAGATTTGATATTGTCACTCATGTGACATTGTACCATCACTATAACCATCTTTGAATGTGAAGGACAAATTTCTCCATGGAGTCCTTTTATCATTACCTTCTAGAGTCACTTAGCTGCTTAGCAACACTCCACTACAAATTCTAAGTTTCTGTCTGTCACATTGAAAGCAGAAATGATTGGGGCTAGGTTGATAGGATAAGAAGGAAAATGAAAAAGATTTTATTTTTAAAGTGGAGGGCAACTTGTAATACGTTATGTTCTGTGCTGATGGTGATACAAAGATGAATAGATCACCTGCCTGGTACTCAAATGGAGGGCAGTAGACTAACATTTATTAAACACCTATTATGTGGCAAATATCAGGCTAGGCATTTGATTTGTTCCTCACAAAAGCTCTGCTGCAGAGACATTAATACTCTCTCTGATAAAGGGCTTGACTGAGGTTCAGAATGAAGAGGTGAAAGGTCAGAGCCCAAACTTGGATCAATAACCTCCAGGCTCTCACTCATCCTGCACCATGCTGATCAGGTTTCAGGGCATGAATACTGTTCCCTGACATGTGGGTGATATGCTTGGGCTAGAAATTAACTAGGCAGCCTTAGGCTCCGGTCTTGAGTAACTGTGTTGATGTGTCATCTAATAACCCTGGATTCTTGGATAATGGATATTATTTGAAACCTTGTCTGAAACTGGAGGCTGGAGAGTTGGCTGGAAAGCAAGTTGGGAGTATGGTCTGGGTTCAGAGGTCTTTGGGGTGTTTGACTGCCATAAAGATTAAAAAGTAATGAAAAATAATAATTCTCACTTAGAAAAATCCGTATGCCAGTAGGTCTCTTACCTCCTCTTTGAGGGAATGATTGTAAAATTGTGTTCCATGCTTCTTGCTCACCATTGGCTGGTCTCACACTTTTTGGCTTGACGTGTGGGGAGTACGATCCTCTTTGTGCCACTCTGTTGAAGAATCCAACATTTATCATTGGACTAGCTGTTTCTTCCCACCTCCATTTCTGTGTCCTCACCATATCATTGTTACCTAGCACTTTACTTTCATGGACTTAGTAAAGAGTTTGCTGTACTGTCTTCTATATGTGCATTTGCTTTCAGTGCAAGCTATTTGAAGTAGAACTTTGCAGCATGCCATTTTCTGTCACATGAAGGTAATTTGGCTGTGTAATTAAAAAGTTTAGCAACACTGACATTTCTGTGTTTGCACTAGAATTATCTTGATATTACCAGGGCCTGGAGAACACTGCCACCTGCTAGGAACATGTGCATATGTTTGAGCAAAGGTTAATGAGTTCAGAAAAATGATTCAGGTGAGGGCTCAAGAGCAACTTGGTGTATTCTAATGTAACAGAGCAGTATATTCTGAGAAGAACTAAGACAGTTTCAGGCAAGACAATTCTAAGTTTCCTGTTTGGGGATGTAGGCGAAATAGTGGTTTGATTGATCATTTCAATCTTAAATACAAGACAGATTTTCTGTGGCTTGACTAGATGCTCTAACTTGCATGTCTGTGTCTGCATATTAACCTTTTTATTCTCATTTATTTATTTATTTGTGTGTGTGTTGAAATTGAACCCTCAGCCCTGTGCATGCTAAGCACATTTCTAGTCCCAAGTTATACCCTGGACTCTTCCCATGTTAATTCTGTGTCAAACTGGTTATAAATATTGTAGGGGAAAATTTGTCCCTTTTTCTTCATATATTGGTCTCTGTTTAATCCAATGTTGTACACAAAGATGGCAGCCATTGTGTAGGTGTATGTACAATGACTTGGGTTATATTTGATTATAATATAGTTTGATATATTTGATACAATTTAACTAAACACACCTTGCACATCCATTCTCTATTTTCTGATGATCTTGATTTAGTTAAAGATAATGGCCAAGATTTGGAGAGTTTTCTAGATCACTGAGCCTTTGGGAAAATGTTATTTTAAGTTATCTATTTGTTGAGGAGTTTTTCTCTTTGATTCACAAAGAGTAGTAACACACCATTGAAAACTGCTGTCTGGACAAACAGGATATTCCTCTGATGTCCCTCTCAAATCAACATGTGGCTTGACCTGAAGGAGCCCTCTCACCTCCCAGAAAAACAAAAGAGTGAAACCCCCCCCCCCCCCCTTTCTCTCTCTCTCTCTCAACTTGCTTTACTTTAAGAAAGGACTTATTAGTTTAAAAATAGTCCTCTTTCATTCCCTGCCTGTCAGGGTCTTTCTGCCTTCTCCAAGCATTTACTGATGTTTTCTTGATTGACACCCTCCTCAGAACTAAAAGGAACAGAGAATAGGTGAATGTTCCATTTTATTGACAGATGCTGAGACCTTGTCAGGGACAATTGCTTAGCAACCTCTATGGTGCCACTTTTGGGAAAGGGGGAAGAAAAGGACAGAATTACATATAAATGCAAGGAAAGCATATATGCAAAAGGCCAGGCAGCATAAAACATTTTTTTAAAACAGGTCTTTAAGTTAGCAAGGTAACTTGTAAAATCTGCACAAATTATCTTTTTCTTTTCTTGGCTCGTTGGATTACTGAAGTGTTGAGATGACTTTAGGATTTTGTAAAATGCATGTGGATGTGGGTAAGTGAATGAAAGGTTACCATGTTCAGAGAAAGAAGACCTAAGCTCCTTTGTCGACTCTAACTTGTCCTGATTATTTGACTCAGTGCAGGCCACTTAACCTTTCTGAACTTCCTGGGTGAAAGTGGGAAACCACTTTGCAGAGATTAATAGGTTTCCAATGCTTATGGAAAAGGGCTTGAAATTATTATTATTTTTTAAATTTTTTAATATTTATTTTTCAGTTCTCGGCGGACACAACATCTTTGTTGGTATGTGGTGCTGAGGATCAAACCCGGGCCGCACGCATGCCAAGCGAGCACGCTACCGCTTGAGCCACATCCCCAGACCCTTGAAATTGTTAATTGTTATAAAACAAGGACTTCTTATAATTTTGAATATTGGAACATGGTCGGTGCACTAATATAATGCACATGTAATTTGGACATAAATATCATCTTATTAGTACAGGAAGAGTGCTAGCTTATGTTTGAAAGTATTTTTCAAACTGCCTTTGCAAACATTCCATTGTCTGGTCCTTATAGTTATATGACAAAGACTAACTACTTTCCATAATTTCCAGGTAATAACTATTAACCCCATGTTTAGGTTATGGTATTTTTCAACAACTGCACTGGGGATGGGGTAGGGGCTTAATTAAGTTAGCTATTCCCAAGCCTCTGGTGGATTTTTTCTTTTATCAGCTTCTTTTGCTACCTTCAATTATTTTTAAAATAAGATGTTGTAAACTAGCTATTTCCAAATTATCTGTGGTGAATAAACCATTTTTTAAAATTTTACAATCTGTCACAGATGGATGCGTTTGTAAAATACAGTAAGAATGAATTATTAGAATTAGACCTGTGTCAATTTCCTGGCTTGCACCATGTATTATGGTTGGATAAGATATTATCATTCGGAGAAGCAGGACAAATGGTACATGGGAATTCTCTGTACTATTTTTTTTTTGCAACTTCTTGTGAGTCTTATTTAAAAAATATTAAGAACACATTTTTATAAAATTAGAATAGATACAAAATGAAATCCTTGCATTTTAAATGATTAGCATCAACCGATATAAAATTACTCTGTCAAATAGCTCTAAAAAATTTTAAAGGCTTACTTTTAATTTCTATACTCCTGGTGGATCAGTAACAATCCACTGATCACACAAGTATGAAGATTAGTGAAAAGATATTTCTCTTCTGTTCAAGTAGAAATGTAACTTTTTGGACTGATTTTTCACATCCAAGGAAGAGTATCTAATTGTCCCCAAATTTAAACAGGTCAAATCAGTCATGGTGGGGTGGAGAAGACAGAATCATGTTGATTCAATGTAAGAGTGAGTCTGAGTCCTCAGAGAAGCAAAGGTGAAGAGAAAAGCTCAGGAAGTGACTAATGAGTGACTCAACATGGGACCTTTGGCTGGGAGCACAGAGACAAATTTGTCATTGGTGGGAATAACTAGAGATTACTGTCCCACATGGCTAGTGAATTACAACATTGGTATGAAGTGGAGAAGAGGAAGTATGGATATTCAGAGAAGAGAGAGCTTCTATTTGGGGAAATTAGAGAAAGCATTCTTGGCATCTAAGTGGCTTAAATAACTCTTGAGGAAAGTGTGGGGTTGGACACGAGGTAAATGAGAACTTTTATTAGCCTTTGATCAGATCATTATTTTGGAAACATTAATTATGCAGTAGTGATGAGGATGCGATGGTGTAGGGACTAGTAAAGCCAGGGGCAGGGAGGCCAACTATGAGGCTGGTAATGGGAAAGAGTACAAATCCTGAAGTGGTAACTGTGGTATGAAGAAGGAGATGTATACAAAAGAAATTTCAGATGTAAAATAGAGATTGCTGCAATATGGGTCGTTAATAGTAAATGACTAAGGAAAAGAAACCCATCTGAGAGGAGCAAGAATTAGTTCTGTTTCAGTTATACTGCTTTTCAAGTCTGATATCACCTTACTCTCTCAGATTTATCATCTGCAACTGTGAGCCTATTGTTAAGAATTTTTGTGACCCCCACACTTACAAGTCTTTTGAGTGTGTTGTTGACCTCTCTGCTATATATATTTTACCACCCTGACTTCCTTCTGTATCTTTTTTTTTTTTTTTTTGGTACTGGTACACAGGAGCACTCAACCACTGACCCACATCCCCAGGCCTATTTTGTATTTTATTTAGAAACAGGGTCTCACTGAGTTGCTTAGCACCTTGCTTTTGCTGAGGCTGGCTTTGAACTTGCAATCCTCCTGTATCAGCCTCCCATGCCTCTGGGATTACAGGTGTGTGCCACTGTGCCTGGCCCCTTCTATATCTTATTAAATTAGTAAATCTTGTTTGATTGGCCCAAGTCATGGTCAGCATTGTGTATTAGACAGATTCTCCATAGAAGCAGAATCAATAGGATGTCTATCTATCTATCATCTATCTATCATGTATCAAACATCTATCTATTATCTATCCATCCTTCTATCTATTATCCATCCATCCATCCATCCATCCAATCATCACTGATTTGCCTTTCTGAATTTATTGTAAAGAATTGGCTCACATGATTGTGGAGGCTGAGAAGTCCAGACCTAACAGAACTGATGGCATGGTTCCATTCTGAGTCAGATGGCCTGTGAACCAGGAAAGCCAATGGTGTAAATTCTAGTCTAAGCCCAAGTCTGAAACAGAAGCCTGAACTCCCAGCTTCAAGACAGAGCAAATTCTTTCCTACACTTTTGTTCAATTCAGACTGTCAGCAGGTTGGATGAGGCCCTAGTCTCCTGATTCAAACCCAGAAGGACCCTCAGAGACATATCCAGAAATGTGTAACCAAATATCTGGACACCTTGTGATCCAGTGTGCTTGACAGATAAATTTAACTATCACATTCTTACTCTACTATTGACATTTCCAAATTCAGTTGTTCCACAGCTCGTTGGTCTATGCCAATCCTGAACCACCTGAACCACCTCTGGAGCTGAGGCTGGGGCCAGTGCTGCCTAAACCACAAGACAATTCTATGGTGGACCAGGGATGAAATAGATGCTGGGGGAGGATATTGCAAAACCTACTCATTTCCTTTATCTGTTCTGTTGATAATAGAGATTTTTATTTGCTATGTGAGATACCATTATTGTCTTCCTTTTGCAAATGAGAAAGCTATGAAATTCCACTCTCTGAATTTGTTTATCAGTTTAATTGAGTTTATCTATTCATATAAAGAATATTTGGTGATATGAGAAACATAACTGGAGCCAGCAGGTGGTAAGAAGATGGCTAATTTGTATTTCTTGGAGACTTAGGGCTTCCCTAGTGTGAGAAGTAAAAAGTCCTGTGGTCCATTTTCAGGACACAGTATTTAGCTTTAAATGTAAAATGACTTGGAATGCAAGAAATGTAGCTTGAAGGGAGAGCAGGATGAAAAGTTACAAGCAGTTAACACCACAGTGTAATAATTCATAGCCCCTTGACAAATAGGAGGTGAGAAGGAAGCCCCCGACCACCTGACCAACAGAGATAAACTATAGACTGCCCAAAAGGCACTCAATCCCAGGGAATTTTCCTGCCACAAGAGAACAAAGGGAGGTGGGAACAATTAAAGGTGTACTTTTTTTCTTTCTTTTTTGGTACTGTTTGTTTCTTTAAATAATCCAGTAGAAGACAGTTTTATAAACCTAGGTGAAGTTTGTATACTCCATAGTATTCAGCCAATGAGGAACTGGGAAAGCATCTTGCACTCCAGGGGATAAAATGCTGGTTATAACCAATCTGTGGGTCCCTGACCACCAGGCACCCAATCTTGCAAGACCATCATTAAAGTAAAGCCTCACCTTTTGCTGTTGCTTGTGTCTCTTAGTCTGTTCTTTGGGCTTGCACAGGTGAGTATGTTTCTCATGCCTACAATATCTCCAAGCTGAGATGGACGAGGGGTAGGTGCGGCTTTGGTTTCCACCCTGTTTTGATCATGGTACTTCTTTCTTAGATGTTTCATATATGCTTTAGTTCATGTGGGATTCCATTTAAGTTCCGACGCTGCTCCATGCAGCTTGAAAGCCACTACTCCATCCCAGCTCTGTGAGCTTAAAAACAAAAATCCCTTCCCCTCGTTGGCCCTTGATTCCCTTTACTCATAAATTGAAGGGGCTGGGCTAGAAGCTCTCAAAGTTCATTTTATCTTCGACAATCCATGATTTTGAGACTTTTGCCATTGGCCAAAGTGGTACTTATTAATTTTGTGAAAACTGACTAAATTACTACCACAGAAGTTATTAATTTGGCGCAGCTTCTCCATCTTAGTGAGTTTTTAGCTGGCTAATGCCACATGACAGTCATAAAAAGCCAGCATCGCTGGTGTGGGATGGAGCTAACAGTATGAGATTTGCTAAGTGTTTCTGTGAGATCAGTGTGAAAGCAATCACATCTCCGGAGTGAGAAAGGTCAGTGCCCTGTAGCTGCCAAGCCTCACCACACTAAGGGGACAGGAAGGGGACTGCCACCCGCTGAACACAAATCAGGCTAAAAAATGAATACCCTTTGCAGTTGCAGTCTAATAGCTCCGAATGTCAAATGATATTACTTTAGGAGGCTGTTAAGCCCCCTTCTCAGTGCACAGCAGTGTATAAATCCCCTCATCTCATTTGATTAATCT
This sequence comes from Marmota flaviventris, assembly GCF_047511675.1. Classification (NCBI taxonomy): domain Eukaryota; kingdom Metazoa; phylum Chordata; class Mammalia; order Rodentia; family Sciuridae; genus Marmota; species Marmota flaviventris. Next base: position 193,313,322 of record NC_092498.1, read on the forward strand.
GAGAGACTATAGAATATGTTATTAGGCACAGAAAACACAACTGCAGTGAGATATTCTGTACTATTATTGAGCACGGAAATTTCTTTAAGTCCTGATTTTTTTTTCCTGGTTCCATATTTCTTGTAAGGGGGAAAACCCCCACTGATCTTAGTGAATAAGTGTCCTATATGAAGTAACGTTAGTGAGTAGAAGTAAAAAAAATTATAAATAAATGTATATATATATATATATATATATATATATATATATATATATATATATATATATATATTGTTTATCTAGTGAACCAAAACCTCTATAGGATCAGAACTCTTTCTTTCTCGACTCATATTTCCAAGTCCTTGATCACATACCTGTACTTGGTAAGAAAGAGACATAATATTAGCAGCTGTTATCTCTAGCTGGTGAGATTACAGTTGATTTTTTTCCAATTCTTTACTTTTTTATATCTTATACTTTTTTAATAGTGGGTATTCTATTACAATAACAAGAAAATGTATCAGAAATGATGCATTATTTTAAAATCTATTTTCCTTTGTTCATTTTAAAGTGATTCTTTTCCCAAGAAAGATCCCTGAGAATGCTGTCCCCCTCCCCATCCTAAAATGGAGGAAGGTACCTGAAATGCCCCATGAAATAGATTAACGGAGCCCTGCCTAGGACTCATGCAGCTTCTCCCTTTTCAAGACCTGGAAGCCACTGTGGCCTGACAAGCAGTAAGAAATGTGATAATAAAGACGATGAGCCACTCCAGGGCTGGATTTCATTTCCAGCTTAATTAAATCCTAGAAACACAACTGACCTCTAGCTTTGAAGAGCTGCCGCAAAAGCCAGGTGCCCTCATCAGCTTGGGCTCACCCTGCAGTGATTGTGGAAAACCAGATTGAAAGGAGAGGGTAGAGGGAGGCAGAAGCCAATGGAGATGAAACGGCAGAGTCAGGAAGCAATATTTCAGAGAAAGCTGTTTTATCCGGTGGGCGATCTAGTTGCCCTTCTGCTTAAAAGGTGAACAGCGAAGCCAACCTACAATCGTACTGTATTGAAACTCCTCCAGTGACACCCTGCTGCCCCAGCCACCTGTCCCCCTCCCGCCGGCTCCTCACCCAGCCCCCCAAACCCCCCATTGTGGTAAATTAGGAACAAAATGCTCTTGTTCTGCACATGTCCTGACTGGCCCACCAGTAGTGTGTTTTGACTGGTTTCTTCCTCATTTATGAACTTGCAGTTGCTTCTGCTCTGGCCGCTGCTGCTGCTGGGGTCTCTTCATTGTATATCCTAGAGACCAGAAATTCTCTTGAAATGTAAAAGCATAATAATAATAATAATAATAATAATAATAATAATAATAATAAACCCCTCTTATGTCCTGATTTATAAAACCCAGGATTTATACACGAACTTGAACAGCATTATCCTACCTCATTCTCGCATCCACTGATGACACGTTTGCTTTCAGGGTCTTTCAGGGGAGGATATGGGTGTCAAAAGAGGAGGTAGCTGTCTTAGATCTAAGGAACAGAGCTTGGAGGAGGGATCTGGGGACATGGTATTTATTAACAGTAGTGTGATTAGGAGGAACCTGAAGGGAGGCACAGGGATGGGAGAAAAGAAGGAAAATGTGGCCATGGCTGTGGTCCCAGGAGTCAGGCTTGGCATGACACACAGGAGGCCTCCAGAGCAGGGAACACTCTGAATGGCCCCCACTTGACACCAAGGGGCTGGGTGAACTCCTGTCATTGATTTTCTGTGGGCCATGCCTGGGTGAGGACGTGAATCCTCGGGTCAGGAAGCTTTCATCAGCCAAGGAAGATGGGGTCATTTGGGAGCTCATGGCAGCTAACACAGCATCTGGAGCATTGCCATTCTGGCCTGTGTCGGATCTCTGCCAGGGCCTCTCCAGCATCCACTAATCTACAATTAACTCATACTACTTCCCTTTGGAACCTAAAAATGATTTTGATGGTCGGGGTGGAGGGTCATTTCCATTCCTGTAATGTTGTGAGGATTGTGGCCAATGTTCATGGGACATGTGATACATAGGAAGTACTTAGCTATCGGCTGCTTTCATTATTATTTTGATCTGTTGAATGGGGTTAATAATAACAAATGTAGGCCTTCATGGAAAAGACAGTGTAAGTGCTGAGTTGGCACCTGCCCTGGAAGACCATAGGGAGCCCTGTGTTACTAACATGTGATGGCTTCTATTATAGGAACTGGTTTCTAATTTGCTTTTATTCATTTCTAAGACATGTGCACATGAGTGTATGTGTGTATGGTATGAGAGAGAGAGAGAGAGAGAGAGAGAGAGAGAGAGAAATAAAGAAAGAATAGAATGAGAATGTGTTTAAGAGTGTGTCCCCTTACACTGTGGTTCAATCCTCAGGACATTATGTTTGGATGAATAACTGATTTCAGAAAGAAGTTATCAGATAATTCAGATCTCTGCTTGGGTCTGCATTTTTTAATGCCGCTGATGCTAGTTTTGTGGAACTGGAGTTTGGGCCCTGTTATGATCTTTGGGTATTTTTGCACCCCTCATCTGGGCTAGCTGTTGGCAGAGTTAGAAGTAGGCAAATGCTTACCTCTCCTCTCTTGATCTCCCTCTCTTTAGAGTCTGTGTACGCCCACATCTGCCTTCACTTGGGGATGTATGGAAGAGTCACCCTCTCTTGATGGCTGATAACTATTGGTGAACTGAAGGGATTGTTGTTAGAGCATTAATAATGGACCCTAATCTAGATGCATTCAAAGCAAGATGGTATGACTTTCATTCAAGACCATGGTTTTCTTAGCCAAGAAAACCAATCATAGCCAAGAGCACCAATGACTGCCCAGAGCGGAGAGGAAAAGGACAGTGACACAGTGCTAATAACAATAGCTACGTGATCATTACCTGGCACTCCATTTATCTTGATTCAATATCTGGAAGACTTCTAAAGGTAAGTAACACTGCATTTTTAAGGTACCATTAATGATAAGTTGAGTCATTGAAGGTCCATCCCTATTTCAGAAATATGTTCATGGAAAAGAAAGTGAAAAAATAAAAAAAAAAGAAAAAAGAAAAAAAAATAAATAAAATCGACAGACCCTTAGCCATGCTAACAAAGAGAAGAAGAGAGAGAACTCAAATTACTAGCATACGGGATGAAAAAGGCAATATCACAACAGACACTTCAGAAATACAGAAGATAATCAGAAATTATTTTGAATCCTTATACTCCAATAAAATAGAAGATAGTGAAGGCATCGATAAATTTCTTAAGTCATATGATCTGCCCAGATTGAGTCAGGAGGATATAGACAACCTAAACAGACCAATATCAATTGAGGAAATAGAAGAAACCATCAAAAGACTACCAACTAAGAAAAGCCCAGGACCGGATGGGTATACAGCAGAGTTTTACAAAACCTTTAAAGAGGAACTAACACCAATACTTTTCAAGCTATTTCAGGAAATAGAAAAAGAGGGAGAACCTCCAAATTCATTCTACGAGGCCAACATCACCCTGATTCCTAAACCAGACAGAGACACTTCAAAGAAAGAAAACTACAGACCAATATCTCTAATGAACCTAGATGCAAAAATCCTCAATAAAATTCTGGCGAATCGGATACAAAAACATATCAAAAAAATTGTGCACCATGATCAAGTAGGATTCATCCCTGGGATGCAAGGCTGGTTCAATATACGGAAATCAATAAATGTTATTCACCACATCAATAGACTTAAAAACAAGAACCATATGATCATCTCGATAGATGCGGAAAAAGCATTCGACAAAGTACAGCATCCCTTTATGTTCAAAACTCTAGAAAAACTAGGGATAACAGGAACATACCTCAATATTGTAAAAGCAATCTATGCTAAGCCTCAGGCTAGCATCATTCTGAATGGAGAAAAATTGAAGGCATTCCCTCTAAAATCTGGAACAAGACAGGGATGCCCTCTCTCACCACTTCTGTTCAACATAGTTCTCAAAACACTGGCCAGAGCAATTAGACAGACGAAAGAAATTAAAGGCATAAAATTAGGAAAAGAAGAACTTAAATTATCACTATTTGCAGACAATATGATTCTATACCTAGCAGACCCAAAAGGGTCTACAAAGAAACTATTAGAGCTAATAAATGAATTCAGCAAAGTGGCAGGATATAAAATCAACACGCATAAATCAAAGGCATTCCTGTATATCAGCGACAAATCCTCTGAAATGGAAATGAGGACAACCACTCCATTCACAATATCCTCAAAAAAAATAAAATACTTGGGAATCAACCTAATAAAAGAGGTGAAAGACTTATACAATGAAAACTACAGAACCCTAAAGAGAGAAATAGAAGAAGATCTTAGAAGATGGAAAAATATACCCTGTTCATGGATAGGCAGAACTAACATCATCAAAATGGCGATATTACCAAAAGTTCTCTATAGGTTTAATGCAATGCCAATCAAAATCCCAACGGCATTTCTTGTAGAAATAGAGAAAGCAATCATGAAATTCATATGGAAAAATAAAAGACCCAGAATAGCAAAAACAATGCTAAGCAGGAAGTGTGAATCAGGTGGTATAGCGATACCAGACTTCAAACTATACTACAGAGCAATAGTAACAAAAACAGCATGGTACTGGTACCAAAACAGGTGGGTGGACCAATGGTACAAAATAGAGGACACAGAAACCAATCCACAAAACTACAACTATCTTATATTTGATAAAGGGGCTAAAAGCATGCAATGGAGGGAGGATAGCATCTTCAACAAATGGTGCTGGGAAAACTGGAAATCCATATGCAACAAAATGAAACTGAATCCCTTTCTCTCACCATGCACAAAAGTTAACTCAAAATGGATCAAGAAGCTTGATATAAAATCAGAGACACGGCGTCTGATAGAAGAAAAAGTTGGCTACGATCTACATACTGTGGGGTCGGGCTCCAAATTCCTCAATAGGACACCCATAGCACAAGAGTTAATAACTAGAATCAACAAATGGGACTTACTCAAACTAAAAAGTTTTTTCTCAGCAAAAGAAACAATAAGAGAGGTAAATAGGGAGCCTACATCCTGGGAACAAATCTTTACTTCTCACACTTCAGATAGAGCCCTAATATCCAGAGTATACAAAGAACTCAAAAAATTAGACAATAAGATAACAAATAACCCAATCAACAAATGGGCCAAGGACCTGAACAGACACTTCTCAGAGGAGGACATACAATCAATCAACAAGTACATGAAAAAATGCTCACCATCTCTAGCAGTCAGAGAAATGCAAATCAAAACCACCCTAAGATACCATCTCACTCCAGTAATATTGGCAGCCATTATGAAGTCAAACAACAACAACTGCTGGCGAGGATGTGGGGAAAAGGGTACACTTGTACATTGCTGGTGGGACTGCAAATTGGTGCAGCCAATTTGGAAAGCAGTATGGAGATTTCTTGGAAAGCTGGGAATGGAACCACCATTTGACCCAGCTATTCCCCTTCTCGGTCTATTCCCTAAAGACCTAAAAAGAGCATGCTACAGGGACATTGCTACATCGATGTTCATAGCAGCACAATTCACAATAGCAAGACTGTGGAACCAACCTAGATGCCCTTCAATAGACGAATGGATAAAAAAAATGTGGCATTTATACACAATGGAGTATTACTCTGCATTAAAAAATGACAAAATCATAGAATTTGCAGGGAAATGGATGGCATTAGAGCAGATTATGCTAAGTGAAGCTATCCAATCCCTAAAAAACAAATGCCAAATGTCTTCTTTGATATAAGGAGAGTAACTAAGAACAGAATAGGGACGAAGAGCATGAGAAGAAGATTAACATTAAACAGGGATGAGAGGTGGGAGGGAAAGGGAGAGTGAAGGGAAATTGCATGGAAATGGAAGGAGACCCTCAGGGTTATACAAAATTACATACAAGAGGAAGTGAGGGGAAAGGGAAAAATAATACAAGGGGGAGAAATGAATGACAGTAGAGGGGGTAGAGAGAGAAGAGGGGAGGGGAGGGGAGGGGAGGGGGGATAGCAGAGGATAGGAAAGGCAGCAGAATACAACAGACACTAGTATGGCAATATGTAAATCAATGGATGTGTAACTGATGTGATTCTGCAATCTGTATATGGGGTAAAAATGGGAGTTCATAACCCTCTTGAATCAAAGTGTGAAATATGATATATCAAGAACTATGTAATGTTTTGAACAACCAACAATAAAAATTAAAAAAAAAGAAAATGTAATTTTTGGAATAAAGGGGTTTTTAAAAACTTTTTAAAAAATCATCTGGAATTCAGAAAAGTTAGGAAACTGACAAATGTGATTTGGGTAGAGTGGAAGTTAGAACCTGGATGTGTCTGTACCCAAATCCATATATATATATTTATTTTTGTCCTATGCAATGCTAGACTCATAAGCAAGAACCCAGTGGCTTCTGCTCCTTTACCATACTCATCATCCGCTTTTGGGGAAGAGTTTTTTGCGAGCCATTTGAACTGCTACCCTCTGGGAAATCTCTCACTGTCTCTTGCCTTGGTAATTGCTCCTCCAAACCATTCTTTCCATTATGGCCAGTGGTTGCTTTATAAACTGAAAATAAGATCAGGTCACTCTTCTACTGGGTGACTTTCCTTTCAGTTTCATTTTTACAGTGAAAAAATCCACAGTCGTCATCAATTGCCTTCCAGGCTCATCTCTCCTTTATTGGTGCCCTTCAACTCCCCCTATTTTGACAAAGCTTGCTGTTCATCATTGCTCAAATATGACTTTTTTTTTTTATGAGTGTTATATGTGACTGTGCTCCCTCTATCTGCATCCATTATCTGACTGGTTAACTGACTCTGTCCCTAAATCATTGGTAAAAATATTTTTTTAAAAAGATATACTATGTGCCAAGTCCTGTGTCCAACATGGTGCTGGCACTCAATGGGCACTAACTGGTTTGGGAGACAAATAAACAGAGGACGATACCATGCTGACAGGTACCTACATGGTGGAGGGGTGCCCAATGAAGAGCCAATTACACTAGGTCTGGGGATCTAGTGTCTGAGAAAGGTTAACTAGGATTGAAGATGCATCACTGAGCAGGAGGTACCATCTTTTCCTTCATCACCTTCTGTCAACATCTTCTTTGTCCTTTAGGACCATGTCATGTTTTATCTCCTCCATGAAGACTCCTTTGGTCCCTGTGGTTATCTCCTTTTCTTTTTATTTTTAGCATTTCATACCTTTATGAAGGCGGCCTTTCAGAAAATAGAGGAATTTATCTGCGTCCTTTTCTCAAGTGTGTGTTTCTCAAGGGGAGAAATCTTGCCTCATCCCATGTGAAACACCCCCACATTGTACACAATGCCTTGTCCACAGTAGGCCACTAAGCAGTATCTGTGTGTCAAGTAATCCTTGAATATGCAGACTCCTTCCTGATGTTCGCATTTCAGTCAGTCAAACTTTTCTAAATGTCCATCTGAATAGCTCAAGGGTCATTGTGATGGTGGCCACCTGTTTTACCTCTTGTCCAAGAATCTTAGAGTCCATGAGACAGCAATAGGCAGGTGAGCAGTGAGATAATTCTAGTAGAGATTTACTATTGGACTGGGAAGAAAGGTGATTAGGCAGGGTCAGGTAGAAGAAAGACAGGTTTCTTTCAACTCAGGAGGCCTGGAATAGCACTCGTAAATCAGTTTCTGCTTTTATAAAATGGGACCGAGATGCCGCCTAACCAATCTTACAGGACTATTGTTGAGGGCCAAAGGAGAAAATATAGGTGAAATCCATGGACTATGCAGAGAAAACGAATAAATGTTTAAGGACCAATTCTGGCTCAGAGGCAAGATGGCAAGAAAAATTGCTTAGTGTCCCTTCCTATGCTCAGGGTGTCGCATTCTACCTTCACCTGTGTGTGTGCTCAGAATTCAGTGCCTCGGGGCAGAAAAGAGAAAAAGTAAAATCAGCGTTTCTTTCTCTTTGCTTCCTAACTTTAGGTATCTGTGTATGCTATAATTAGGGCTCCAGATTATACCTCCAATTTCAGAAAGTTTCCCATTTAATTTTACCAGGACCTATATACTTTACAATGCCTGACACCTGCTCAAGCAGGAAAATAATTGTTTTGACACTGTGACAGTTGTAGAGAGTATATTTAAAAATTTTCTGAAACCTGCCAATGGGATAATTAGAATCTAATTCTCATTTGCCAGGGCAATGAACTCTCCAGGCCAAATGACTCCCTGATGGTGCACCAGACTCCTTTTCCTGGTCCTTATTGGCTGGCGGAGACTTAGTTCCACATAATTGTTCCATTCCTCACTGATGGCTGATTTTTTGACCTTTAATGATAATACCAATTATATATTGAATGCTTCACTTGTGGGATTCTTTGGATGCATTTTCCCCTAAAACTCTCATTGCTCGAAAATAGCTTTGATTTAATTTAGTTGCAGGGTTATTCAGGACTTTGCTTTTCTTGCAGGGTGATCCTGTGGCTGGCTGAAGACTGTGAGGTATGGGGAAAGGGAGAATTTGCACTTCTGTATTGGACAAAGGTGGCTAGGGAAATAGGGATGGCTTGAGGCATAGAGTCCAAGGAAGTTGGTAAGAAGCAAATTCAGGACGTGAGCTGAAGGATCAGTGAGACTTGGTCAGAAGTACTAAGATTTAGTAGGGATCCTGGAAACACTGGGTGTGGAGGAGGTGGTATTGTTTCTTTCCTACACTGTTGGGGCTGAACTGCTGGACCATGAACTTGGGAGCTGTTAAGATGCCAAGGCAAGGCATGCAGGCTTTCACAATCCTAAACTTGTTTGGGGACTCCAAAGAGCATCTGTTTCATTCCTATCTCTTTATGGATGAGTCTAGTGAGGCCCAGATTAACAAAGTGACCTGTCCTAAATTACAGAGCCCAGATAGTCAGTCCAGGCAAAATTTGTTCTGCTGGGTTCTCAAGGCAATGCAGAAAAATGCTCAGGTAACTAACTAGCTGCTAAAGGTCTTTATCACAATCCTATCCTGATCTGTGATTAGGTGAATAATGAAAACGGCTTTTAAGCTTTTTAATTTCTCCCCCAATGGATGTGTCTTGAATCTTTTACCTATGTGAAACAAATTAGTCCTTGACTCACAGGAATTTGGTTAGGCTTGTCCATTTTACAGATGAAGAAAGTGAGATCCCAAGAGGTGATATGGCCTGCTCAAGGTCACACGGTTAGTAACTGGATTGGCACAATCAAGAACTATGAATTTGTCCCTGCATGTCTGATTATGTGGGACTTTCTAGTTACACAGAGGACCTTAATCAAGACCCTTTGTAAGGCATTTGGGGGAGACAAGACTCTGCTGACTTCTCACTCCTAACAGGTGAAGCTTTGTGTCTAGGGAAGTGGGTGATGGAGGCTGATCATCTCTTTCCTGGATCCTAGTGTTATGCTTTGAGGAAAAGGTATACACAAAGGGGAAGCTGTGTTCTGATGGTGAGGAACCAGAATTAGGATAGACAGTCACAAATGGAGGCTTGCCGAGGGGCAGAGGGAGAACATAAGCCAAGTAAAATGTTTATGCACATGGAGAGTCAACTTCAAAGTGCATAAAGGCATACAGTGACACTTATCTGTTTTTGTCCTGATTCTTTCTCTGATTCACTTTCCACAAAACCCTTCCTGCTTTTGCTTCATTCAGTGGTTACCTCCAGAATTCTAAATAGTATGTGAAAACTTTATTTTTCCAATTATTAATTTTAAACATCAGCTATATACTGCATGTTATGATTATTAAACAAAGCACTGTCTTTCTTTCCTACCTTCCCTTCTCTCATCCTATTTTTCATAATTATTAGTTTATTAGTTTGGGTTCTTCCTTTGATATATTAATAATTTTAATAGGTATATGTCAAGTGCTACATCTCGAACCAAAAATTTAGACAAATTTGACTTGCTGTTATAAAAGATGTAAGATGAAATTAGAAGTCCTGAATTTCCACTTTTCCTCCTTCTGATTCTCATGATCTTTCAGCCAAATCACTAAAAACCATTAGGGTTTATTAATTTTTTTATTATATTTCATAAATATGTGTAAGCCTTCCCTGCTTTGCCTACAGCTAGAATTTTAAAAAATCAAGCACCAATGCAGGTAGTTAGAAATATAATGATTATATATTATTTATCCTAAGATCACCAAGATCAAGTAGCCCTTCTGAGAGTAAGACAGTAGGAGGGTAGGAGCTCTTCTGAGAATAGGATGACCAGCTTGAGGCCCTCACCCCCTTAACACCAAATTTGTTTCAATATCTCAAAATCGTAACATTTTATTTTCTTCATATTTTTAGGGTTTTTTGGCACAGATTTTGTCTTATCTAAAGGTTTAAATTTTGGGGCTGTGGTTGCAGCTCAGTGGTAGAGCACTTGCCTAGTACATATAAAGCACTGGATTTGATCCTCAGCACTACATAAAAAAAATTAATAAAATAAAGGTTTAAACTTTTATTTTTCTTACTGAGAGGAAATACAATTTCTTCATCAACCTTGAAGTATCAAATTTAAGATTTTGCCTGCTGTCTCATCTTAGCTATCAAGTTGAAATCTACTTGTTTATAGAAACTTTTGTCCTGGAACAATCTCTGATTTAAAGTTCTCGATGGGGTATTTTATTTCCCATGGTCAGTTGTGTAGTTCTCTCTCTGGCTTTCATTTTCAGTGCACTAGTGACTTTGGCCTATTATTTTTATGGTTTGCATTTTCTTGGAATTTTTTTCTTTGGTATCCTTGGGTATATCATCAAATAACACCCCCCCACACCATACCGCAAAAGAGGGTATATAAAGAGGTAGCTGGATGAGTCTTGCATGATTTAATGTTTAACCTTCACACTTGGGCGACAGTTTGATGTAAAACTAGAGATTCAAGATGGTTTTCCCTGCAGAGCTTTGAAGCTCTTCATTGCAGTTTGGGTTCTCCAGGAGAGACAGAGTTTGGGAGTCTGATGTTCACTAAGGATCAATACCTGTGAAAGAATGGGAGAAAAAAAAAAGCAGAACTGGGTTCCACTATAAGCTATAAGTGGAACTGAGATGCATTCTCTGCAAAGCCTTAGCCAACAGGGTGGCTGCTCTGGAGTATTACCTATAGAGGTCTGTGTTGGGTGCAAATGGTTGGACCTTTATGCCCTTCCCTTTCAGTCACCAGATATATCAACTGGTTTGGGAAGGGCATGAGTGAAGGCATGAAGTCCTTGAGTGAGGTGGCCAACTGTAGCTGAGGCTGACCCTGAAGGAGCTGACAGTTGGAGGCACTGTGCTGGCTTCAGTCCCTACATCTGGGAAGTACATCTTGCTTAAAGGGAGGTCAGGGTAATGCGTCTCTGTCTATCACAGTGGTGATCCATGCTATTCTTCTAAAAATGTGTTTTATTCTTCTCTATAAGCTTTAGGACACTTCCTAAAGGGTTTCTCTTAGGCATATTTATGTGGAGTACAAAAAATGCCCTTCTGCCGGGTGGGTCCAAGTTTTCCATCTTCAATAGAATGCTCCTATGACATTCTGAATGACAGTTGACTGGAAATAGCAATTTCTTGAGATTTCCTATATCTTTGAGATTGTTCTGCTTTAGAGGTGTTATTCTAAGAAGAAGACAGGAAGGGTTGTGTTTTGAAACTGTTTGTAGCAAGCACACCATTTTCATTTAGAATATGTGATTATTTGGCAGGAATATCAGGAGTGTTGTTGGAGATTGCAGAGGGCTAAGAGTCATTTATCCCAAGGTGTCACATTGCTTAGAAGAGATTTTACTGAATTGATTTCTGTTAGATATGCTGGCCATTTTGGTAATGGCTCATCTATCCTAAGGAAGAGGTGAGGGAAAATGGAAAGACTTAAATAATTTCTTGCACATCATGCAATTCTTTTCTTAGAGACAGTTCTATATAGACATATGTTTCATGCAAAATTTCTCTAAGCAAGTTGCTCTGGTAGAGACACATATAAGTTATTTCCAGTAGCATCCTCAAATTAGACTTATAAAGTGTCTTTTTCTCATTTCCTTTCACAAATGCATCTGTTTTAAACTGAACTGTGTGTCTCCAAGAATTCTTTCGTCCAAGTTCTCAATGTATTTAGAGAAAAGAGACTTTATAGAGTAGTTAAGGTTAAATGACACCATAGAGATAGATCCCTAATGTATTCGGACTGATGTCCTTATAAGAAGTAGATGACAACAGGAGAGAAAAGCCATGTGAGGACACAATGGCCATCTACAACTCAATAGAGGCTGCAGAAGAAACCAAACCTGCCAACATCTTGATCTTGGAATGCCATTCTCCAGAATTGAGGGAAATAAATTTCAGTTGTTTAAACCACTGAGTCTGTGATATTTTGTGATGGCAGCCATAGCAACTTATATAACACCCTAATCTTTCCTGGAAGAAGTTTTTTTTTTTGACACTCTTATTTTTAGTATATTTTAGCCAAATGCAAGTTCTTAATATTTGACCTTTCTGAAGGTCTAAGATTAAGTAATTTGGCAAAGTGTGTTAATTATTTTTATGCTGACATGTACTGTGTTTCACAAAAAGACTGTATTGAGGATTATTAAGGTTCTATCTCTGGGCATGGCACTTTAAAGATACAGAAGATCCATAAAACATGCTTTCTCTCCTTAAGTATTGCTTCCTGTGGGTAGATCTGCATTAAATGACATGGATATGCTCATTTACAGATGTGCATAGTGGACATATCTGTCAAATGGCTGTTGTAAGTTCTGAGAAAAAACAGAAAGTGGGACTGTTAGTTTGGTTGAATGACAAATAGGTTGACTTGTTTTCCAAAGACTGAAATGTTTCCTGAATTTTTCCTTCATATTTTCAAAAGAATAAGAGTCACAAAGTGTTCAGCATTGCTTCAGAATTGCTCATGATCTTTCATGCTGTGCCTTTTCTTGGTTGCTGTTTACTGCATGACCTGGACACTGTTCCTAGTCCCCCACCTACATTTTTTTGTTGGGTATCTTTTTTTTTGGGGGGGGTTACTTTATAGTTATAAAAGATTATGGGGTTCATTGTGATATATTGTTATATGCACAGGACATTATGTGACCAATTTCATTGCTCTCCCCTCCTACCTCTCCCTAATCTCCAATCTCTACTACACTGATCTCCTTTCTCTTTACATGAAAATCCCCTTTCCCCCACTTTTTCCTTCCTAGCTTCCACATATGAGATGAAAACATAATCCTTGACTTTATAAGTCTGGCATATTTTATTTAACATGATATACTTCAGTTCTATCCATTTATCTGCAAATGACATAATTTCAATCTTCTATATGACTGTGCAAAACTCTTTTGTGTGCACACGTGTGCGCGTGCACACACACACACAAAATTTTACTTATCCATTCATTCATTGATAGGCATCTAGGCTGGTTTCATAACTTGCTCAGTCCCTTTTACCTTCTGCACTGAGTAGACTCTGGTGACTATCTGAGTGTCACTCCATCTTATGTGACCTTAAAGTCAAGTTACACATTCTCTCTGTTTCTAAGTGAAGAGAAGTATGGTTCCTTTCCTATTGAATGTACAAGAAGTACTCAGAATGTACAAGAAATACTAACACATAAAATACTAGGCCGTGTTTACATGCAGTAAATAGGTGAGACTGGAAGGTGCTTCCTCACCTTCAAGGAGCAGTTCCAGCTTTATTTCCCACTGCTCTGCTCTCTCTTCCTCTGGGATCCCAGAACTCTTGTATATATCGCTCTTATTTTATTTATCATATATTATAGTGTTTTGTTTAATTATCTGTCTCCTTTTCTACTCTCTTAAAACAGAAGAATCCTATTCTCAAAGTGTAAGAATCCTATAAATCATATATATATATATATATATATATATATATATATATATATATATATATTTAAATATTTATTTCTTAGTTGTAGTTGGACACAATACTTTTACTTTATTTATTTTTATGTCGTGCCGAGGATCGAACCCAGGGCCTTGCACATGCCAGGCAAGTGCTCTACCACTGAGCCACAACCCCAGCCCCTATAAATCCTATATTTATATCTTATTATTATCTTAGTTTATTATGAAAATGCCTGACACATAATGGCATTTAAAGATTTTTTGCTGATTAAATATTTAAGATTGGAATCACAGTACATAGAAAAATTAGAAAAAAAAATAGAGTTGAATTACAGAACATGAGAGTGGGAGACATAGGAATTTCATGATATTCAATTGCTTGGCTGGCTAGGAATTAAAATATCTGATGTGATCTGACCCAGCGAAAATTTGGGCAGGTATATGAAATTCTACTTGGGGAGACTGGCATTCTTGACAACTGACAGAAGGTAGTGTCTTCCATCAGCTTTGGTATTGTTTTGGTTCTGTTTATAACAGGCTACTCATGCCTGACCCTAACTGCTGCAGAACCTAATATCCTCCCAAATGGCATCTTCTATAAATTACAAAAGTATTTTATCAGTCTAAATCCCTGACTTTCTCTCAATCTGCTGGGATGAATTTGCAATTATTTATTGGCTCAGAAAATATACTTTTGAGACACGATTTTGAAAAAAAAATCCTGAAATATCATTATTACACATGAGAAGAAATTTTTACAGATCATTCACCAATGATATAAATTCAAAATTGCTTAGTTTGTGTGATGTTTATCATATATGCTAGGGGTTTTTCCCCCTGCATGGAGGAGATGGTTCTGCCATCCACTCAAAGTGAGTTTGATTTAAATATCATTATCAGAAAGCTGAATTGGTTCAGGAGATTGTGAGAAGCAAAGCAATTCTTCTCAGATCTCCAAGGAAAAGGCATGAGAATTGAGCCTTATCTAGGACCCTAGGAAGGTGTCAGCTTGGGTGACAGCCTGGTGATGGTGAAACATTTTCAAACATTGCTTATATATGGTTATTTTTTGAAAGAAGTATAGTGTGAATCACACTGCTTTTAACTATATTTAGTCTCTTAGGTGAACTGGCAAATTTGTATACATAATCAGTGAGACAGATGGGTAGGTGGCATTTTTTTTCCTATTAAGAAATGGTACCAAGGAGGCCTAGAGCTGAGCTTTCATTCCTATATGAGTTAGCTATCTACACTTGACTTCCTTGTACTGATAACCCCTTAATTTTCACTCTACCTTCTAGTTAATGTTCATTTAAATACATACCATTTTGCTGTATCCTCCTGACTGCCCTTTGAGAAGAAATTCTGTCTGTGGACTGCTTCAGCTCATGCCTAAGAGTCATCTTGCCCTTCCTGCGGTCTGATCTGGGAATTCTGGACATGCTTAGACTGTGCCCATAATCGCTTAGGAAGATGCTTTGTAATAATTTTTTAAAAATATATGTATCTTTCGCTGATTTAATTTCTCTGTTTGAATCCCAGTTGATGTAATGTCCAAGTGACTCCTTTTTGAATGATGAAAACAGTCCCTTACATTTATATTGATTATAAACTGCTCTCAGATACATTGTATTTATTAAATCCTAAGACAGTGAATGGGCAAGTCAATTGATTATCATCTTTGTCATCACCACCAACATTGTCATCATCAGACCTCCTCATCATTGCCAGACAACACCATCATTGCCATTGCTGTTGTAATTTTATAGCTTAGGAAAAAAATGACAATGCAGCCCAGGAGAGGCACATGTGGTGGATGATGTGTAGCATCAGCATCTACTTGCCTAAACCTTTAAAGGCCTTACCTTCTAGGTTTCTTGATGGATTTCAATGATGGTTTCCCCCCTTATGCCTTCTTACCTCACCCATGGAAAACTCTGGATCTTGTCATCATCAAAAATCATATAATTTGTAAAAACTCTATTTTAAACACATCCTTAAAAAATCTGCAGCCATGACCTTTTCCTGTGGATTTACTTTATTAAAGTTCTGATCACTTTGAACTATAATTTAAGTGGTGAATACTTTATGGTTATGGTTAAGTACAATTATATATCAGGTGAGGATGATTTGCATTCATGGTAGAAAATTTTAAAAGTTCTCTGTATGTATAATGTTTATCTTTTGACATTTATATAATTCTGTTAAGCAAAGGAATATGGGAACATATCTGACCAATGACATGTTGCACATCTTGACTACAGGATAGCTACAGCAGCAAGGTGTCTTAATTTGTTGAAAGTTAGCAAATTGTCAGCTTAAAGTATATGCAAACTATATCTCATTAAAATGGGTATTGAAAATTAAAAGTAAAAAATTAACATATTATAATGAGCATCATTGTACATTAAATATAGCTTAGTCAGTAGAGTGCTTTCCTTGCATGTACAAGGCCCCGGGTTTGATCCCCAGCACAACCTCCCACCCCCCAAAAATGGAATTCTTGGAAGCAGCTTCTTCTATTTTAGAGGGCTAGAGTTTATAGAACTGGTTGTTCTATAAACTCCTCTGAGGCCGGATCTTAGGAAGAGACTGAGCAGCACTTAACTCCTGAATGATTCCCAGTCTCCATCCTTACTCCTTTAATTTGGCTTTCATCCAGGGAAGAGGAGTCACAACCTGTTAGTAGCAGATGCTTGTGAAGTACCACGTTCCCTTGGCCCATCTGATTCAGCACCACGAGCGTGGACAGCTCCATGCATTACTCAGTGCCACACATCCAGCACAGAATTGGGAGGTCATTCTCTATCCACCCCTCAGGTCATCAAAGGCTGCTTAGTTGCATGCAAGCAAAACTTGAAGAGTGATGAGGTTTATGTCCCTAACCATAAATCTCAAACCATTCATTCAAGCTACCCACTCCCTCCGGTAGAGTAGTTCTTTTGGTGCACGCTACACAGGTTTCTCCTAACTCCCCAACAGATTGAGCCCTTGTTGCCCACAGTGGCAAACAACTCCTGAATGTTCTCTTTATTCACTTTTTTCCTTCTCTAGCTCACTGTCATTACTCCTTCACTTTCATATCCTCTCAAATAAACCAACTACACCCTCATCCTTGCCTCAGTTCTGTCTCTAGGGGAACCTAAACTAAGTACTGTTGCTGAAAGTGAGCTGTACTTTTTGCCTGTGGTTTTCTTTCAGTGATTTTTTCATCATTCCATCTTCTTGGAGAATAGTCTTATTCATTTTTTCAGACCCTCAATAGAAACTTCTGTTGCCTGACTAAGCAATCAGTATAAATCCTTCCTTTTCATCTTCATTGCAGTTCCCTCTGTTGTAACATTTATCTCACTGTCTAGAGATTGTTTTCATTTCTAACTCCCTCTAGGGTTTTTGAATTATTATCAAAGGGCACTGAAATAAGCTAGCAGGACCTGTAAGTGTCCCTAGTCGGTGAGCTTCTTTGGGTGGAAATTGCAACCTTGTTTTTGGATCTTAACATCTCACACAATTTTGGCACAAAGTGCCCAATAGATGACTGGAGTGGAAGCAGAATCACTCTCCTGGACAGAAACACAAGCCCAGAGAGAAATCATCTTCTTTCCTGTCATTTTCCTTGGAATCTCCTCTTCTCAAAGTATTCATGTTTCATTTCTTGTCACTAAGCTTGGGTATGCAGCCAAACCCACAGACTTGCCGCTCTAATGGAGATGCATATGGTGACACTGAGAGGCTCATTTCCTCTACCCATTCTTTAATGTCCTGCTGACTTGCTTTCCATTGAATGCCCTTTGACTTGCTAGTAGCCAAAAACACTTTCTGAGAATTGCCACCTGATCAAGACCATTGGTTGTACCCTTTTCCCATCTACCAGTGAAACAAACAGCAGGGTAAAGGGCTTGAAAGAACAGCAGAGAATTAGGGCAGTTACCAGCTCTGCTATGTAATGGTACAATGAACTTGGGCTCATTATTCAACCTCTTTAGCATTTGGTTTTCTCATTGGTGAAAGGAGGACATGAAAACTCAGCATTATTTTGAGGGTTAGATGGAATAATATACTTAAAAGGCCTTCAGAAGCCTTCAGATGATTTTTGTTATTTTTTCTTGGATCATTTGGCAGTCTGGTAAAACCTATAGACTCCTCAGGACAATTACTTTAAGCTCATAAAATAAAATACGTGGAATTACAAAGGAAGCTATTTATAATATAGTCATCAAAATGTTTTTGGAAAAATGTCTGTGATCGAACCTATCAGATGTTTCTATGTTCAGGTAATAAAAATGAAAAGGTTAAGCCAAACCCCTGATAACTATTATAATTTTGAGGTAAAGAATTGCATAAATGATATTTTAATTTACCTACCAACTGTAAGTCATGAAAATATCTCAGATTTCTTTTGTTGACAAAGTCCCATTGTGTGTCTGCAGCCTGCATGCATAAATAAAAGAATGCAAAATATTAGTTAAAGAATAGTGAAAATAAAAATGAATTTTATTTCCTTCAAGTTTAAGGAGCCCCAAAGCTCTTGCCTGGCAAAAAGCCAGACACTTGATAGAAGTTAATTTCATTTCTTTTTATTTCTTTTTTCTGATGCTTCCTCTTAACAAGTACTGTCTTCAAGCTTTCTTCATCTTTCACTTCTAAGAAACATGACCCTAGGAAAGGGTCATTAGGCATTTGGCCAGTGTGGTGGGTAAGTTTATATTTCCTTGCTTTCACTGTCAAAAACATTTTTTATCATGGAAGAAATGGAAGGAAGTTCAGCACAGGAACACGGTGGCCCTCTCCAGCTCCTAGGAAGCAATAGATCAATCACAAAGAGAACAGTTGACATATTTTCTTAAATTTCAGGCTGCTGTCAAGGGTCAGCTGTGGCCTTGATTCTGAATCACCATTTTTAGGTGGCTTGGTCTCATCTTTCAGTGATAAGGGTACAGAAATTCCAGAGAAATGGGACTCTGCTCCTTTGGTCCTGCTTTGGTTTCTTTTCTGTTCCTGGTATGCTTTACTGAAAGCCAACTATGCATGTCTTTTCTCATCTTCTTGTTCAGCATGTCATGTTGTAACTTGAAACTAGCATGGTGGGAATGTTTGCACCATGGAAATTGGCAAAGGCTACACATCAGGGCTTCTCGCCTCTTGCTTACATCTCCCTGGGAAGCCTGTTGGGAAACATTTGCCCATACTTCGTTGCCTGTCTCGAGAGTCTGCTTTGACAAAGTGGTCCTCCTTTCTACTTGACCACTGTTTAGTGCGTGTTGTTGTATATCCAGAAAAAGATTATACACATGTTCAGAATTCCTTGATTTTTCCACAATAGTCAGCTCAGCAGATGACAGCAATTTTCCTCCTTGCTGAAACCTAAAAGAAGAACCTCTTTTACCTGCTCGATGAGAATACTTTCCTTGCTCACAGTTTTCAAAAATTCTGGTTAAAAGAGTAGGTGCCATTACATTTTTGGAGAAAATAAAAAAGAATATGGGTGAGTTGGACTAAATGTATCTGACCAGAGTGTGGAGTAGGGATCAGCAAACTTTCTTCAAGTGCCAGATAGTATTTTAGGTTTTAAAAACCAAGATGCAAAATTGAAGCTCTTATAGTAATACTTATGTAACCATTTGAAATGTAACCATATTAAAAAATCCTTAGCATCTTTTTGAAACAAGTATGCAGATGCCATTTATTTGGCCCATAAGTACAGTATATCCATTATTTGAGTTTTATGAAACATCAAATACAAATAACCTAAAATTGTAACAATACACAAAAATTGGTTTCTTACACCGAAATACCAGGCAGTACAAACTGAAAATTTGAGTAAATTAACATTGTTTTGACATTAATATACATAGTGCCAATTAACATTTAAAAACAAGTTTCAATACATAATACTTGATATTTCTCTGAATCTGATTTAGTCAGTTAAGAGTATGAAAATGACTAGATTTAGGTTAAAAACAGTTCTTCTTCTAGCCAAAAATAAAGGCATAATATGTATAACTATGAATAAACTGGGTTGGCATTGGCATGTGGGCTTCAGTTTGTTAACCTCTGTTATGGGGGACCACCATAGAATGAAAAGACAAGCAAGGTGGTCAGGGAGGAGACTTACAGGCGAATATGATAAGGATTAAGACTTAGATGGTGGCAGTGGGAAGGAAGATGGAGGGAGAAAGACTTTAGAAGAAATTTAAATAAATGATTGGATGTGGTGGATTGTGTGTGTGTGTGTGTGTGTGTATGTGTGCACACACTGGGGATTGAATCCTGGGCCTTGTGCATGCTAAGCATGCACACTGTCAATGAGCTCTTTCTTCCCCTGCCCTGGATATTGTGAGTTAATGAAAAGGTGAATCAAATGTGATCTGTTTGACTGACTGCAATTTGTAATTCTGTCTGTGGGATTTACAAACATATTAAAATGTTAAATGCTATGAAAAATCCTGCAGTAAGTAAAACTGTTCACTGTAACATTTCACAAATTTATCTGCCTCTTCAGCCCTTTATTCATAGACTACCTACTCATACCCTCAAGGAAATCAAATATCATAAAATGTACTTTAGGTTTCATTGACTTCATCTTTAGCTACATATTCCATGTTGTAGGGATAAGAGAGTTAATGAGTTTAATATTGGTGTGTGTGTGTGTGTGTGTGTGTGTGAGAGAGAGAGAGAGAGAGAGAGAGAGAGAGAATATGTACATGCATACATGCATATATATGTTTCTGGGAGATAGTTATAAAACATGAAACACTCATAACTCCTCCAGAAGGTCATGTATTACAAATTAATGTACTCTTTATGCCTGGAAGAAATTGGGCAGTGATTCAACAGT
Organism: Marmota flaviventris; assembly: GCF_047511675.1. Classification (NCBI taxonomy): domain Eukaryota; kingdom Metazoa; phylum Chordata; class Mammalia; order Rodentia; family Sciuridae; genus Marmota; species Marmota flaviventris. Next base: position 193,334,012 of record NC_092498.1, read on the forward strand.
TCAGATTGATATTTCATTAAGTGTAAATTATAGATACACTTAATGAAAATAAGATTGTCTTGATAGTTGTTTTTAAATTATTATTGTTACTAAAGGTCAAATGGCCCTTTAAAATATTCATTTACAATCTTCTTTTCAGCTTGTACTCTCTATATAGATGTCTTTGAGTTCTTCTAAATGTGATTATTTTTCCTTTTTTTAAATAAAAGAGAATCATTAGAAATTTCTATATACTACTCTTATAGAACATTGAATTGCATTGCTTTTATTTGAATATTCCAGTAGTTTCCTGGACTGAACTAGTAGAGGAGATATATTCATATTTATTTTTCCAGTCCTTAACAGAATATAATCTATTCTCCTAAATTAATCAATCAATAAAAATTTGAAGAAAGCGGCCATTCCCACTTACATCTGTTATACAAATAAAGTTAGATCCTGAATCTATTAGAATCAAGTCAGGAAAACAGGAACGACACTAGATATTTTAACAGAGGTAATTTAACATTGGGAGTTGAATTGCTAAAATGATATTTGGAGCAGTGTAATTGCAGTAAGATACAGAATTATTTACCATATAATGAAGCTTTAGTCAACAATTGACTGCATATGTGATGGTGATCCCCCAAGCTGTATGTCAATGGAGCTGGAAAATTCTCCACTGCCCAGTAATGGTGCAGCTTTTATAACACCATAGGGCAACACAGTTGTGATGCTGGTGTAGACAAACCTGTGCTGCCAGTTGGATAAAACTGTATCGCACATAATTATGCATAGTACATAATGCTATATATTTTACTATCATTGTAGACTACACCCCTTGTACTCATTAAATAGAACTTTACAGTAAATTAGAATGATGTGTTACATGAGCAACAACTTCATATATCTCATGTTTATCATGTCTCTTCCTTGCATGAAGAGGCCAGGTACAGCAATTGACCTATACCATCTAGGTTTGTGTAAGTACCCTCTATGATTCTTGCACAATGGGAAACTGCCTAATGTGCCTTTCTCAGAATGCATCCCCATCGTTAAGTGATGCATAACTGCATAGCTGCAGGAAGCACCCACACCCTAAGAGCAGTGAGAATGAAGGCACAAGATTAGTAGAAGACAGAACCTTGGGTGGGGGCCACAGTGCTGAGTCCTAGACCATGGAGCAGAAGGTGCCACCTGGCTGGCACTGGTGTCTCTAAAAGCATCCCAGAGTTTGTTCTGGGAATTTGGAAAGAAGAACCTGGAATCAAACTGCTGCTGGCAATTTGAAGATCACTACTGCTGAGGTGACATTGACAGGACTAGGAAGCAAACAGCAAGGGGCAAATCCCTCTCCTTCCTCTAGCCTTGCAGTCTTCCTCTAACACCCTGTATTAGATGATCCTAACAGGAAGCCAGATGGCAAAGGAGAGATTTTATCTGTGGAGTCCAGCCTCAGAATTATAAAACAGAGAACAGAAGGTGGGTGGTGCTGGGAGACAATCGCCTAACAACCAGCCCAGATCCCAAACTACATGTTTGGTCAGTTTCCAAGTGGCCTGAGTTTGGGCTTGAAGATTCAAGCAGTCCTTTCCCCCCTTCCAAGGGCCAAAACAGTCACAGGTATTTTTGTTTTCTTTTTTCTTAGATAGCAGAGGCTGTTCATCTGAGTAGAGAAAATCATGGTTTTAATTACTTTTCTCTTATAGTTCAGAAAGGTTTAAATAAAAAGATATTTTGGCAAAGAGTAAAACTATCTGGCAACTTATTCTAGAGGGGTTTTCAGCATCCCTAAATTCAGCTGTTCCTAATCCTGTGATTATGTGCTTCAGTTTTCCATTATAAATACCAGGGATTAAGAGGCACCTCCTTTATTTCTGATAGCGTGCTTAGTGGAGAGCTCAGGGATGGCAGGGCCCTGTGCTCAAACACAATGCACAGGGGAAAAAGGAAAGAAGCGCTCTGTTTTTCCAATGCCTTCCTCCCCTAAGGGATTTGGGATGAGGCGCCTTCCTGGGAGAACTGAGGTGTCCTGGTGTATTCTGTTTAGATATCCTGGATAGAGAGATTTTTAAAGAACCGACGAAGCTGCTCCAATGTGAAAACATGAATTTGGGCAATGTATGTTGTGTAAGGAAAGAAGATAGCTGGCTTTGAATCCAGGTCAATAGCTAACTAGCTGGTTTGAATTCAGGTCCATTGCTAACTAGGCGAGTAGCCCTGAGGCAGTTAATTCCCCTGATTATTCACTTTATTATTAATAATAACTGTACCTGTCTTTCCCTCTTATTTGATTCACTCTGAGGATCAAAAGGGATAGAGGCTGGATAGGATATTTTTCATTGCAAAGAGTAAAATGAAATAAGGAATCAATAATGAGGGCATATAGGCTATTTCGGTTCATTTGGTTCTTGGCTCTATGAAGGTACAGGAGAGATACATCTCCACATCAGTTCCTTCTGTTATAGAGAAGTTACAACATACATCCGTTTCCATACAAAGTCTCAAAGCTTCCAATGTGGAATTGTAAATGAACTCAGGGAAAAGATCTCTAATTTCTCAGGCAAATTCAGTTTTCATTGTTTATGACTTTTCATTATTCCTGGGGCTAAGATGGAGTAGTTGTCTGTTTAAATTTAGTTGGAATCTAGGGTCAACTAATAAAAAATATAATAATAACAATAGTAGCATTTATTAAGTGCTTACTATATACTGGAACTTTAAAAAGTACCTATTCTTGTATCTACTCCTTAAAACAACCCTATCAGATTTTGGTTTCATCCTCATTTAATGTAACTCTGAGGCAAAGGAAGGTAAAGAAACTTGCCCCAGGTTATAAATGACAAAGGAGCTCACATTTGAACACATATACCTGGTGCCAAAGTCTGAACCTGTTGCTACCTATTCTACTGCAATCAAGAAATACTTATTTTTCATATTAGGTAAATTAAAGTATGTCTCAATGACTCTTTATTTGTTCACATAGAGATATCATTTCTTAAACATTTACAAAGTGTTGGGTAAAGCGTTAAGCATTCTCTATGCAGGATCTTGTTTAATTCCTCCTGAAAATTTTATTATCATTATCCTTATTTATCAGATGAAGAAACTAAAGCTCAGAGAATTTAAGCAATTTGCTCAACCAGAATCATACTGTTAACAAGTGGTGAAGCCAACATTGAAGTTCAAGTCCCCGTGACTCAGCCCCCCAGGTTTTAGAGCAAGAAGTCATCAATCATTCTTTACTAACACTGTATATTTTCCCTTCTTCTTATGAAGGCATCGCCCAAACTTCCCCAGCAGTGTAAAGAATATAACAAGAAGGCTGGAATAAAGCTAAATGAAGGTCAGAAATCATGCAGGATCAGCAGGCCCGGTAACTATGCTAGTAAACTGGGTGAGGGATAAAGGAATGGAGCTTTGATCTTTTAGAAAACAAAGCAAAACCAGGGAAATCCAATGGCTTATCTAGTTTCCATTGATTAAAATAAGTAGATCAGTTATATAGAAGACACAAACTTTCCCCACCTCTCAAAGCCAAGAGAAATTTATCATGAGAAATCTTGTATCAGAACAACAGTCAGAGTTTATAGAGAATTTCCACCGTACACAGCATGATGTAAATGAATACTTGGCAAAAGATGCTGATTAGAATTTATGCTGTATATGAGATAATTGAAGCATTTCCAGACAATCTTCGAAGGAGAATGTGTTGGATTCATCTCTGACATCCTTGAGAATTCACATTTTAGTGCAGCATATCAATTAATGTTCTTAGACTTGCTATAATAAGTATATGTGCAAATACATTTACCAAACTCATGGAAGGAAACAACCACATTTATGTGCTAAGATACAACTATTTCCTTCTTGGAATACTACAGCAAAAAAAAAAATAAGACTTGTTTGACTTTAAACATATTTTAAAATTTACTTTGAATGGACACATAAAAACATAAAATTGTACATGCTGATGAGGTACCATGAGATGTTTTGATACATGTAAATCTTGTGCATTATTCAAATCAGGTTCAATATAGCTCCTCAAACATTAATTGTTTTCACAAGTGAGAACATTCAGAATCCTTTTTTTTTCTTGCTTTTTGAAACATACAGTATGTATTCTTATTTATAGTCACCTTAAAGTGCAATAGCCCATCAGAACTTCTTACTTCTAACTGGTACTTAACACCCATCAATCAACCTTTCCCCATCCCTTTCTCCAGCCTCCAGTGACCATTAAAGAAAAGGGGGATAGTAAAACACTGTGCTTGAGTGCCCCATCTCTGTTCCCCAAATCTAGCCAAGTTAAGGGGAAAAGGACAACAAGCTTGAACCAGAAATTCCAGATACATATTTTTTTGAAGGACACTCACTTTTTCTTACGCACACTGGGAACTAGGATAAATTAGTGTTATCTTTAGAAAGCTACTTTCTTGCATGTACACCAAGACAGTCCCTCCTTGGGATGATGGTCATATAAGCTAATTAGGCAAGCTAGTGCTGATGATGTCACTGCTCTGCAGCCTAATATGCACAACCCCTCTCTGAGTGGAACTGAGGACATTGGAAAGGATATGTATTACTTGTTCTGTCAGTCAATGTTGCACAAAGCACTGTGAGGGAGAGGAGGCACTGGTGGGCACATGGTGGGGGACAGAGGTGTTAACTGCATAAGGCACATGGTGAGGGACAGAGGTGTTACTGGAACTCTTCTTGGAGCAGTCACTGATATCCTGTAAGCTTCCCCAATCACAGCATGTCTCCCGTGCTGTCTTTGGGCACTTTCTAAAGCTTGCCCGCATACTCACCCCAGTGCCCTGGCAACTTGGCTGCAGATGAGACAACATTCTACTCTCAGCTACTGTGAAATTCTTTAGATTTCACATATGAGTGAGATTATGTATAATTTTATTTAACATAATGATCTCTAGTTCTATTTGTGTTGCACAAATGACAGTTTTCATTCATTTTTATTACTGAAGAGTATTCTGTTGGATATGTGGACCACATTTTCTTTATCCATTCATCAGTTAAAGGACACAGATTTTTCCATTCCTTGGATATTGTAAAGAGTGCTGTAATACAGATGTCTCTTCAACATACTAATTTATTTTTCTTTGTGTGTATATATATATAATATATATGTATATATATAATATATACATATACACACGTGTGTGTATGTGTGTGTGTGTGTGTGTGTAAAATAGTGGTATTTTGCTGGATCATATGGTAGTTCTATTTAAAAATCTTTGAGAAACTCCATACCATTGTCTCTAATGACTGTACTAATTTGTGTTCTCACCAACAGTGTGTAAGTTTTCCCTTTTCTCCATATCTTTGCTAGCACTTGTTATCTTTTGGGTTTTTGATAATAGCTCTTCTGATTGGAGTGAGGTGATTTCTTACTGTGGTTTTAATTAGCTTTTCCCTGGTGATTAGTGACATTAAGCATCTTTTTTCATATGCCTGTTTTTCCATTTGTATGACTTCTTTTGAGAAATGTCTATCTAGGTCTATTGCTCATTTCTAAATTGAATGGTTTGTTTTTTTTCCTATTGAGTTTTCTGAGTTCCCTAAATATTCTGGATATTAACCCCCTTGTCCAATGCTATAGTTAGTAAATATTTTCTCCCATTCTGTAGTTTGCCTCTTCACTCTTATGATTGTATTCTTTGCTGTGCAGAGATTTTTTAGTTTGATGTAATCTCATTTTCCCATTTTAGGTTTGTTTCCTGTGCTTTGTAGGTCCTGTTTAAAAAATAAAAATCTTTACCCATTCCAGTGTCCTGAAGTATTTCCCCTATGTTTTCTTCTAGGGGTTTCATTAGTTTCAGGTATTACATTTAAGTCCTTATTCCATTTTGAGTTGATTTTTGTAGCTGGTGAGTGGTAGGGGCCTATTTTCATTCTTCTGCTTGTGGATATCCAGTTTCCCAGCACCATTTATTGAAAAGGCTGTTCCTTCTTCAATGCATGCTCTTAAAAATCAGTTAGCTGAAGATGTGTGGGATTATTTCTAGGCTCTCCCTTCTGTTTCACTGGTTTATGTGACTGTTTTAATATCATGCCATTGATGATTACTGCAGCTTTGTAGTACTTTGTGAAGCCAGGTCATGTAATGCCTCCTGTTTGGTTATTTTTGCTCAAGGTAGCATTGGCTATTTGAAGATTTTTGTGATCCCATACAAATCTTAGGATAACTTTTTCTAGTTCTGTAAATAATACCATTATATTTTGATAAGACCCTCATCACTATACAAAATACATGTATGAAGATGTGAATTTGGTGTCAACATACCTTATTTATAATCAGAGATATGATAAATTATGATATAATGGTGTATTAAGAATTGTAATACAAAAATAAATAAATAAATATTTTTTAAAAAAGAATTTCATTGAATATTTAGATTACTGTGAGTAGTATGAAATTTGAACAATATTGATTCTTCCAATTTGTGGACACAGGATGCCTTTCAATGTTTTTTTGTGTGTCTTCTTTAATTTCTTTCATCAATGCTTTATAGTTCTCATTGCAGAGATCTTTCACTTCTTTGGTTAAATTTATGTCCCAGTATTTTTTTCCATACATTTTATTGGTATATTATAATTATACACAACAGTGGGATTCATGGTTATATATTCATGCATGTAACATTTTATAACAATATAATTTGGTTAATATTGTTCCTAAGAATTTCCCATTTCCCCCTGCTCCTCCCACCCCATTATCTTTCCTTTACTCTATGTTCTCCCTTCTATTTTCATGAGATTCGCCCTGCACCACCTTTCTTTTCCTTTTTACTCTATACTTTCTGTATATGAGAGAAAACATGATCATTTTCTGAGTATTCAAATTCCTCATCCCACATCACCTGATGGATAAAATTGAAAACAAACACTCAAGAATAAACTGAGAGGTTCACTGAACCCTGGCCAGGTGTATGATCATCGCCAGGATCTAGAGTTTTCTAAAATCTGACATTTGCGTATTTTTGTCTATTGGTTCATCTATGCATCCACCTATGCATCCATCCATTATCTATTTAACAGAATTACATGTACTGACTCAAGAATTAAACCTGGTTCAATATTAATGGAAATGAAAGTAAAATTAAAATTCTTTACTTTGTAGTAAAGAAAATAAGTCATCAAAAATTCCATAGAGCATAAGTAAGCCATGCACTCATTTATAACTATGACAAACACTTATTAAACACTCTCATGTGACAGAGCTAAGGAGTATATAAAGATAAATAAGACATGGTTCTTGCCTTTTGGAATTCATGGTCTAGTAGAAAGCATTTATATACATTTCTCTGGCCTCATGTTCTATTCTTTCTCCTTTACTCAGTCCACTCTAGAGACATTGTCCTCCTCCATTTTCCTAGAACATCCTAAGCATCTCTTGCGGTAGTTGCTCTTGAAGTTCCCTCTGCCTAGGATGGTCTTTGCTCAGATATGTGCAAGGTTGTCTTTTATACTTCCTTCAGGTCTGTGCTCAGTTCAGTGAGGTCTCTCTTGAGTATTCTCTATGTATATAAGTTAAACAGATTAAGTTAGCTTTTCATCACTGTAACTAAAATATCTGACACAAAGAACTTAGAGGAGGAAATATTTATTTTGTGTTTCAGTTTCAGAGGTTTCAATTCATGGTTCAGATAGTTTCATTGCTTTAGGCCTGAGGTGAGGCAGAATATCATGGCAGAAGAGTGTGGCAGAGGAAACCATCTTATATGATGATCAGGAAGCAGAGACTGAGAGACTCTATTCTCCGGCTACAAAATATATACCCCATAGCCACAATCCCAATGAACCACTTCCTTCAGCCACCTGCCTCCAGTTGCCACTCAATTAATCTCACCAGAGATTAATTCACTAATTAGGTTAAGGCTATGACTGAATTATTTCTCCTCTAAACCTTCTTGCATTGTCTTACATGTGACCTTTTGGGGGACACTACATCTAAACTATAATGGATGCTCAGCTCACGAAGGTAAAGAAAGAGGGTAAAGAGGAAGAGGCCTGAGACAAGATATAGTTCCCAAGGACATGCCCCCAGTGAACTATTTCCTTCAACCATACCTCACTTGCCTATGGTTTCCATTAACTCCCAGTAGTCCACTCAACTATCAATGGATCAATGTACAGATGATGTCAGAACTCTCATGATTGAATTACTTCCTCAAAGCCCTATCTCTGGACATTGTTGCATTGGGGACCAAGACTTCAGTACATGGAACTTTCAGGAGGTATTCAGATCCCAACCATACCACTTATATATAACGTGTATCTTATGTATTTGCTTTCCCTTTTGATTGTTTATTACCTGTCTTCCACATACCCCAACTAGAATATATATTTCATGGACATGGAGGATTTTGTTTTGCTTACTAGTTTACTTCCAAGTCCAGAAAAGAGCCTGGTAAGCAGTTGGTACTCAACAAGTATTGTTGAATAATACGGGAAGAAAAAAAATAATGCTAAGATAGGCAAATGGATTACAATGGGGGAAGAAACAATTAATTTGGATAGGGGGTATGTCTTATGAATCCTTGAATAAAAAGTCATTACTTCAAAAATAAAGTTCACATGTATTGAACCGCTACATGGCTAACTTCCAAGACAGACTTATCTAGCATTTCAGGAATCAAGTTGCTGGTTAGATGTGATGAATGACCATATGATGCCTGAAAATTTTTCCATTACCCTTTGCAATTTTTTTTTTGGTTGTCTGAGACCATCTGGAAACAAATGGGTTTGACCTCATTTCCAAAACTACTTGTGAAGTCTGTTCTTGCTAACCAGGAGCTAAATCTTCACTAGTGGCCTGTCTGTGCTTGATTCTATGCTTCTATCTTTACAATTCTGAATACTGATGGGACTCAAGAGAACACTAGCAATTTCCTTGTCACAAAGGCTATCACTCATTAGAGATCATAGCAAGAAGGAACTCTAATATATACTGTAATGGCTCAGTGGAACTAGGACTGCCAAAGAAAACAGGTGTTCAATGATTCCTGGAACAAGTTTGAGCAGAGAATCCAAGCTGTGCATGGGCACATGTGACCACTTCTTTTTGTGATTGTGGATATCAGACAGGTAAATGAAGACTTTAAAGCAGGCCAAGAAGACCCTGGAAATACTTTTTTTTTGTTTCTACATCTACCTGATTAACAATTACTTACTGAGTGTCTGCTTTGTGCAAGACTCAGAGAAAACAAACTAGGCTTGATCCAATAAGAGGGTATGTCCGATTTGTTGGATCCCCAAGGGTTTCAGGATCTTGGACACTATCTTTTCCTACAAGTCACTATCTAATGTGATTTGTAGGAAAAAGAAACCCATTCAAACAAGATTCTTTAAAAGATGGGGAAATGGGAGAAGTTTTCCAGAATCCAAAGGCAGGAGGTGCCAAGATAGTCTCTCACAAGTTGTTTCTCTACCAGGTGCTGTGCTCGCTGGGCATCTATTTCCATCTTCTTTTTTCTTTGGACCTGGTTTCTCCAACATCTAGAGAATCAGGCCAAGAAAGGCAATTTAAGCTTGGCTGGATTGCACTCTCAACAATCCACACTCCAAGGAGACTGCTTGCAGCCTATGTGTTCCAAACTCCTAGATGGGAGATTGACTAGTTCATGTCTAGGGTCCCCTCCCATTCAATCAATATAACCAGAGGGCAAGGTCTAGTACCTTCTGCCCATTCAGCAGGGTTGTGGGGGTGCTATCTTAGAAGGTGAAATGAGGACACAGAAAGGGCATGGATTGCATCTCTAGTGTAGACCCACTTGCTTCCCAGAGTTTGGGACCAGTGATTTTAAATGGACCCAGAGGGAATGGAGCTGTCACTGATAGGAGCTGTTATTAAGACATATGATATATGGAGGGGAAAGGTTCAGATACGTAGAGTGAAACCTGTATAGAAAAGCAGAAATGGAATATGGAAATGGGAAAAACTGGGACACTTGTTATCACCAGCTTGGGGCTTGCAATCAGGCAAATAACAATTCACTCTTTGAGACATTTAATCCTGCACTAGATAGTGATATCCTTAATGGGAGGAGTGTTAAGTTTGTTAATCATTCCAGCATTTGGCCTAGTGCCTGGGACCTTGAAGGTGTTTGAAACAGTCATTGATCGAATCAGAGAATGAATGGGTGAATGAAAGTACTGGGAGGAGTAAGTACACTTCCTCTGCGAAGCTTTTCTTATCCTTCCTTGAACAAGTCAGAATGTCCTCCTTTGCAATCCTACTACACTGACCACGTTTTTAGTCATTGTAGTTGACAAATTTCCATTTCACTGAGCAAATTCTTTTAAATAGACAGTTGGGTTCTATCAATCTTAAGAGTTTCCATCTTCAACCACAGTGCTGGGCTAATAGGTGCTACTTGATAGTAATTGGCTCTTGAAATGGTACGTATGCCTTTGGATGACTTTGACTTTAGGTCAGGGCTGATATTTTTTGTTTTAAAACTTGATAAATTTCATCTATGATTCTAATTATGAAGCAATACTATATTTACTATAGCTATAAGAGATAAGGAGAATTTAAAAAATGATTTATAATCTCACATTTTTGGTGTATTCATCCTTTTGGATGAATAAAATTCTTTCTCTTGCTTTCTCTCTCTCTCTCTCTCTCTTTCTGTCCCTCTCTCTCTCTCTCTCTCACACACACACACAGACACACACACACACACAGGGTTATGATTTAATGTGAAGTGTTCCCCAAAAGCTGATATGTGAGATAATGCAAGAATGTTCCGAGGTGAATTGATAGATTATGAGAGCTATAACCTAATCAGTGGATTAATCCATTTGATGAATTAATAATTTGAAAGGACTATTATACTGGGTAGTGACTATAGGCAGGTAGGGTGGTGACTATAGGTTAGAGGAGGGAGGTCACTGGGGGCAACCTTTAGGGTTTTTATTTTGTCCCTGGCAAACAGAGTTTACTCTATTTGCTTTTTGGCCATCACGTCTTGAGCTACCTTCCTGTACCTCATCCTTCCGCTCTGATGTTCTGCCTCATCTTTAGCCCAGAGGGATGGAATCTGCTGATCATGGATTAAACCTCTGAAAACTCTGAAACTATGAACCAAAATAAACATATCCTCTTTTAAGTTGCTCTGTTGGATATATTAGTCACAGTGACTCAAAGTTGACTAAAACATATACACATACACACACATAAACACACATACACACACACAAAAATCTTTATATACTAATAATTTTCTTTAAACATGAATTTTTAATATCTATAAGATATCATACAGACATAAATCATTAGGTATATGGGCCATTTCCCATTTTCACTATTATAAATATGTATATATTTTTTTGTACCAGGGATTGAACTTCACAGGGGTACTTGACCACTGAGCCACATTCCCAGCCCTATTTTGTATTTTATTTAGAGACAGGGTCTCACTGAGTTGCTTAGCACCTGGCTGTTGCTGAGGCTGGCTCTGAACTCGCCATCCTCCTGCCTCAGCCTCTTGGGGTGCTGGGATTATACTTGTGCGCCACCATGCACAGCCTATTACAAATATTTTCTTAAGATAATTTCCTTACACAAGAAACTTTTTGCCTTCTTCTAGATGTATTTCCCAAAGGGCACTAGGGTTTTTGACAATTATTACAAATACCTTTAGTGAGGGTGAATTAATTTACTAGACACTGGTTGTGTATGATCATGTCCATTTCCTCACATTTGCACCATTGAATGGAATTATGATTCTAGAAGATGTCAATTTGCTCAGTGACTCCACTTACTCAGAACAGGGCAAGACCCCAACTTTCCCTGGGAGCAATGTGACTGACAGCATGAACTGTGGCAAGCGCAGAGATGAAAACAACACATTTCATGTTCTCAAGGAACCTAGAGTTTCCAGTTTAGAAATGTTTTATAAACACCTCATTTTAAAGTAAGGCAGAATAAAAATATCAACATTAGAGAGCCAACAAGAAGATAGGCACAGGCTGCTCACCTGGGGAGGCCTTGGACAGGGGTCATTTCTCAAGGTGCTGTCAGAAGAAAGACAAGACAGGCCTTTGCACAGGCTTTGCCCTTCTGTGATGTTAAAGGTGGGAAGCAGCTGTCCTGTCTATTGAAGTTTAGGGCACCTTTGGAAATTTATCAGGTGTCAAGAATGACAGACAAGGACTTGGGTAATTGAGAGGCCACTGAACTCTGCAGAGCCTTGGACTACGAGGTTCCTGACACTGCTTAGGCCTTCCCCTACTTGCAACTCAGAATCGTGTTTTATAGCAGTAAAAGGGGAAAGGGCCATGAATTAACTGACTACTCTGAGCCTGGAGTATATAGGCTGAAGCGAGACAAAGTACGAATTTATTCACCCTCTCTAGACATTGATGGGCATTTGTAGTGAAGGGCAGCTGGGGCAATCTGATCTGGTACAATGAAGCTCAGATCCTGGGATGCCTCAGGAGTGGCTCAACTTCAATGGGAGAGAATAGAAAACATAATGCAATATCTTAAAGTGGGAGGAGGGTTGGGGTGGAATTTGTTGGAGGGAGGTCATATTTATAGGCTTAGGGGCAGAAACCAAATCTCAGTGAGAAGAGACTAAAGAGGTTAATGGGTCAACATTAGTCCCAGAGGAGTAGACACTTAGAATTGTGTCTTTTCTCTTCTTTGCCTTTTTCAACTCTATCCCCTCTTTTCTCTACCCACTCACACCAACCTCCAAAAACTTACTAGGTAGAATGATTGAGTTATCTCTTAGTGTCTTTGTCTTCCTATGGATCAAGAGTTTGGGATTTCCACTATTCTGACCAACACAATCTATCAAAGCCTTTTCCTGAAACAAAAATCATTCTCTCATAAGAGGATGTTTGGCCCAGTTAGTATAATGAATCATTGAAAGCCTGTGTGATAGAGATGATGGCCTTATACTAGATTTCCCTCCTTGAGGAAATCTTGGCTGAAGCCCTGGATTTGCTGACCCTTCTCTTTCCTCCTTGTTGAAGGCACTGAACTCCTTTAAACTATGTTGGATGGGTCTTCACTTGGGCTTTCATTGGGGCATTAACTCTTCCTACGATATGAAAGCGAGTGGAAGGGAGGTTGCCCTGAGCTCAGGGTCTGCCCACTGTCCTTGTATAGCCTGGGAGATAAAGGCACCTGTACATTTGGAAATCTAGCCACTATAGCACACTGACCCTAAACTCAGTGCTTCCCTCTCAGGAAAGGAAGTGCTGAGAGCCAGGTATGTGGCCACCCCCCCCCCCCCACACACACACAACCTTGTCCCATTTAGTTCCAGGCACAAAGTAGCTAAAACACAGGCCTTTATCCTTTTGTGGCTATGAAACATGATTGCATGTAAAGAAAGCCGAAGGAATTGTTTTGACTGTAATGTGTGAGAGCCTGGGACATTTCCTCCTTCTAAAGAATAGAGGAAAGGCCCATTTATTAACTATTCTGTGCCTGGAACTTCAGACTAAAGAGCATGCTATTGGTAGTTCACTCAGATCCCCTTGGATATTTTATCAGTCCTGTTCATCCCTCCCCAGCTTCAAAGGGACCTTTGTTTCCAAAGAGGAAGGCCCTTAATATTGTTCTTTGGAGGTCTGTGTCTGGTCGTTGGAGTTGTTTTGAACACATGTGCACAGAGTTCAAAGTGCTTGTGAGTTTAGATTTCCTTTTAGCCCCATGGCAACTCTTAGGGTGACTAAGATGCAGGAGTTTGAATGTCCAGCTCCCTTGCCTCCAGTGGTACTAAACTCAGGCATAAATTACACCCCAGACTCCCTTCCAGGGTCAGCCTTAGGCCACACTCCCTGGGACTCTCCCTGAGATCACACCCTTACTTGGCTTCCCTCCTCTTTCCTGTCCTGATTTCCACACTCGCCCACAAGGCTCCCTGGGAACATTTTCTTAATCACTAAACCTTGGTCTTGAGTTCTGTCGCTGATCTAGATTGTCTTGCCCTCATTTGCGTCATGAAAACCTTGTAAATATTATCCCCATTTTAAGATGAGGAAACAGAGGCTTAAAAAATTAATGTATCTACAGGTTACAATTTGAGTCTAGTTCTCTGAGTGACCTTCATGTTCTGAATACCATGAAAACCAGTCATTATTGAGATGAAGCTAGCCAGTGGTCCCAACAACTAAGGTGCTTTTTCAAGATCACATAGAAAGTTATCTCCTGAATCAAATCACAGGGATTGAGGAAGTCTGGGGGTCTCAGGCTGCATGTAGAATCGACTGACAATTAGTTCAGTGGCACTTCTGCTGACTGTTTCTCTTTCCCTTTTGCCCTGTGCCGTGTCAAACTACCTAGTGCATTTATTGGTGCTCAACTTCAAGAGTCTGGTTTCATGTGGACTCCTGAACAAGCCAGTAAGCCCTTTGAGGACCAGAACTATGAGCTACTTACTGTTAAACCTCCCAGAACTTATCATGGTACTTAGCCTGTAATTGCTACTCAAACCAATACACCTTCAATTGAAGAATCAGCCACAGGGCAGTTTCCTTCACAAAAAGTCCACTCTGGAGAAATCAATTAACCCATAATGAAGGGCTTTTCTGAGCCCTGAAAAAGAATTGCCATACCTCTCTTGCACCTATATCATGGCTTAAGGCAAAGGCTTCAAGCCAATGCTCTCTATTTAGTGTCTCTACCCTGAGGTATCCTTTCCAGAAGCATTAGCTAATTCTGTCAAAATGTTTTTACCCTTGATACATTTTCAGATGATATGCATATTTTAAGGACCCAGTGACATCAACTCTAATTCCGGGGAATTATGAACTCCTCTTCTTAATTTCCTACGCAGAATTCTTCCACGAAAGTTAAGCCTAATCATTCACTCAGACATCAAACATGAGTAATGGGTGGGATATGATTTAACCACTTTGGGGGGGGATGTCAAATGATGGCATTATTATTTTTTAAACTGTGAATCAATATTATAACCTTTTGTATTTTTCTGTCAATACTGCTTGCATATTTTCCTTGCTGTGCTTTTATCAACCCTCCCCAGAGTGTACAAACCCAGATAATAATTCAGATGGATATTATGGTCCACAGTTCCTGGAATTTTTCTTTTGAAGGATATGTAGGTGGACTTTATGATTATGTAAGCACAAAGCAAATAGAATTGGCAGGAGCCCCAGCTGAGAGTAGCCTGGTGCTGGACAATCTTCCCTCAGCCTTGCTCTGCTGATGTCTCTCTGGGTGTGGGCTGGCCCCGTGCTGCTTCTGTTATGCAGCACAACAAGATAACTGCCTACTGTGCCCTGCAGTGTCTTAGTGCCCAACTGTAACAGAGAAATGTGGGAACTGACTCTTGGACTCCAGCAGCCTTTAAAGTCACAACTACAGAAGAAGCTTGTATCTAGAATCAGAACTTGTAAGGTTGACTCAGGAGAAGTCCAAAGTAATAAACAGATTGAACTGGATGCTTAGGACATTAATCTCTAAACTTTATGAAAATAATGCTTGGACTTGTGTATCAGTTACCTGTTGCCACAATAGCAAAGGTTTAGCGGTGGAAAGTTTCATTAATTTTTCCTGATCCAGAATGTCTGGGATTTGAATAGAGCACAGAGGGGATAGATTATCTCTGTTTCACTTGGTGTCTCCTGGTGGCATTTTTATACATGTCTGATGCCTCATCTTGGATGGTTTAAATGGCTGGGGGGCGGGGGAATGCCAGAATGGCCCGGCTAGGATCACAGGTGTGGCTTTGCTGTTGGATGGTTTTCTTGGTTTCGCTTCATGTAGCTTCAGGGCTTCTGTCCTTCCATACACCCTTCCATATGGTTTCTCCAGCAGGGCAGTGAGATTTTTTTACATGAGAGTTCAGAGCTTCCAAGAGTGCAAAAACTGAAACTCTAGAGCTTCTTAAAAATGAGGCTCAAAACAGGCATAGAATCACTTCTATATTCTTGCAAACGCAAGAATCATAGGTCATAAAAGCAAGGTCATAGGTCAGTCCAGATCAAGGGAAGGAAACTCTACAAAGATATGACTAGCAAAAGTAGGGTCCTGCAAAATCTGCTGATGTGATAGATCATCGTGGCATGGTTTGAAGAGGAAGGTTTGCAGACATGATACATATAGCATAGGCAAAAACCTTGGGGGTTTGGGAATGTCTAGAGTTGCCAAGACAAAATACTGAATACCCAATGAAATTTGAATTTCAGATTTTTTTAGTATAAATATGTCCCATGCACATTAGCATAACATGCAATATTTGGGACATATTTGTACTAGAAATCTGTTTAACTGAAATTCAAATTTCATTGGATATTTTGTATTTTTATTTGCTATAACTGGTAACACCAGATAAAGGCCCTGTGTACAAGTCCAGGGGCCATGTCAAAGAAGCTACTTGTTGGTACAGTTGCAAGGTGGTTCAGTTCAGATTGAGTCAGGACCAGAGAATGCGAATAGAGAAGAGGGGGGCAGATGTTCAGGGGGTTTAACAGGAGGCTTGAGCATTTAGGCCCTATACCTGGGTGGCTGAGATTGGCATAGGCCAAGAGGGATTCTCAACTCTGCATGAATGCTTTAAGAATCAGTTTATTTTTTTCATGATTTCAAATAAGGGAGATAATAGTGCTACTTCATACAGTCATGGTGAGATTAAATATAGGGGTGACTGGAATGCATTTGGCATAGTGCCTGGCACATAGTAAGCATGGAGAATAGGTTAGGTACAATCACAATCAGAGTAATGATTACCGTAATGGTGACAATGTTCTGGGTATTGAAGCTGGTGCAAGGGGAGTAGAAAGGAGGCACCAGAGAACTAAGTTTCCCAGAACACATGCCAGGCTCTAGGCCTGCTGCTTTCCATCTTCTGTCTTCCTTAATCATAGCAACCTTTGCAGGTACAATAAATCAGTTTTAAAGATGAATGAATTGGCTTGGAAAATTGATAAATTTGCATGAGCCATAGTCAGGTCTGTCTTACTGCCCCTCCCCCACAATTTTTATTTTCCCATTAAAACAGACAAGTTAATACAGTTCATCAGGAGGAAGTTCAATTCAGGGACTTCTAGGTAGTGTCCTGTTCTCCCCTTTCACAGTGATCTAGTCCTCTGTTTCCCTAATTCTGAGCCTTCACTTCTCTGTTTTAAAAATGGGAGAGTCTTATGGTTGGGTATGAGGTATCACCCCAAAGCTCCGGTGTTAATGCAGGAATTTATTCAGAGGTGAAATGATTAGATTTTGAGAGCTGTAACCTTATCAGTCATCCTAGTTTGAAGGGACTGACTGGGTGGTAACTGTAGGCAGGTAGGGTGTGGCTAGAAGGGGTGAGTCACTGGGGGTATACCCTAAAGTGTTCATCTTCCCTGTGGCTCTTTGCCTGCTCCCTTGATGCCAGGAGGTGAGCAACTTTCTCCCCATGCATTTCTGCTACCATACGTTACCTCATCTTTGGATCAGAGCAATGGAGTCAGCCGACCATGGACTAAATCTCTGAAACTTATGAGCCAAACTAAACTTTTCCTTTCTAAGTTCTTGTCTGGGATTTTGGTCACAGTCATGCAAAGCTAACACAGAGAGTGACACCTGTGTTGCTTCTCCCAGAAACTTGTTGAAGGCATTCTCTGTGGTAAAAGGCCTGAAGGCACTTGCAAACCCTAAACTGCCTCACAGATGTTAAACCCAAGACATCAAGTATTAACTGATAATGGAGATAAGATCATAGCTGAGATAAGATCTTAACCAGAGGATTGCATTGTGTTCTTGGTTCTGTGTCTTCTCACAAGAGGATTTCAAGCAAGACACAAGTCTAAGTAAAAGTATAGCAAAGTTATTAGAAGGGGAAGGAGGAGGGTAAGGGGAGAAAACACTCTCAAGGGGGAGAGGAGATCCTCTCAGAGAGGAGGGCAATGTCTCATTTGCTTGTGTTTCAATTTGTCTTTGGAGTAGGAGGGAGACTATTAGAAAGTCCTGCCCAAGTGTCATCTCTAGGCTCTGGATTGACAGACTACATTAGTTAGCAACCCAAGGGCAACTCTTGGTCATTTTGGCCTGAGTGTAGGTCATAACTGGAACCGATTTTGCAGAATCATGGTCAGAGAGCTCCAGTCTTAATTATCCTGCTTTGTCAGGTCTGGGATTCTGATCTATGTTGTTTGTTCAGGGTCTTGTTTAAAATGTGTAGCAATTAGGCCCTTTTGAGCAAATTATTTTAGCCTGATGGTTCTTACCCCCTAAATTTATCTTCTTCCTTTTATAAGAAGAATGGTTTATAGGGCTGAGGTCAGGCAAGAGTCTTGAAAAGAGATAACTTGTCAGACCTTGTGGCACCACTGTGGCAGGGCTGTCGATGAACCAAGTTGTTATGTACTAAGTCTTTTCTTAAACGGACCCACTTCTCACGTCTAACTGCAACCTAACATTAATGGAATTGAAACCCCCAGTCCTGTGTTCTGCTAATTTGGGACCTTAGTAGAGCAAGGAAGCACATCTCTGCGGAAAGCCCGGAGGAAGGTGCTTGGTGAGACAGGGAGAGTGTGGGTAGGCTGATGCTGGTGTGGTGTGCTCTGCTTATGCATTTCCTTCTGGAATACTCCAAAATAAGATTCCAGAGGTACAATTTTCCCAGGAGACTTGCCATAGGCTGTAAGGACAAAACAGCAGAGCAGGACAACAGCATGCTGGCATGGGCTCCCACACAGCTGTCACTCTGGCTCCCTGTTTTTCATAGCCTTGCAAATAGTCCTTTGCCCCAGGCATAGGGACGTCCAGTTCAGCGACTGACAAAATGCCGATTTCGCTTCTCTTTCATTGTCTGCTAAAGATATTGGTGGATATTTACAAGGCCACTATGAGCTTTTAGACTTCCCCGGAGAGTAGTGGCTTAGAAATATATGTGGAAATATTGTCATTATCTATTTTATGGGTGGACATGGTGTCAACAGTGACCGACGAAGCTGAACATGCCGGGTCGTGCCTGGTGCTCAGGTTTCGTCTCTCTCTCTAATTTACCCTGGGTCTGAATCTCTATCCTCCTCGCACATGGGACGTGCAGCTGCATTCATTATTCTCACCAGCTCTGCCCAAATCGGTCACATATGGAACAAAATGGTCTACAACCACAAACTCATTTCCCAGGCAGTGAATTATAATAACGTGACAAGATAAGGTTCCAGCTCTGACATGTGTTTTCCAAGTTTACCAGAGGTAACAGCATTAACTGCTGCTGCTGGTGGTGGTGGGGTGTGTGCGCGCGTGCGTGCATGTGTGAGTGTGTGTTTGTGGTGCGTGTGGAGTGGTGGGTAGGCGTGAGTGTAAATGAATGTGTGGGCTTCTGAAAGGCATTTCGTGAACGCCACTGTGGAAGAGAGAGGCGAGAGTGTTCGCTGCTTGGTAATGAGATTCAGTGTTATGGGGCTGTTATTTTTAGCGTTTAAGCTATGAAAATCTCATTCCCTCCCCAGAGACCTCATTTCTGCCATTCTCTAACACATCAGGTGAGAAATCAAGTGTCATATTTTTAAAATGATAACAGATCCCAAGTTATCCTGTAAAAAAAATGCTACTCTCCCCAAATCTGTTTGGTCTGGTAAGAGTGATCTTATAAATTGGAATTTTGATTTGAGATGAGCCACGAAGGGGGCATAAAAAGAGAACGTGGGGTTTGAACATCTTGGGTTAGATTAGACGGGATGGAGACAGAGAATTGAAAAAAAAATGACAAAACTTGATTCTATTCTTTACGAGTAATTAAGTATAAATGCCTACTACAAGTCTGTCTTCCTGCCTTCTGTCTGTATATCATCTATCATCTATCTAATCCATTCATCCATTTATCATCTATCTATGTGTCTTGCCTTTTGTGTCGCTGTGTGTATATGTCCCTTTAATATATTCTGTTTAATGTATTGTGAATGATGTTTGCCTAATTTCCCTTCTTCGGTCATCCTTATCATTTATGCTCACACATATTTTATGCTCACGGGATTCCTTGGGCAGAGCTAGCCACTGAGTGCAGTCTTACAGGCTTAGAGGTTTTTCTGCTTTTGACTAGGCTCCAAACAGAGATTTCTATTATTCTATTTTTTATTCTGTACTTTATTGCATAAATCTGGTCATTCATTAAAATCCAGGAGGCTTGAACAAGAAGGTACTCATGGCTTTAATTGCCAACTATGTGAGAAATAACTTCCAAATGTGTATCTCTAGTATCAGCCTTTCTCAAGAGGGCCAAACTTTTAAGTTCCACTGCCTATTTGCCATCCCCCCGCTCCCTGGGGGCATGCAACATGCATTTTGGATGTACTACATCCCCAGTCAAAATCTTAATTCCATTCATGCCTGGCCTTGATTTACTTTTGCTGCCATCTTCTGCTTTTCAGTAAATTCCATCACTTTCTTGGATCAAAAAACATGGAGTCAGTCTTGATTCCTGCTTCCCTTTCCCAGTTCATGTACCCAATTCTTCCACAGAATCTGTCAGCCTCACCTTCAGAATCGTTCCAGAATCGGACCCCTTACCACCTCCACTGCTGCCTCCCTGGTTCTGGCCACCACCATCTTTTACCTTGATGATTATATAGCCTCTTAACTGCTCTTGCCCCCTCCTCAGCCTGTTCTTCAGCTGTGGTCCAATTGACTGCTTCAAAATCTTGGCCAGTTCTTATTGCTCTTCAGTTCAACACTTCCTGTATCTTGCAAAGTGGAAGTGACATCCTGTCATTGGCTGTAGGTGTGCTGCCGGCTTCTCCCTCCACTTCTGCTGGCCTGTCAGCATGGACCTCTTCATGGACACCTGCCTGTTGCTCTCCATGAATGTGCACATTCTCCCCTGCCCCTCACCTCTGGCTCTCTGCTGGGGCTTTTTTTTTTTCTTTCACTTGTGTGCATGATTTACCCCCATTCCATTTTGTCTCTGCCTAAGTGTCACCTCCTTAGACAGATTATCTTTGAAAATTTACAGTAAAATATCATCCCCATTCCCTATCCTTCTGACTCTTCTTAACTCTGCCTTCCTTTGATGTTGCAAAATATTTCTCTTTATTTTTCTTTGCAAAACTTATCCCCATCCCACATGCTATGCCTATTTATCTGTCTGGTTCCTCCTACCCTGATCTTAGCTTCCTGGGGCCACTTTCTTTCATAGCTGTGTCTCCAGTGGCTAGAACAATATCTGGCATGTCAAAGTTGCTCGATAATTATTTGTTAAATAAAAGAATCAATGAGTGCTCTACTAATGCTTTCTAGAATGTTCCTACATATTCTGTCTAGCATTAGTGCAATTATTTTATTTTGGTGCTCTGGGATTTCATGCAAAGAAACGTGCCACAACAGGACACATTTGAAAGGGGAGTATTACCTGTCACTCCTGTATTCTCATCTATATAAACCTCCTTGTTTGGGCAAGGAGCTGATCAGAGTAGCCTGTTAGTGGGCCATTCAGACAAGCATTGAAAGCCCACAGAAGAGCAAAGGGATCACAGATCCAGAAAGTGTGTGGGATGGTGGCTTCTTCTCTCTTTTGGTAAATATACTGTGAGAGTGACTTCTTTGTAGGATGATTGTCTGGGAGGGCAAAGAGCTTCTTGCAGTCATCTTGACAGTTCCCTGATGATCTCCTGGGCCGACCTGTGCTTTCTATAGCAATGTGGAGAAAAACCTCTTGGTTATGGTGTTCCTTTGCAAAACTGGAAATAAAAATTTGAAACTGAAGTGTTTCACCACTTTCTTGACTCATATCTTTAGCCTAATTTTCCACTCTTTCCCCAGTTTGCCTAGGAAGCTAGGTTTAGTCAGATTAATTTGCTTCAATGTTGCAAAATATTTCTCTTTCATATCAGCTTAAAATAAGTTTCTGCAAAGGGGGTGAATGAATGGGTGAAGGGTGGGATCCTTAAGAGGAAAATGACTAGAAAATACCCTGAAAAATAAGTGGCTGTAGATCCACGAGGGATGCTGTATTTTAAACAGTCAGGGGTGGCATGCAAGCCTGAGTCATGCTCACATGCAGTTTCACAGATCAGACCCTCTTTTCTGATTTTGTTACCAGTGGCAAAAAAAAAAAAAAAAAAAAAAAAAATATGGACTGTCGTCCATAGCAAGGCCTTCCAGAACTCTCCAGGCTGTGAGTTATCTGCACAGATCAGCTCATGCCTGACAGGTCTTGCTTGTATCTGACAGCAAAGTGAATGCTTCCAGAAAAAATTGCACCCCCCCCAACTTTTTTGGTTTTCTTTCCCATTATTATCTGTAAAAGCTAATCCAGTTGGTCAGAATGCTGTCTTGTTCTGGTGTGTCCCCTTTCTGGTCCCTGTTGGCTTCCTGGTGTCTCTGTGGAGGAGGGGGTCTCAGGACCAGGAGAGAGGGCCACAGCTTCCTTTGGCTTCCTTACTGCTTACTGTTGGCAAGGCTTGGGATTCATCCCACCTACTGGGCTCATCTGGTGTTGTGGCCAGGTTCCCGGTCAGTCTAGGGGAACTCAGACTACCTGGGTTGCCTTGTGTTACTAGGCTGGGGATCAGGAAGCAACTCAGCTGGGTCCTATCAGTAGGTGGGAAGGCCTTGCCTCCATGTTGTTTCTCCAGTCCTGAGGTCTCAAACCCGTTCTTCTTCCTCTTCCACCATTCAGAGTTTCCCTTTATGGTCTCTTAATTGATTTGCAGAGGTCACTGTTGTACTTTTTGAGGAAGAGTTGGGGAGATTATTCCATTTTTTTCAGGTCTGAGGTTCTGTTTTAAGAATAATTTGTATTCTAATACTTGTGTGATCTGGAGAAAGCTGTGACCGCTTTAAAATTAGGTGGACTTGAATTTGAGTCATGGTGTCACCTGTCATTTGCCATGTGGTTTTGGCAAGTTCATTAACCATTATTAGTTTCCAGCTGGGTCAAGAAATTAGTATGTTTTAGTTGGGTTTTTCAAGTTTCAATCGAAAACAATGATCTGGCTAATTTAAGAAAGGAAACAAAGAATATACTGGATGGCTGATCAGTCAGGAAAACAGATGCCATCATTATTTTAACAGAGAGGAATTAATCGAAATTTTAGGTTAATTGGGACTTAAAAGGCTAATGTAGAACATTAGGTTAATATAGAATTAGTAACTGAAAGAAATAGTTCCTCCCCCAGGGCTAGGAAAACAAAAGGAGAAGGGTGGGTAATCAGAACCTTCAGATTTGCAGGTGGGGCCCTGACAAGCTGGAACCCAGGACTCTCAGAAAAAGGATGTACTTGCCTGGCTGGTGCCAATTTGGAGTTGAAGGTCAGAGGTGGACCACAATACTACTTCAGAGAGTGTGGAAACAAAAATACACCACCGAAATCACCTGACATGAATCAGCTGTTTCTGGAATCAACAACTGCCTACTGGGGTAATCAGTTACTGCCAATGTAACCAACGAGCAAAGATGGAACCAGAGAGAATCAACAGGGAGCATAAGAGCAGCCAGGGCTTGGAAGGGGCCAGAAGCAGCCCTGAGCAGAGAGTCTTGAAGTAATAACTCATCGACTTCTTTGTGTGGGAGTTCCTCAGGGTGTTGCCCAAATCACTTTTGGCCCCTTTGTGTCCTCACTGAAGAATAAAATGTCTGGACAGAGAGACCAACTGGTTGATCTTAGATTACCTATTTCTCCTAATGATCAAAAGGATGAAAAATATGGGCTCCCATAAGTGGCAGCCCCTAGGATAATCTGGATTGGGACAGGGCAGTCTTCAGATGAAATAATGCTGGGAAGAAAAAGAAATCAGGAGACACTTCACATTCCACTCCTATATTCTTTATTGACTTGGTAGTGAGGGAAGCTTGTTTCCAGTTTATTAAGTGAATTGCTGTATTCTCTGGAGGAAGTGATCCTGCCTGTGGTACCAGAATGTCTAGACTCTACCATCCAGAATCTCGGA
Organism: Marmota flaviventris; assembly: GCF_047511675.1. Lineage (NCBI taxonomy): Eukaryota > Metazoa > Chordata > Mammalia > Rodentia > Sciuridae > Marmota > Marmota flaviventris. Next base: position 193,357,869 of record NC_092498.1, read on the forward strand.
GAGTGAAATTTTTGCAAGTTCTTATGCATCTAGTTCTTATATCCCAGACGTTCATATTCTATTTTTAAGAAAGAAAAAATTATATTTATTTTGAATTTAGAGTATATTGTAGACTTCTGTGGTTCAAGTATTAATCTCTCTATTGATGTTGCTGAGTCGTCAATAGAATATTTCGTGGTCTATAAGGCTACTTCTTCTGGATAGCAAGGTTATGGTAAACTAGGTGAATTCCATTGATGTTCGTCACAACCTGCTTTCTTTTACTCTGAACTGAGATTCCTCATTGGGTGCAATGTTGTTGGAGATGCCTTAATTGGATATTTCAGAAATGTTTTAGTATCAGGGAAAAACATCCCCAAAGCTATGCTGTGATTTGGACATGAAAGGAGTGTGTCCTCCAAGGATTCATGTATTGAAAGCTAATCCCCATTGTGAGGTATTCCGAGGGTGGAAAATTAATTCATCCATAGTGTTTAGAAGTAGGGCCTTGTGAGATGATTAGAACTGGATAAGGTCACCAGGGTAGAACTCCTATCATTGAGTACTATGGCTTTGTAAGAAGAGGGAGAGAGGCCATGGGACGCACATAGATGCATTCCCTATTTTTTTGTGGCGTGATGTCTTGGGCCATCTCAGGACTCTGCCAGTAAGAAGGCCATCATCAGATGTAGGCCCTTGAGCTTCTAGAACTCTGAGCTAAATAAGCCTCTTTTCTTTATAAAGTTACCCAGCTTCAGGTATTTCATTATGGTAATAAGAAATGGACTGATACAAGGGATAAGCAATTTTTATTCCATTGAGAACTATTTTCTGTCCTGAAGATGATGACAGGACTAAAATGTAATTGACTTGCAACAGATGTATTGCTGGAGCCAGGAGGCCTGGTGCCATGTTGGCGAGCTCAAGGTAAATGTTGTCTTCCTGTTTTTTTCCTCCCTGGTAAAGATTTAGACATCTATATACTGTGTCTTTTCTTACTATAACTTTTGGTATCTATTTTAGTATCATATCATTTTTGTAAACATTATTTTAATGGCTTTGAAATAATTTATGACATGACTTAAATGTAATTGACTTAGTCATTCCTCTATTGCCTGCCCTTCCTTTCTTTCTGTTTCTCTCTCATATGTAACGCCATGATGTATGATTTCATATATAAATCTTGTGCTGTGATTTAACTTTCTTGGTTAGAGAATCCATGAGTAATTTTGGTTCAGATCCTGCTGTGTGGCATGGTAAAAGGTCATGTATCAGCTGAGTTTATGGCTTTTTCCTGGTATAAAGCCGTGTACAACCTGTGCAGCCATACATAACAGCCCTGTCTTGACTCTGCCACATACCATGGGAACTCATGCAAATCCCTGTATGGTTCTTTTGCCAATAAAGCAGGGGAAATGATACTTGTTAGGGTCACAGTGAAAATTAAGTGAGTCAGTCTGTTCCTCTCTATCTAAGTATCTATATATCTATCTGTTCCTTGGAGTGGGCCTGCCATATAGTTATGGTTATGTATGGTGGTGGTGGTTATTATTATTTACTATTGTATCATTATTGTCAATGGTATGACTTTTGTTGCAAACTGCCAAACTGAAGCACATCTTTAAATGATTGAAGGCCTAATATAGCTCTGTAGATTTGGGAGCCTGGCAACTCGAGTTAATATCATGATTTGGATTCAAGACTCTTCAAAACTATGGAAAAAAGTCAATCGATTATTAGTGCCATTTAAAAAAAATTTAGCTATACATGGACACAATATCTTTATTTTGTTTATTTATTTATTTTTTAATGTGGTGCTGAGGATCGAACCCAATGCCTCACATGTGCGAGGCAAGCGCTTTGCCACTGAGTCACAACCCAAGCCCTGATGAGCCATTTTGAGAAGATGTATACCGAGTCACATTTGAACAGATGAGGCACAGATATTTTGTATAAAGTCAGATGGTCCTGCCAAGAAGTGAGACACCAGAGGATAAAAATGATTTGGGATTTATGATTGTGAAGAAGGGAAACCAGTGACGGAGGCAACTGTGGAGGAGTTTGGAGAAAGAGAAGCCGTGTTAGAGAGCTTTCCATTGCCAGAACAAATCAACTTATTTTGGCTCATGACTTCAGAGGTTTCTGTCCATGGTCACTTGGCCCATTGCTTTTGGTCTATGGTGAGGTAGAACATCACGGTGAGGAGTGCATGATGAGGCAGAGTTGCTCACCTTATGGTGATTGGGGAGCAAAGAGGGTCCAGGAATAAAAGACATACCTTCAATGACACCTCTTCCAAGGAGGGACCGCCTCTCCAGGGTTCCATCACCTCCCAACAGTGCCACCAGCTGAGGACCCAACCTTCAACACATGAGCCTCTGGGGGGATGTTCCATATCCAAACTGTTAATGGAAGCCCTCCCTCTGGGGGAAGGGGAGATGACCAAGCTTTCCATGTGCAGGTGGAACAGAAGTCTGGTTCTTACCAGAGGCAGATGTTTAGGCGCCATCTGTCACAGTTAATTCCAAGTCTGGGTGTTTTGTTTACCTTTGCCTTCAGGTAGCATTACAGTCCTGATGAGAGTCACATGTTTCCATCTGTTCTCCCTCTCTGAAAATTTTCCTCTAGAATAATGATCGCCTTGTTAACCAACACCAACAATTTTCAAAGGACTTCTTTCAGAAAGATGCAAAATATAGCAGAATGCTTGACCAAACCCATCTGGTTCCAGAAAGTCTCTTTTCCTCAGATGTGTCTACTTTCATTAAAACAAAGCATGAAGATTCCCTTGCTTAGGGACATAAGCAGAAAAAGCTGTTTCAGGCAATTTCAGAGCCACGTCTATGTAGAATATGTGAAGTGGAGAGTTGAGCCTGTCCCTCTATCAGCTGGATTCAGATACCTTCTGCTCTGTCACCTTACACGACCACCCCTCTTTTCCAGAGAGGAACAGCTGATCATATGGTTCAAGGGTCTAGAATAGTCTTTGTGGGGGTCACATTTAATTAATAGGTAGGGCTACTGTGCTTTCTTTAGTTTTGGGGAAGCAGACTGCAGGACAAAGTTATTTTATTCTACAGGCAAAAGGAATCAAGAAGGGATTGGAGAAGTGAGATGGAGAAGGGGAGTCAGTCAATACAGGATGTATTGACAAGCCAGTTACCTATGTGGGCAACTGGGGCTTAATCCCATAAGGAAACTCCAGGAAACAGAGTAGAATACAGCTCACATTTATTCCACCCCAGTGTTTATATAACACCTCCCATTAATCTTCAGTTGAGGATTATTTTGGGGTAATGTTAATTCTCCAGCATCCTGATTGCTGAGACTCAAAGACCTACTGTGAGCTTTGGAGAGAGCCTTTAGGCAAAGAGATGCAGACTCCAGCAGTTGGATGTCCACTTGGGATCTGCTCAGTACACCAACATGGCAAGGTCTGAGGATTATGGATGGGGCACCTACAGTGTCATTCATATGCCTTTTAAAGATCAAAAAGGAAACTGGTCTTTCTCTGATCCTTTTTCCTGTAGCAGATCTTGGTAAATCAATGTGACTAAAATTGGTAATGTTGAAAAGAAGAATAATTAATTTTATTAAAACAGTAAAAATTAGTTTAATTTTATTAAAACAGGAAAGACACTGTGGAACATGTGCCTCCTGTATGTGATCCTACATCTAGCTTTGGAATGTCTTCTGTGTGTAAATAGAAAATAGTAGACAAATGCATTGGTTAGGGAGTAGCAGATATCTTGAAAACAAGAAATTTCAAGTCAAGGACTTGTTTTAGAGGAAGGGACTACAGAGTTTTGGTATTTTCATGTTAGGTTTTGTTAGCAGAAAATGTCTGAGATTGAGAAGAGTTGAATTGGGGTGGGAAGGCATGCATTGATTTTGCAAACTTCAGAACATCTTGGGAATGTCACAGGCCCAACCTTTTTCCCACTGGTATGTCACAGCCAAAGTCCACCTGTGGAGTCAGTATTGAAGCCCTGCTGCCTTCCAATTCCTTACAGCTGCAACTCAACAACATGAAGGAAATTTGGGGCTGTAGAATCTGTAATCCACCTTCTTGTGGATTATCTGAGTTGGCTTGGCTTGCTCTTATCATTGGGATTAATGAGGCATAAATAGGAATTATTATCTCTCTTCCTCCCCCATTTTTGTAGAATTTTCCTTCTCCATCCAATGGTTGATGCTACAGGGAGATTCCATTGCTTTTCCAATCATCATGTGGATTGGAAAAGTTTAAATTGTAAGATTAAATTGTCCAATCCAGTCTTACTCCCAAACATCAGACTCTCCAACTTCAAGGATTCCCCCCCTCTTCCAAAGTCGGACTCAACTGGCTTGAGAAGGGGGAGACCATGGTCTTTTCTTTCTGTTTTTCTGTTTCCCAACTAACACTGCTGATTTTGCTTCTTTAGAGTCAGAGAACATGGGTGGAGGATTTATAGGAAGAGGCAATCTTGTTGTTGTTGTTATTTTTTTTAACCTATACTGACTGAATCTCTCTTGTGGCTGTCAAAACCGTGTTGGGGCAGGCATCCAATTTCTAGTTCTTTTGTGTATTCTCACATACCTCCAGAGAGAACCTCTATGCCTTACTATTTCTGGGGCAATGGACACACTCTCTGTTCCTCTTGGGAACTTGGCTTCCTGGATCTACCAAATTTTCAAAGTGTTGTCCATTTATATTCTCAGCTGATGCTCCAGCTAGCCCCTTACATTCATATCTCCCAGGTTCTAGGGTACTCACATACTAATGCTTTCATACTTAGAAGATTTTCTACATACCCTTGGGCAGGGAGGAAGGTTCCTTCTATCAAACCAATGCCAATCTACAAAAGATGAGTTTTGGGGACTCCTTCAATTGTTTTGAGGTAGGAGAGGGATTAAGAGTCTTCTCTAATGATTTCCCTTTAAGTGACCTAGGTTACATATTAAGATGGGTTTCATGTGTATAGCTGCTTAATGGTCCAAACTGCAAAGATAGGTCAAGGATTGTATCAGTTGGCATACAACTAAGTTCAGGAACAACCCCCAAATCTCAGTGGCTTCAAACATAGAAGTTTATTTCTTGACCATGACTTTGATCAAAGTGAGTTGCAGGATGTGAGGGGAGTGCTGTTCTGTGCATTTGTTCAGTGTCTAGGCTGCTTCTACCAGTGTCTTCCGTGTGGAGGATCTTATTTTGTACTGGCTTCCTTTGGTAGCTTGGTGAAATGACATGAATTAGTTCTCATACTCTTGCCTCAAGAAACTTTCCACACTTCTGTTTTTTAATTTTCCCCTTGAAATCCCACCACTGCCATATGAACAAACCCATATATTTCTGCTGGATGATGAGAGACATGTGGTCAGCTGCCTGGGTACCTCAGCCTGTAGCCATCCAAACTCCAGAAGCAGAGAAGCCAACTGACCTGCAGCTGACTACAGAAACAAAGGAGAGCTGTGATGAGACCAAAAGAACTACCCAGAAAGCCAAGGCTGAGTTGCTGACCTGCTGCAGGATGGTCTAATAAATGGATGTAGGGGCCAGAGAAGTGTGGCCCAGAGATAGAGTGTTCACCTAGCATGCATGAGGCCAGGAGATCAATCCCCAGCACTGCAAAGGAAAAAAAAAGTTATTATTTTAAACCAGTAAGTTTAAGTTACTTTGTTTTGTAGAAATAACTAAATGATGCCCCTTATTTTAGTGGAGCTGGCCAAAATCTAGTTAGAGGATTCCACCTACATCCACAAGGAGATTACAATGTAGGCTAGCAGTGTCCAGGAGAGGAGGGGAAGAACATGGATATTGGGAGAGTCTCTGACATAATCACTTAACCAATTTTTCTCTGCTTTGGAGTCTCAGCTGAAGGTCCTGCACAAACTCAGAAACACCATGTAAAATCCTGTAATGCCTTGTGATAGAGACTGTGGCTACCTAATGTTCTGGTGATTCTCCTTGCTCACGTAAGCCTCCAGAGGATTAGTCGGGTTAAGTAGACTCAGGTACTGCTCATCTTCATTTGAAGAGGAGAAAGAAGAAGAAAGCTAAGTTTAGTTCTGCAGACCTGAGCCATTACTACCAGCTGCAGTTTTGAAGGCCCTCTAGATTTTTGTGAATAGTTCCTTTGGTGAGCAATCTTATCTGGAAGAGAGATCATGACAAGATTTGTGCATTCTTGTATGGCTGTGTTGTGATTGATATCACCACAGCAGCATCAATATCTTTGTTCACTGCTCTTAGGAGTCAGTATCCAATCAAATGTCAAGAGTGTGTGGTAGTATGATTTATGATTCATGAGTCTAAATGGTGTTTCAAGCATCCTAAGAAAATGTAGAGCACGTTGGAGGTAGCATGGTATTCCAGAAAGACCTGATGTCAATTTCTTATTTCCAATTTGCCAATCTTGTGACCTTGGGTAAGTTTCTTAAATGCAGGTGCCTATTTCCATTTTGCAAAATATAGACAATGATGGCAATCATCCATGTTTCTGGTGAGCATTAGATGAAAGAATGACAGTGAACATACTTGGCACAGGAAGGTACCATATAAATGCTACCTGACTTGAAGGTAAAGAGTGAGCCAAGTGGTATTTAAAAATAACCCAACTGCTGGTTCTTTTAAGATCTGAGGATGATGGATGGGGTAGGAATAGTGTCTGTTGTGCATAGTTTCTGTTTTTTTTTTTTTATTTATTTTTATTTTTTATTTTTTTTATTGGTTGTTCAAAACATTCCAAAGCTCTTGACATATCATATTTCATACATTAGATTCAAGTTGGTTATGAACTCCCAATTTTACCCCAAATACAGATTGCAGAATCACATTGGTTACACATCCACATTTTTACATAATGCCCTATTAGTAACTGTTGTATTCTGCTACCTTTCCTATCCTCTACTATCCCCCCTCCCCTCCCCTCCCATCTTCTCTCTCTACCCCATCTACTGTAATTCATTTCTCTCCTTGTTTATTTTCCCATTCCCCTCACAACCTCTTATATGTAATTTTGTATAACAATGAGGGTCTCCCTCCATTACTATGCAATTTCCCTTTTCTCTCCCTTTCCCTCCCACCTCATGTCTCTGTTTAATGTTAATCTTTTCTTCTGTTGTGCATAGTTTCGACAGTGGATGCAGCTGGGTGCAGTAGCTACTGAGTACTCCCAGCTGCTCAAGAGGCTGAGGCAGAAAGCTCTCTTAAGCCCAGGAGCTCCAGGCCAGTCTGGGCAGAGTAGTGAGACCATCCAACTTCACCCCATATCACACACAGAAAAAAAGGTAGATATGGTTTATGATGTAAGTTAATAATAGCACATTGTAATAATAAGTCCATGATGTAAGGCTGTCTGTTACACGAACCTATTTATTTAATTTCTTCTTTATCCCACTTTCATTTGTTCATCCCTGTCTCATCTTTTCCCATAGGTATCTCTTCTAATATACCTTATGCATATTCTTAAATTCATTTTACCCTTGAAAATTTTATATTTTTGTGTGTATGTAAAGCTTAGGCAAATCGAATGTGATATAAGTGTCTCTTTAACCTTTTCACTCAACAATGTTTTCAACGACTGTCCACAGTGCTTAATGACATATTGTTCATTACTTTTAAGGTTAAATAGCATTGTGTTATATTTTCTGCCCTTGACTTATCCATTTATCAATTATTGGATAACCAGATTGTCAGCACTATCCAAAACATGCATTAAGAACATATGCATTAAGAACAACTCTTTACCAAACTGCTGGAAATTTGTTCTAGAGTATATGCCCAGGACGGGGCTGATGGATAACAGGGTATGTGAATACTTGGTTGTACTAAGAATGGCCAAATAGCTCTCCACAAGGGAAGCACCAGTTCATGTGACCATCAGTATTGCACGAGAAACCTGTTTCCTGGCACCTTCACTGTCGGTCTAATTTTCATATTATAATGGATGTAAAGTGGTGTCTCAATGTCATTTAAATGTTTATTTCTCTGCAATATCTAGTAATATGGTTTTAATGGGTCATTTTCTTTTCCTTCTTGACCAGAGTTATTTTGGAGAATGCTTTTTTAACAACTTTAAGTGGCTTTATTTTTAGGGTTACTATGTTCTTATTAATGTCTAACTTTATTGCATTTTGATTAGCGATTGAAGCTGCAACTCTGGATTGTCTTTGTGGTCTAATATATAATGGATTTGTATGAATGAACCATGAGCACTGGAAATTTATTCTCCATATAGTATGATAATTTTTAAACCAAACTTTATTAATCATTTAGCTTAATGTTAAACCATAGAGGACCACAAAGAAGTTTATGAAGGGGCTCTCCTGACATCTAGGGAATATGCATATGCTTCTGAGTAAAGAGAGAACTTTCATGAGATTCTCATAGCAATCCAAGAATATAAAAAGAGTAACAACCTCATGATCTTAATTTTTTTTTTTTTTTGGTACCAGGGATTTAACTCAGGGGCACTTGACCACTGAATCACATCTCCAGCCCTATTTTATATTTTATTTAGAGACATGGTCTCACTGAGTTGCTTAGTGCCTCGCTTTTGCTGAGGCTGGCTTTGAACTCCCCATCCTCTTGCCTTAGCCTCCTGAGCCGCTGGGATTACAAGCATGTGCCACTGTGCCCGGTCTTAATTTTTGTTTTATGTTTATTTGCATCTATTTGTTCTGTCAAGTTGCACTTTATGGGGACTTTTAACAATTTTATCTTGTTTTCTGCTACTTTTTCATTTTATGTATTGGAGCAATGTTGATTGATGAATATTCATGGAAATTTATAATGTAACTGTGAATTATCTTCTTTATCACTATAAAATGATAATTATAAGATCATTAAAAATTCCTTTTAATATATTTGCCTTGAATTCAGCTTTGTCTTATTTTATTACTCCAATTGTAGCTTTTTTGTTTATTTGTATTTGCCTGATATATTTTTTTTCAACTTTAGGCTCCTTGCTTAATTGGATTCTTTTTATATCAATCATGTTTAATATGAATTTTATCCCTTTTATGTTCATTGCAATAAATGATATTTTAGCTCCTACTTCCATCATTTTGTTTTTATTTGGTTGTTGATGTTCATGATTTTTTTGTTGTTGTTGCTGCTGTCTTTTGCTATATGGATTTTGCATTCATTGCTTTTCTTTTCTCCAGTGGTTTGCATATTTTGATTGCAGTCTATTTTAATACCACATATTTACTCCTTTAAAAGTTTTTCCCAAACATATTCTAATGATAGGGAACACACAGCTGAGAGCAGTAGGAACAGGAGTCTAAGGGAACAATTCTATAAACAGGGCCCACTGTGTTGACCCCCACATACTTTCTTTCTTTCTTTTTTTTTTTTTTCTTAAAAAGCAATATACCTGCAGCCTGCCTGGTTTAAATCAACAGGATATGTTACTTTCTCAGCAAACAACCAGTTATCTGAAGAGAAATGGAGGCCCCAAATGTCAATAAAAAGAATACAATTTACTCTGAAGGGGGTACCTTTTGTGACCATTACACAGAACTCAGAGAGATAAGGATAATTCCCCCTAATCATAAAATCCATAAAAACAGCTTCCAATTAGAAGCAGTCAGCATGGGTCAAAATGACCTGGAGACTTGAAAGTCTGATGTCATCTTGTTGTCAATCAAAAGTCAAGAGGTGGACCTGGGCAAGACTCTGACAGCTCCTTGGGATTCCCAATAAAACTGGAGGGCAGGAGGGGCACACCATCCTTCTCTCTGGTAGGACCCACTTTCTCTCTTGACAATGTCCCGTTTTCCTTTTTCCTATCCCTTCAATAAATTCATGCCTACTACTTTGAACAACATGTGAGAAAGATCAAGAGGGGGTCTCTGCAGTTTACTCAGCTTTGCAGTCGACCTCTGCCCTCTAACACGAGCATGTATCTCTCTAGTTGATGTAACAATTGGAGTCTTCTAAGTTCCCTTTATATTTAAAAACAATAATTTTTACTTTTACTTATTCTCTATTCCTCTTCCATTTATTTTCTTAAACTTACATTTTAATTTAGTGTTTTGAAATTCTATAGTTATTTTTAATATTATAGTTGTTCACAGCATGTTGTAATTATTTTTATTGTTTTAAATCATATTTATACGAATTTAGCCAAATTGTAGTAACTGCTATCACCAGTCTCTACTAAATTTTGTACTGTGTTGTCTTCTTCCTGGGTCTCCAATTTTTGCTTTATTGTTTCAAGCTCATCTTCTAATAATGTTTTAAGGAGAGTGTATTTTCAAGTGTGTTTTACTCCTGAGATTGTCTTTTTTTTTTTTTTTTTGCTTTCCAACATGAGTGATAACTAGGGAAATATGAATATGTTCATTAGCAATTGCTATCTAAAAGTCCACATCAAAAGTTAGTGACTTAGAAGTGGCTGAGGGTGGAGGGATTAAGGAAATGTTAATGAAAGGACACAAAATTTTAGTTAGGCAGGAAGAATAAGCTCAAGAGATGTATTGTATATCATGGTGACTATAGTTAATTATATACTGTATATTTGAAAATTAATAAAAGATTTTTTGTGTTCTCATCACACAAAAATATGAGGTAATGCAAATGTTATGAATATTTATTTGGTTATTCTACAAAGTATACATATATCAAAACATCATGTTATACACCACAAATACATACAATTTTTCCTTGTCAATTAAAAAATTTAAAATTAAACTTAATAATCATCTACTTAGTCCTCAATTTTGTAGGTTAGCCCTTTGAACTGAGTTTTATTAAGGAGTTCCTCTGGTCAAGGATGTTCTCACTCATGCATTTGTGGTAAGCTGCTAGGTTGGCTGGACACTGGTCTCATCTGAAATGGCTCTGTCTTCTTGAAAGTCTCACCTGAAAGCAGAGTAACTCAGACTTGTTTATACAATGGTTGGGTAGGGCTCCAAGAGAGAGCACAGAGATACACAGAGTCTCTTAAGGAGTAGGCTTCTAAGTGGCTCAACCTGACGTACAACATATTCTATTCATTTTAAAAATTATTTTTATTGGTACATTATAACTATATATGTACAGGATTAATTATGACATATTTGTACATACACATAAAATAATGTGGTCGATTTCATTCTCCAAGTGCTAAAGGCTACCAGCTCCCATTGAAGGGGTGGGGGAAAAAAAAAAAAAAAACCTCTTAATGGGAGATGCTGCCAAGTCACCTTGCAAAGAGGGATTCATAAATAAATATAGCAGACCCAGTCTACAGAATTTACATATTACAGAATAGTATACAGAATTTCTGACACAATCTCTTAAAAACCACAGATCTTATTTATCATCTGATTTTTAGTGAATTGTCCTATTTCACTTATATTTATGTATATATGATGTGTACTTATCTTTTTTTTTCCCCTCTGTATCAGAATTATTGCTTAGCTTCTCAGGTTTGCCCTTTGTATCACAGATTCAATTTCTGTAACATTGGATTTGCTCCTTGCTGCCTTCAATATTTTTTATTGAGTTTTATTGGGTTATTTTGCAATAAGCCCTTCTCCTAACATCTCTCCTTTCACTCCATCTTCCTGCTAATTCTGATTGCAACTTTTTCTCACCCCATGATAAGGCCATGCACCCACTTCCTCTTTTATGGCTCCTAATACTTTCAGGAAATTAGATTCTGCACTGTCCAGTGGATTATGTTCAGGGACACTGGGCAACCTCTGAGTGTCTTATTTGTTTTATAGATTTTTAAAATAATAGTTTAATATTTATTTTCTTTTAATTTTTAATTATGAAAGCACAATTTATTATAGACTCAAAATTTTCTCTTTTTTGGTTAAAGTTTTATATTTGAGTGATATATTTATAAAACATCAGCAGTATATAATGGTATTTTTTAAAAAAGTAAAAAGCAATAAAAAATGTAAATCTCTTCCCCTACAATCTTAGCCCCATGGTGTTGGTGACCGGCCACTCTCAATGGTTTCATGGTATATACCAGAAATTAATAAGGGCACAATCACATAATTTACTCAAATAAGATAATACTATTCACATTATTCATAAACTTTTTTTTTGTTTTTCACTGAGTAATATATTTTGAACATGTTCCTCTGTCAGTTTACAGAGAATTATGTCTTTAACAGCTCCATAGACTTCTATCATATGGATCAATCAAAATTAATTTAATCATTTCTTTACTGTCAAAGATTCAAGTGGTTTTAAGGTGTTAGTTTATTTTTTAATAACATAAATCTTGCAATGAATATCACCATGACTTTCTGCATACATGTGTGTTTATCTCTAGATAATTTTCTAGGAAAAAATTATTTTTAGGAAAGAATACATGTATTTCACATTTTGGGACCTATTTGCAATTTACCTTTGAAAAAGCTTCTATATTTTACAGTCTAACAACAATGAAGTGGTTATGCCTTTATCTTCACTTACAAAATTTGTTTTTATTATTTTTGGGGAATTGTCAATCTGATAGCATTGGTATCTCAATGTTGTTTTCTTGGCACCTTTATATGATTATTGGCCATTTATATTTATTGTTTTAGCAATTGCTTGTTCATATTCTTTACCCTTTCCTTTTAACTGGGCATTTCAGAACTAGTTCATAAGCAGCATAAAGTGGTGATCAGATGCAGGACTGGTATTAGTCTGCATGACTTCACTACCTGTTAATTTTTTGACACAGTACCAGTTACTCAATACTTTTCTAACTCATTTCTTTATCTATAAACTATAAATCATAAGAGTACCTGTCAATTAGGTTTCTTGTGAGAATCAAAATAAATAATTCACATAGAAGACTAATCACAGTACTTTATTTATACTATGATAGTGATTAATAACAATAAAATATTTAAAATATTTTACTATCATATACATTATAAAATTTTTTCAAAGTTTTAAATTTTTCTTTAATTTTAAAGGCACTTTTAGTTCAAGATTATTTAAAAATCAATGATGAAGACTTCTAATAATTTTAGGGGTTTATTTTGCTTTTAAATTATTAATTTATTTGAAATGTATTTTGGCATAAGTGTTGGGAATATTATTCCATTTTCACTTTATTTTCAAGTGGCAAGTCAGTTGTACCACTATTATTTTTATCTCTAATAATATGTCTACTTTATAATATCATAAATTCCCACACATTTCTAATATTACTTATGGGCTTTTGAGATTTTTCCATTCATTTTTTTGTGCATTCCTTTGCTTACACAAAATTGTTTCTAATTGCTATCGCTTATCATTCTTTTCAAGAATACTATATATCTATCTCCTCTCTTATACTCCTAATTTAATTTCCACATTTAATCTATAAATCCATTCTTTAGTGAAATTTAATACAATTTTAATAAATTTTAACTAAACATGATATAATATAAATGCATATTCCATCATGCATGTAAAAATAATAAATGATGCTACTGAACACCAATGATTCCACTATCCTGAGAGGTAGAACATGACTTAGAAGGAGCACTTAGAGGGTTCTATATGCCCTGTCCCAATGCTATCTCCAGATGGAAACACTACTTTTTAGCATATGTTTACATATCTACATATATGGCAGTGATTGTTTAACTTTACTTGTTTTTGAACTGTGTATAAATTATACTGAATAAATTCTTCTTGGCTTGATTTCTGCTCAATTGTGTTTATGGTATTCATCTATGTAATTTTTTGCTGCTATTGGTATTTTCATTACATAAATGCATCACTATTTATTTTGTTTATGGGCATTTGGATTGTTTCCAGTTTTTAAAATTTTTTACTATTAACTCTATTACTAGGAGAGAGTTCTTGTATATTTCTCTCTGGTGCACATATGTGAAAGTTTCCTCAAGGAATGGAATTACTGGGCATAGGGCATGCACATCTTCAACATTGGAGAGTGGAAGAGGAAGTTAATGTTCTGCCTTCATTTTGGAAATGTTGGGAGCAGGGACAGGCATCAGAGAGCGGTTGCTCTTCAATCTTCAGTTCTGTTGTTATTAATTTTTAGATGGCATTTTCTCTGGATTATATCTGCTCTTTCCAGGTTCACAGATTATGTTTTTGTGATAGTATGATTTCTTTCTTCACTTCTTACTATATTTTCATTGGTATTTCAGTGGGAAGATGGACAGGAAAGCAGATCCTGGGACTGATCGTCAAATGTCATTTTAAGCTACAGAAACCCATTTTATATATATATATATATATATATATATATATATATATATATATATATATATATATATATATATGAAAGCATTATATGTCTTTCAGTTATTTCTATGTAACATGCCATCTCCAAACTCAGTGACTTGGTCATTTGTGATTTATTGAAGTATTAGATAGCTAAGTTGGGTGTTGCTGGGAAACCCTGTTTTACCTGTCAGTCTGACTAGGTGTTATCACTTCCTGTGGATTGGACTCACAGGTCTGCTCTGTGTAGGTTCATTCTAGAGCTCAGGCTGACTATCTGGGAAAGCTCTTCTCATGGTGGCAAAGGCAGTGAAAGGGAAAGAACAGAAGCATGAGTTTCTTCTTCATGCCTAGGTTAGAATCTGGCACACTCTTACCTGGACCATGTTCATTGGTCAGAGCAAAGTCACATGACTTGGTCCAAAATCAAAGAGCAAAGAAGTCCATTCTCCTCTGAGTGGAAATGACTGCACAATCATATGATAAAGAGCATAGAATCAGAAGGAAGCAAAAAAATTGGGGCTAAAATATTAATCTATTCAAAGTGTTTCTTGTCTATAATTATAATGCCAAGTTCTTTCCACTGGTTTTGCATGTTTCCCATTTCCTCCAACATTTCTAAATATAAATTCGATTTGTCCACCATCAAACACCTTGTAAAAGATCTAATTAGGATTTGGAACTTGGTCTCCTTATCTAGCAAGACCATGCCTTTCCAACCCTAGTCCTCCAAATTGAATTTCTCCCCCAAACCTTATTATGCTCAATCCTCAGGAAACTCATAGTGTTTATAGAAGAAAAATCAGACACAGAACCAGAAGATGTAAGCCATCTGACATTTGGAAAGCTCCTATCAACTACTACCCAAGATAGAAGGAGGTGAAAGATGCAGTTCTGGGAAGAGTCATGATTTTGTTAATAGGAATGAAGATTATGCCAAGTATCAATGAAAGCATCTGGGTAACCTTGTAACTTGATGTTGGCTGGATCACAGGACTCAGAAGAATGATGTAGAAAGACCTTCAGAAAAACAACTTTAGCCACACCTGTAGTCCCACGGTTAACATTTCAACATCTGCTGTTCAGTGCTGGTTAGCAGAAGAGAGAACCTCAGCTTTGGAAGCATATATAATAATGACTCATACAGTCATTAATGTGTGAACCCCAGGCAGAGAGCTCACATTTTTTTTTGTGAGAGAAGAGTTTTTGTTCAGTCATAAGCACTCCCCTACTGAGTATGGAATTGCTCTCTGCACCAAAAATGCCTGACTTCACTTTCTTTGAATTTAAAAGGACCTTCACAAACATTTTGGCTTAAATATAAAAGAAAACTTTTTATAAAGGAAAAGAAATTAGAAAAAAGATTAGAAACTATGTTGTTTAACATAGTTTCATTGAACTTGTCTCCAATGAAAACAGTCAAAAATATTAATATGCTTTGCCCCCAGTCTACCTCTTTCTTAGGTACAATATTGCTTTGATAAAGGAGAACAAAGAGAGAAGCCTGATAGATACATAGATTACTTATATTTTGCAATAGCAATTATAATGGCAATTTCTTTTAAAATGATATGACTAAAATAGAACTTAAAAGTTAATTCAGATTTTTCAACAGCATAGAGTATTACAAGCAGCCCTATAAAAGGATTCAGAGTTTGGGCTTCCAATTTTGACCCTGCCAGAACATTATGGGTTTGTCTCCTGTTACCTTCTTGCAGTTGAATTCTCATAACTGTAACTGGCGGCATGGGTACCTAGAGTTAGTTACCTTGTCCTTGAAAAGAGATCAGCTTTTGCCAATTTTCCCTACAGGGCATAAACAGAAACATCCAGGGATGGTTGGTACATATGTTTACCTATCTGGGGCTTTCTTACTCTTCCAGCTAGGAGACATTATAAAAGCGTTAAACATTGGGAAATCAACTCCCTACAGCAAACCCTAACTTTCTTTCCTGTATGAGGAATGGATGGAACTCTAGATTTTCACGGGAGAAGACAATCTTTAGTGGACGGTGATCTGGAGGAAAATAAATCTCTAAATAAAGTCATCATGAAAGAGAGTGAAGCCACCATGGGGGCTCTGAACATCTCCTTGTCTTGTCTTCTCTTCAAAATGTGTTCTCCAGTTCATTAACATTTGTTATGGTTTAGGTATGAGGCATTCCCTGAAAGTTCTTGTGAGTCAATGCAAGAATTTTCAGAGATGATGATTAGATGATGAGATTAGTGGATTAATGCACCCATATGGATTAGCTGGGTGGTAACTGTAGGCAGGTAGGGTGTGACTGGAGGAATAGGTCCCTGCAGGCATGCCTTTAGGGTTTATACTTTCTTCCTTGTGAGTGGAACTCTCTCTGCTTCTGGTCAGGAGATGAGCTGTTTTCCTCTGCCACGCCCTTCTGCCAGGATGTTCTGCCTCAACTTGGATCCAGAGCTATGGATGGAGTCTACCAAGCATGTACTGTACCTCTGAAACTATGAACCAAAATAAAATTTTCCTCCTCTAAATTGTTCTTGTCAGGTCTGTTGGTCATAGTGACGAAAAACTGATTAAAACAACATTCAGGAAACTTCATGTAATAACTTCATGTAATGACTATCTGTGGTTGTCACTCCTTTGATGGCATGGTGGGTAATGATGTGTTAGGCAGGGGAATCCTAAATCCTAAATCTTAACATTATGCTCTCTGATAATGATAGATCTTAGAGATGTCTAGATAAGCACAGATATACATATATTTTTATTTTTTGTTATGTAAATATGTGTGTGTATATATACACACATACATACATATAACACATAAAACATGTGTATTTTATATATGTGTGTGCATGTGTGTGTGTGTGTGTGTATATATATATATATATATATATATATATATATATATAAATTTTTCTCCTGAAAGTGTTTTGTTTGTTTGTTTTTTTTTTTGGTAATAGCACTGTAGGTAGAAAATGTGCCTGTGGTTACTTTTTGGCTAAGTGTAAGCAACTCATCTGAATAGCAATGTCTGAATCTCTTTAATAAATTGTTTTTAGAGCTGGCCATGGGCAAAGTTAAAAATCTGTAAGATTCATTTTTCACTTGGGTTACACTGCCACATCTTGGTTCTGTCCCTGTTTGTTCGGTGAGAGCTCCTAACCTGGAATAATTTTTCTTGCTATCGGGCAAAAATCATGAACTGATCTACACCAAAGTGCAGGCAACTGTTAGGAGGATGGGGTGCCTTTCTGGGGATGAATAAGAACTCCCAGTGAAAGCCACAGATAATGGTGCTTTGTAATCCAAATTACCTGGTCTCCAAGGTTCTGGGTAGTTAGTAAAGGATCCTTGAGCTCTTTTCGAGTTTAAAAAACACCCACGGAAACAATCGCTTAGCAGATAAATCAAGATTTTTTTTTGTTTGAACTTGAATGCTCTGAACTCAGTGTGGTAATTGGAGTGAACATGTGCTGAAGAATAATTTATAAATACCAAATATTTGTTATACAAAAATCCATCAGAGATGTGGTTCATGAGGGGATTAAGAGTGAATTTGAATGATGAAAAGTTTGGACTCCTAAATTAAAGAAATAAAGATTTCATAGCAACGTTGAAGACATTAGCTTGAGATTATGATGAAGGAGAAGGGATAAACAGGGGAAAAGCTATTATAGAATGAGCACTTGCTGTGTGTCTTTAGACCCTTAACATTCAGTCATTTCTAGACTGCAGGTACCTTCTTGGTGGGACCATGTCTTATTTTAGTCTATCCCTTGTTTTTAATGCAGTAATTTCTTGGTTCACAGAAGATACTTTATAAACATTTATGAAATGGGATGGAAAAGGAGATAATTTAAACAACTTGCCTAAGGACATACATATGTGGGTAATATGAGAGTCTAGATCTGTTTTAGTAACTTCTATTTATTTTTGCCCCACCCACCATGAATTTGTATCGGTGGGATAGAAAAGAATCATCCTCAATGTCCTAAAATTGTCCATACAGAATATTCTGCATTTTGTTTTGTAGGTTACTCACCTATACATCCGCCCACCTTGAAGTTATTTTTCTTTGTGGTATGGTTATCTGTCCTGAATTGCAAGTTTTTATCCTTTGCACAGTACCAGCTATTTCTCCATGGCACTCCAAAGACACTGTCAGAAATGAATGAATGTGTCTTTGTGAACTTCTGGGCACAGAAGACTGTGTATGGGCTGTGCTGAGGCTCATGGAACCTGACTTGGAGCTGTCCCACTAACTGGGGTATTAATCTCTCTCAGGTCTTGCAGATGCTACTTTCCAAAGCCCTGCACCCCAAGCTGGGTCTTCCTGGATTTGAAAGGCTCAGGGCTGGTTATAGCACACAGCCACAGCGGGTCCAGGTGGGAAAAAAACAAAAAAGGTGTCTGTTGGCAGTGTGACCCTGTGAAAAGACTTCTATTCATAGCATTGTCTGGCTCTGTCAATCGGCCTCAGAATTCCTCTGCAGGACTGAGATTCCACAGCTCAAAAAAAAAAAAAAAATGCTATTAGAGATGGAATGCACACACTCACATGTGTATACACACACACACATAGGATGGGAAAGAAGGGTGGTGATTACATCTTGTGTGTTCAGGATGCGGTATTCCACTTTTTGTAGTTGTGTCATTTTAATTTCAATTTAGCGAGAGAGTCCACTTTCATTAAATACTTATCACAGGCAGGCTCTCTGCAGGCTCCAAGTGAAATACAATGCCCCCTCAGACAAGTCTCTACCCTTACAATCTAGAAAGAAAAGGAAAAAGCAAAATGAAATTCAAACAAAAACAAAACCCACCAACTCAGGCACTAGGCTTGAACATTTACAAGTACTTTCACAAACATCTCATTTAGCCCTGTTTGCAAAGCAGGTAAGGCAAGTGTTATCTGCATTTTACAGATGAGAACAAAGACCTTTTTTAAGATCACAGAGCCAGTAAGGGAGAGCCCCAGAATCCAGGTCATGGAACTCCCATTTCAAAGCTTTTCTACAATATGACACTGCCTCTTTGTAAACACTTGGCTATAATACAGCACTGTGTTGAGAGAGCACAAAGAAAAAAAAATGATTAATTCTTCCTGGGCCAAGGGAGATGGAGGATCAGGCCTCTCCAAAGAAGTAATTTTCCACAGGTAGAAGAAATACAGATTACTGTAGGAAGAAAGGCGCAATGGTAGGGGAAAGAAGGCTGTGCTCCCACAGAGCTGTGATGAAGAGGACAGCCTCCTTCATCTACACTCTGCTCTATGATCAGCTCTAGGTCCAAGAAGAAGCTTCTGTCTGCCTCCAGTTGTCTCCTGTGTTTCTGTTTCCTGTCTGAGGACTCCTCTCTTTGTTTTTTTAAATACATTTTTTAAAATTTTAATTGACACATAGTAATTGCACATATTTATAGTGTACACTGTGGTATTTCAACACATGTGTACAATGTTTAATGACCAGATCAGGGTAATTGGTCTATCTATTGACTTAGACATTTATCTTCTTTTGTGTGCCTACTAGCTATTTTGAAATATTCAATTAGTTTTGGTCAACTATAAACCCCTCTATTGCTCAGGAAATAGGTGTGGAGAAGAATGACCTCTCTTCCAGGGCACCATCTTAAATCCAGTGTCTTTGCAGTCCTGTCAATAGGTGATGGGTTATGTATCTACTGATCATCCAAAGGATGCATACATAGGGTGCAGGTTGTTATTTTGTTTCACAAAAGTACTTCAATTCTTGTGTGACTTTGAGTGCATCATTTGACCCCTCTATCCTACTTTGTCCTGTGTAAAATGGAAATAATCATATCAACCATACAGGTTTGCCATGAGGAAGACATGGATTGATTTTTAAAATTTGTCCTAATTAGTTATACATGACAGTAGAATGCATTTTGACACATCATACTTAAATGGAGTATGAACTCTCATTCTTCAGGTTGTACATGATGTGGAATTACACTTGTTGTGTAATCATACATGTATATAGGGTAATAATGTCTATTTTATTCTAACGTCCTACCCCACCCCTTCCCCTCACTCTCCTCTACACAAACCAAAGTTCCTTCATTCTTTCCTATTTTCCTGTCCCACTATGGATCAGCATCCAATTATCAGAGAAAACATTCGGCTTTTTTTTTTGAGATTGGCTTATTTCACTTAGCATGATATTCTCTAGTTCCATCTATTTACTTGCAAATGCCATAATTTTATTCTTCTTTAAAGCTGAGTAACATTCCATTGTGTATTTTTATCCATTCATCTGTGGAAGAGCATCTAGGTTGGTTCTATAGTTTTGCTATTGTGGATTGAGCTGCCATAAACATTGATATGGTTGCATCACTGTAGTATGCTGATTTTAAGTTCTTAAGTATAAACTGTGGAGTGGGATAGCTGGGTCAAATGGTGGCTTTATTCCAGGTTTTCTGAGGAATCTTCATACTGCTTTCCAAAGTGGTTGCACTAATTTTTAGTCCCACCAGCAATGTGTGAATATACCCTTTTCTCCACATCCTTGTCAACACTTATTATTGCTTGTATTCTTGATAATTGCCATTGTGTCTAGAGTAAGATGAAATCTTCGAGTAGTTTTAATTTGCATTTCTCTAATTGCTAGAGATGATGAACATATTTTTCATATGTTTCTTGATCGATTGTATTTCTTCTTCTATGAATTGATTTTTGTGAGGCATGTAGCCCAATGCCTTACACATAGCTAAAAATTTATAAATAAAAGTTCTTACTGCTATTGCTATTGTACATGATGAAAAGAAAGAGATAAAGGTTTGTCATGAGCTGATCCTGTATCTCCTCCATTTCTGTCACATGCGGCCGCTGCAAGGCTGATGAGAGTCCAAATGGCTCTATGGCCATAGTCAAGTTAGAATCCTTCAAAATGACTACTGAAACCTCTGTTTCATGTTCTGGGGGAAGAGGAAGAAGGATAAATCAGAGTTTAGTATCCAATTTTGCTCAAGGGGTGGATCTCAGTGTGTTTTCAACATAGTGGCTTTGGTTTGGGTGATTCTGTTTGTTAGCAAGACATGGTAATAGGCAGATAGCTAGGGACCAATGACATTGATAACTTGTCAGTGATGAGCAGACCCTGGGAAGAAGTCAAGGGTCAGCAGGGGCTAGGGCATGGCTAAGCCAAAAGAGGTGAGGCTCCAGCAGGAATGGCCAAATGGGATTAGATATCTATCATGTTTTCAGGACAAAGGTGGCATGCTCAGGGGGAAGTGTGGCTTGGATGACTTAGATTTCCTTGGCTTATCCCTGGATCATCAGATACTAGGTCTTTGGAAGCACAGTTACATCCAGATCCCTACTGAATGATATGGCCAGGGCTACTCATCCTGTGGCCTTGTACAGATGGATTCAGCCATCATCCATTCCATCCATCCTTTTAGCTTGCTACAGAAACTAGAAAACCAAAACCACACTTTCAGTCTCCCTTGCAGCTAAGATTTTTCAGCTGATGTGGATTTGACCAGACAGCAAAGTTGTACCTGTAATGAGAGCAATGCTTGGAACTAACCATACAAGAGCAGATTTGATGTGGTGAACCTGTGGCAGATGTATTTGATTCTTCTGGGCCAGCTTTGGCAGGGATTCTGGTATCCAGTCCCTATGGTCATTAGAATTGTGATCTGCTCGGATATTTCCCTCTACTATGAAAGCCCCAACTGCTTTGTTCCTGGCATAAAGAAGGTTATATTTATATCATAAAGGTACCGTCCAAAGCATTTTCTCAGTGAAAACATACTGTTTCTCAGACTCCAGATTAGGAAAACAGAAACTCAAAAGCCCCTCTTGCTGTCACTACCCACTCAGGAGTAACCATTATTCCAATATCTGATGCCCTGGATTGGTTTTATCTGTTTTTTAACTTTATGTAAAGGGACCATACTTTATATATTTCTTTATGCTTGACTCCTTTTGCTCAACATTGCTTGTATGATTCACCCATATTGATTCCTGTGGTTTTAGTTTGTTCTCATAGATGTATAGAGCTCCATTTTATGGGTCTATTGCAAATTACCCATTCTACTATTGATAGGCATCTGGGTAGTTTGCAGCTTAGGGTGATTGTTAATAGTGATGTTCTGAACACTGTCTATAGGTGAGCTTAATTTCATTGTGATTTGCTTCACTGTATTTGAGTGACACTGTATTTTTTTTTTTTTTACAAATTGAAATTTTCGGCAACTTTGCATCAAGCTAATCTATTGACAGTGTTTCCCCAATAGCTCATGCTTACCTCATGTCTCTGTTACAGTTTGTTTCTTCACCATTTCAGATGTTTTCATTATTATTGTATCTGTTGTGGGGGTCTGTGATTAGTGACTTTTGATGTTACAATTGTTCATTGTTTTGGAGTGCCACAAAGAGTGCCTTAAGAAGACATAAATAATCCATGTTGTGTGCTCTGACTGCTCCACTTACCATCTGTTTCCCTCTCATCCTATTCTTGGGCCTCTATTTTCTGAGACACAGCAATATTGAAATAAGGTCAATTTATACCCCTTTGATGGTTTCTAAGTGTTCAAGTGAATGGAAGAGTCACACATCTTTCATTTAAAAATCAAAGATCGGAAATGATTAAGCTTGGTGAGGAAGGCATGCTGAAAACCAAGACTGGCCAAAAGTTGGGCCTCTTGCACCAAGGGGTATAAGTTGTGAAAGCAAAGGGAATTTTCTGGAAGGAAATTAAAAGCCCCATTCCAGTGAGTGCAGAAATGGAAAGAAGGTGAAACAGCCTTATTGAAAGTTTCAGCGATCTGGATGGAAGATTGAAGCAACCATGACATTTCCTTAAGCCAAAGCCTAGTCCAGAGCGAGGCCCTAACTCTCTTCAATTTCTGTGAAGGATGAGAGAGGTGAGGAAGCTGCAGAAGAAAAGCTTTGAACTAGCAAAGGTCAGTTCATGAGGTTTTAGAAGCCACAAAGGGAAAGGTGCAAGGTGAAGCAGCAAGTGCTGAGAAAAACACCACAAATAAAGCTGGTAGTTTATGGAGGTGTTGACATTTTAAAAACCCCCATATTTTCCATGTAGACAAAACAGCCTCATATGGGAAGAAGATGGCCACCCAGAACTTTCATAGCTAGAGAGGAAAAGTCAATGCTTGGCTTCAAGCTGGGAAGGCTAGGCTGACTCTCTTGTGAGGGTGTCATGCAGCTGGTGGCTTTATGTTGAAGCCAGTGCTTATTTACTATTTTGAAAGTCCTTAGGCCCTTAAGAATTGCACTACATCTACAATGCCTGAGCTTCATAAATGGAACAACAAAGCCCGGATTACAATACATCTGTTTGCAACATGGCTTCCTGAATATTTTAAGCCCACTGTTGAGACCTACTGCTTATAAAGAAAAAAATATTCCTTTCAAAATGTTACTGCTCATTGGCAACACATCTGATGGAGAGGCACAGTGAGTTTAATATTGTTTTGATGTCTTCTAACACAACTTGCCTTCTGAAGTCCATGGATCAAGGAGTAATGTTGACTTTCAAGTCTTATATAAGAAAATTGAAAACCTTCTGTCGCATATTCACCCTTCTAGATGCCACTAAGAACATTTGTTAATCATGTGAGCATGTCAAAATATCGATATTAACAGGAGTTTGGAAGAAGTTGGAAGCGGCATTGCTGGGGATAGTTAGAGTGGGATAGGTAGAGTGACCCGATATCAGTACCTTCAGGTCCTGCCTCCTAGGCGGGGTGAGGATATAGGCAAGGCTGCCAGTGTTCTGAGCGGGAGGGAGGCCGACAGCTGGCCTCTGCATTTGGGAGGTGTAGCTTTACTAATTCCACTGCTTTGGTTGGGTCCAACTTCTTCTGTGCCGTTCCAAGATCCTTCTGCCTAACTTCTCAGAAAGAAACTCCCAGATTGTTTTTCCAGGTGAGAAGTCAAACTGAAATGATGGGGGAAGAGGGTCCTGGAATTCTAGCTGTTTCTCAAACAGCTTTCATCCATCCTTTTAAAACTTGGCTTCTCTCTCACTCTCATTCTATTTCCAGAAATACTTGCTCCTGTACTTGAGCTTTTTTTGAGGATTTTGCTGTCTTAGTGAGATTGGCTTTCGATTCTCGGATGGCATTTTAAAAGATTCAGATCTCTATAGTTTGTAAGGTCAATTACCCCTTGTTCACGTTCCATCAGCTTTACATTTTCAACATTCTTTGCTATCCCCTCAACCCGTTCTTTCCATCCTTGGGAAATCATGTCTTTAAGAAAAATCCCTTAGCCCCAGCTTTAGTGGAGGTTTATAAAGGAAGAAAACAATGAGAGTTTGTCAATTTGCCGTCTTTATGCATAACTGTTTATGTATCTTAAGTTTCTACCATTTTTCCAAGACTCACACTAGGAGATTTCAAATAATTATTATTTCAGAATATGGCAGGATCTGAAATCCTAGGGCCCTTAAGAATTATATTACATTTACAATGCCTGTGCTTTATAAATGGAACAAGAAAGCCTGGATTATAGTACAAGATTATTGACCTTCTTCTCAATATATGTAAAGTGACTACAACATCGTAAGTATATTTCATATTATTCATTTTGAAAACAGTGTTATTGGTTCTACACTTCAAAGCATAGATGTGCCTTAATTTCCATACTGGAGTGTGGGAATTTTGTATATTCAGGTTTCAAGGATTCCTTCAAGAATATCAGACTGGAAATTCAGAGCAATTGGGCTTTTGCTTGTCACTAGAGTTGGGTATTTATTTTGTTTCAATTGATTCATTGTTATGATGAATATCTTTGTGCATAAAGCTTTTTCATGCATTAGAATTACTTCTTTAGACTAGATTCCCAGGAGTGGAATTACTGGATCCCAAGCTATAAACATTTTTTAAGCCTTTAGATTCTTACTAACAAATTGCCTTCCAAAAGTTATGGCATACTTTCCTAACAGAGGACAATGGGTCATAATACATTTGTGTATGCCCTTGGGAAGGGGTAGAGAGAGGCAACGCACACACCTATTTCAGTAGCCAAGCACATACATATAAATACACACAAAATTGCGATCACTTAGGATGCCAGTTCATTTGGTTATTATCATGGAGCCAATCCCCAGAATTTTTCTGTTTGGGGTTCCACCAGTCATTACTAAAGGAACACTAATCATAAGCATAGATTCTCTGAACAACAGCTCACAGGTTTAGCAAAATTGTGAAATGTTCCAAACAGAAGCTGGGTAGTTCTTGAGATGGGGTTCTGAAGGCCTCCACCATCAGAGTATCTTCAGGGTTCCTTGTCCTTGCTGCATCCACAGGTGGGGCCAGAACCTTGAAAACAGTATACCAGGGACAGGAAGAGAGGGGTGTTCAAGGAACCCTTCTAGTCTCTGGAGCCTATCTCCTCTTGAATTAAGAACCATTTATGATGTGTGTAGGTCATTTTACTGAAGAACATGTCTGCTGTCACTCATTTCTTTAAGCAAGCAAGTAAGGCAAAAGGCTTGTACAAACTTCAAGGGGAGAAAATGGGTTAGAGGTAATCAAATGAGGATCCATCCTTTATCATCCTGCAATGAACAGATAAATCACTTGAGTAGAAATACTCCAGAGTCCATATACAAACAAGAGGGTCCATGTCATAAAGATTGGGGTCCCCCCACTTTTGTGTGTCACAGTAAGTGGCCAAGGCTACTGCTTTATTATGTGAGGTGTGTGTGTGTGTGTGTGTGTGTGTGTGTGTGTGTACTTAGTGTTATAGAAATAATAGCTCCTGGTTGGTACTTATTAGTTGACTAGAAACTCTGGTGGTTGTAGGGGTGACATAGAAGGTGCTCAAGGTAGTGATGGTTGTGACAGCAGGGTCCTCATGGGTAAACTGAAGAGTTTTGGTACCGAGTGATACAACCTTTTGACAATCCTCAGGACCCCAGCAGCCTCCTCAGCTGCTTGGAGCAACTGAATAAAGCAAGTCCACCTACCAAACAAGACCTTGTTTACTGAGAATTGCAAGTGCCTTGGTAATTTTCTTTGGTATTTTATTGTTGCATCTGTGTGAAATGTCAGAAGAGAGAGCACCTGAAAGCTAAATGTGCCGCAGGAAAGAGCTTGTCCTTTAGCGTTTGAGAGACTTGCATTCTGATTTATCTGTCGGTCAGGACCTTGGTTTCCACATCTGAAATGGGAACATGATGCCTAGCTCCTAGGATTGTTGTGAGATAAGGTAAACATCCTTGTGGAGGCACTCGGCATTAGTGCCTGCACATAGCTTATTCTCTGAGTGCTAGTTCCCTTCCTTCCTCAAGAGAGACGGCCTTTGGTGGAGGGGTCCCAGACAGAGACCATCTTGGACAACTTGTCAAGGATAGAGTTCCTGGTGCTTTGCTTCCCCCGGTTTCCATCTGATCCAATAGCTGCTGTACCCCTGGGAATCTCCTCTTTCCTCTACACCATCTCCCTGACCATGTCAGTAGTTCTCAAAGTGTGGTCCCTAGACCAGGAACATTATTGTCACCTGGAAGATCAAAAATGCAAATTCTCAGGCCTCACTCATACCTATTGATTAAGAAATTCTTGGGGGCAGGGCTCCCATAATCTCTGTTTGAACAAGCCCCCCTGCCAGATGATGCTGAGGTAGATGAAAGTTTGAGACTTACTGATCTTAAGACAGCAGACTCTCATTAATTACCTATTTTCACATTTGGTCTGTTTCTTGGACATGTTCCACCCACCTTGAAACAGAAAAATCAGCAAAAATCTCTGCCCACGTCTCCAACAGATACCCACTGTAGAGTGGAATCTTTATCCTGTCCCAGGGATAGTGTTTTATTCTTCTCACCTGTACATGAGCAGGCAACCTGCAGTGCTCAGCACTTGGCAGGGTCTCAGCCTGCAGAGGAGAAAGCCTTGCTTTCAGCCCCCCTATTGACCTGCATCTGGATTATGGGGCATAAACTTTATTGGAGTTTTCCTTTTACTCTGTATTTTATATCCTGCCAATTCTGGAAATGATTGTGTTTTTTCAAAAATGGAGAGAAAATTTTTTTTCCCAAATATTACCAAACACTTTTTAATAGTCTTGACTGTTTTCCTGATCAGGGGTTCAGGTATTATGCTAGGCATTCCTTCATTTTCCAGCTCTGAAATTCTGTTCTCTCTTTAGTAATTTGGGGAAATTTTTCATCGTGTCAAGCAGGCACCCAAAATTACTATAAATGTAAGTTGAGCTCCTAAATATTATTGTTGATATCCTTATTTCTTTCTGGCCCCTGTGTCGAGTGTGTTGGTGTGCTGAAGATTACTCAATAATTATCTCTGAATGGGAATGCTCAAAGCATATCAGGTCTCTCTCCGGTCCCCAGGTCTGTCTTGATCAGTTGCCGGCATATTTTGAATGCTATTGAATTAAGACTTCCTTGAGTAGGCTTATGTTTATCTTGCAGGAAGCTTTGCCAAGATGAAATTAGATTTCATAAGGTCCTAGATAGTTGGGGGAGCTACAATAGGGTTTTTAATATTTCAGAGAGCAATTATGTTGTGCTTGATATCAAGATCATGTAAAATATGCACCATCTTCTTCATATTTTTGGGAGGTTATCATGCAACATACTGAGAGGCCTTGGAAATTACCCCAATTTTAACAGTTGTTTTGGGTTTGGCCAGGAATGGAAATAACTTGTCAGCTCCAATAGAAATTGCTGTGGACCACAAGTTTACTTTCCAAACTTAGAAACTCTGTCCTTACTCTAACCTCTGCCCTGGAGCTCTCATTTACATTTACGCAAGACATATTTCATTATACTTGTTGTTAAGAGGAAGTGTAGTATTATGGTTAAAAGCAGATGCTGGAGCCTGACTTCTGGAGTTGGAAGCCTGCCTCTCTCTCTCCATAGCTGTGTGACCTCAGGCATGCAATCAAGCACTTCTCTGCTTCAGTTTCTTCACCAGTAGAATGGAGGTGACACCCATGACTTCACGGAATTGTCGAGAAAATTAAAATACCTCCATACAGGTAAAATGCTCTGAACATTTCTTCTTACAAAGAACATTCTCAATCATTGTTAGCTATTACTATTATACATCAGGTTCAGATCCAACGTCCCCAGTTCTAAGAGGCCTTTCTTAACTACTCAATCCAAGGCAGTCATCCCTAACTCAAATTTGTCTCCATGATACCATCACTTTACAGTGTTCAGTGTTCACTTAGCACAATGTGACAAGCTGACATGAACATTGTTCATCTGTCTATGGTTTTCTCCAGCCCCAGAACATTAGCATCATGATACCAAAGATGGTGTCTTTGGTCATTGCTGCTGAATTTGCCATACCTGGAATACTGTGTACATCATAATAGGCATTCATTAAAAATTTGTGGAATGAATTACAGGTACTAGAATTAGTTCACTTCTGACTAAACTTAGAACTATTTTTTATTTACTTTGTGTAGGGACAGGGTATGATGTGGGGCTCCCAGATCCCTTGGAGACAAGCTTTTCTTTTGCAAGTCTTGAGAACTTGGAATTCTCTTAGCTAGACTTTGGAGCATGGTTCATTCTACAGCCTTCTGAGAGCAAAACAGAAGCATGGTGAAGAGGGATATTTCTAGTCCTCTGAGGATAAACTGATTTGGTCTTTCAAGTTCTTTAAGAATTGGAAGTAAAATAAGGAGTCGATCTTTAAATTGGGGAGACTCGGCTGTCCTTATGTAAACTCAAGGAGAATGATGGAAATTGGCCACACTACTTATCCTGTTTCCTCCAATAGATGACCAGTCACTCCTGCTGTGAGCTTCTGCTAGTAAAGATCCAAGCACACATAACAATGACATTTTATGTGAGAAAAATCCCATTTCTTTTATGCCAAGCTTGGCCAAGTGTGCATAATTACATTTGGATTTTCCAATGTATGACTCCCAGGGTTGAGCTTCTGTATTTTTTTAAACACTCTCAATGTTTATTTTTTTCTATATTATCTGTCAAAAATCATAAGTTATATATAGCTATACACATCTGTATCCTACACCTGTAATAGTAAAGACTGATTACTGATATTCCTTGAAACTCAACAAAATGTTTGTCCAACCAGTGCTTAGTCATATCAAACAGGATAGTTTCTTCTGTGTAACTCTCCATCAATACCAGCTGTACGGTGAGGTTGAGATTCTAGGAGTGCCACTCTTCCCACAAGCACATCATTAAGACAACCTCCGGGAAATTGACTCACTCAAGAATGTTAATGGAAAAAAGAAAACTGCCAACAACAACAAAAACAATAACAAACTGGATTTCTGCCTGGATCTCTAACCATTTCTATGAATGCTTAATTTTAAAATTTAAGTCATCTTTACAAATTTTAAGCACTCCAATTTCAGCACAAATAACAGAAAGACTACAGATACCTTTAAGTACATACGTTAGTAACTGCACTGAATCAAACTCTTCTCCATCCTTAGAAACAAACGAAAAGTCTAATAAGAAAAAGAAATACAGTCTAGAAAAATAATCATGGTGAATCTGTTCCATTGTTTGATAAGATTAATTGAGGCAGATTCAATTACTTCATCTTGTTTTGGAGAGAAAATTTCATCTATTTTTGCCAAGGAGAAGAAATCATTTCATTTGAAGTAGCAAACCAGTTATTTTTTATACTATTTTTTAAAGACATCTAATTGACCTTCCCTGAAATGGATAGTCTAAACTGGTCAGGTTATTTCTTGGTATAGCAGGTATATTATCTATTAAGTTAATTTTCATTTTAACTCAAGGCATATATATAAGGCTGCCCTAAATTATTAATTGTATGTATTATTAAGCCTGGTAAGATCTTTAGAAAAGGATGCCTCTGGCCAAACATTTGGTGTTCAAAATGAGTATTACTGATGTGAACTTCTCTATTTCATACATTAGGGCTCAGACAATCTGTGAGCACTAGAACAACCACTTTATATCTCAAAGTTACCCTCATCCACACAGATAGTGGAGTAGTTTCTTTTCTAATCTTCCTGTTAATCAGGATGAGATATGCTACAGGAATAACAAATCTTAAAGTTTCAATGCAAGAGAAGGTGAATTGCGAGGTCTGTGGTGGATTCAGGTGATTGGTCAGGCAACCTTTCCCCCAAGGAGTGACTCAACAAATCAGGCTGCTATCAGATGATGCACTTAATCTCTGCTTTCATTGGCCATATCTGGTCACATGGTAAATAAATTGTGTACCAGGGTCTTAGAAGCATGATCTGCCAAATTACTCAGGAAGGGGAAAAGAAGTGGATATTAGTGTACACTGATAATGATTCCTACCACTTCCAAAGTAAAATGGTTGCTATTGTGCTTCTCAAGAAAAACTGGGACAACTCACTTGGCACCAACTCTTCAAATGGATGTTACTCCAGTGATTTTGCTTTCTGTACCAAGATTGTGGTGCAACTTAAATTTTCTCTAATGAGGAAAAACAAATGCCATATTTAATATTTAATGGGACAATTGCTAGACTACGACCCAATAATGCATAGGATTTGGATGTGGGGAGAATGTAATATTTCAAGGCCTTGGGACTGTAAGCAACAATTTAGAGACAGGAATGATTATGAATAGTACCATTAGCATGACATTAGAAAGTCACTCAGTCAAGAGAGTCTTTGAAAGGGATGCTAACAATCTAGAAAACATATTTCCTGACTTCTCAGGATCAGAAATGAAATATATAGAGATGAAATACTCAGTTTCTTGGGTAGAGTTGCTAATTTTCTTTCAAGACCTGTGGATGCCTACCATATGTTACACATTGAAGTAGAAGAGCACACAAATATTGGTAAGACATGGTCCAAACTCTCAAAGTGATTTAGTGGAAGGTACTGAATAATAAAATAATAACTTCTACCTGACATGAAGAAGCTTATTCAAGGTGAACTGACAGCTTGAAAGGCCAGGAAAGTCTTTAGGCAAAAAAGAAGCATTGATTTATTTATGTTTTAGTAAAACACAAATTGTATACATTTATCATGTATAACATTATGTTTTGATGTTTGTATACACTGCAGAACGGCTAAATCAAACTAATTAACATACCACATACGTATTGTATCATTTTTTGGTGCTAAGAATATTTAAACATTGAAACTCAAATGTAGAAGAATATACAACCGAGGACCCAGTAGATAAGGGGATAAGAACATTCTAGATAGAGAAAACATTATATAAAGGCCAAAGTAACAAACAAACATCAAAAACAAAAACACATTTGCATTAGAAAAGGAAGACAGAATGTAACCTGGTTAGAGTGGTAAGTGAGGGTCAAGACACTAAGAACCTTGTCTGCCTTGTTAAGAAGTTTGGTCTTTATCCTGAGGACCGTGGGATGCCGTTGAAGGATGCAAGCAGGGAATGATAGGCATCAACCACTTAATTGCCTCTGGTAGTTGATAGGAGGATGTTTTGAAGATGTTGAGACTGAAGGCACAGAGAGACTGGTGGGGACACTGAATTGTTGGTCCAGGTAAGGGATGGTGGGATCAGCACTAGGGCAGTGAATGGCCCCTGGAGATGAAGACCAGTCCTGTTGTGACAGCAGAGAGAAAGCAGCAGTGGTATCTTTCACTTCTGATTCTGCTTGGCTTAAGGATACAGAAGGGCATGGCAAGGGTAGGATTCATTTAACTTCAGGCTTGCCAACTGTAGTGGACATTGTCCAGAGCCAATTCATCAGGCCCAGGTACCCATTCACCAGCTTCTGGGAGTGTGAGCAGATGAAGTAAGTCTCATGGATAGCCTACTTGTCCATAGAATGGTCTTCATTTATCTGACCCTGGAATTTACACATGTTCCATCTTGAGGAAACTCAGGATCAGTGATGGCCTTGTGCCCTGGCACAAAAGGTTGGATCTAAAGGAGGGGACAACTCTCCACTATAATTTGTCTCCAGATCACCATGTCAATCAATTCAAGCAGTAGACTTAGTATCTAAGTTCAAATCCTTGCCTATCTCCTTGCTCTTCCCTATCCTGTTTTCCTTTCTCTCTTTCTGTCTTATAATCAATCACGTGCACCCAAATCCTTGTTTCAGAATCTGAGATAGCAGGAAATGGAGGAGATGGATGCTGATAATGTTGGGGAGGCGGGACCACAAACAACTAGCTATATGAGGAATGAGAATTCAAAAACATAATGTGGGAGTATGTTGGAAGATAAATAAGGCAATGAAACCAAGGGAGAGATACTGTCATCCTTTTTGCCAAGCTTTTTAAGGAGAACCAGAGTTCTTCAAGGCACAGATAGGCATTCTACCCTTGGGAGTATGGGATGCTGCTGCCCTCTGCCCTCAAGGCACCCAAGTTCTGTGGGACTGAGTTTTAAGACCTGTTTGATAAAATACCAGGGATCAGCCAGTGCTACTCATCTGTTTGCAAAGCAGATGTGAGTGGTGGTGGAGAGCCATCGGAGGATCTGAAGTGGGCTGGTCTTGTCTTGTTGCAGTAGGGTCAACCTGGGTAATGAACCTGAAGTTGCTAGACCTTAGTCACCTTGTCTGAAAAGAGAAGGGGTGAGACCAGATAATCTTAGCATTTCCCAGACCTGAATTTATTCCTATCTTTTAAAATAGAATTGCAAATGCTGATAGCATTTCTCTCTCTCTCTTTCTCACTCTTTCTCTCTGTCTTACAGTCTCTCTCCTTTGCCTGGGTGGTTCCTAAGGCGGTGGGCTGCAGAAATAGATAAAAATTTCCTCTGGCTCGTTCCTTCCCCTTTCCTGAGCTATCTTTACAAAGCCTTCGGCTTCCTCTTGTCTCCTTTATGCTAAATAACACTACCCATGTGGGGAGAAGTCATTTTTAGCGTCTGCGTCTGGGTCGAAGGCTCCAAGCCCAGTTTCCCCATTGTTTTGCTGTCTCCTGTGCAAAGCAGTCTTTACCATGCTTGAGGGCTGCGCTGGCCAGGAGGAAGCCTGGGCCAGAGTGGAGGGTGGCGTTTGCAGTCACTCTCCTCCCACATTGAAAAAGCATCAAGTTGCTGGCACACAGAACAATACCGAGGGGGATTGGCTGGGTTTTTTATTTTCTACTTCCCCTTCCAGAAAGCTTTGCTTCATCTTGGCATGGAGACAAAAAGGCAACTACCCCCTTCAGCAAACACTATAAAACCATCTCCAGACAAACCCTCCCTCAGTGCTTTAATCAGGCAGCTGCAAGGCACCATGTCCAGGCTGAGGCCCGGGGCTTATGTGCAAGGATGAAGCTCTTCAGGTCGTCTGAGACACTGCGGGTGGTGCCACTCATCATGACTCTTGGTCTATTTATGGGTGAACCACCGAAGGGGAATAAGGAGAGGAAGTAGGAGAAGAGCATGGCAAAAAAGAGAGAAGGAAGCAGGGGAAATTGTGGGAGGAGATGATAGAGATGAAGGAGAACAGGATAAAGAAAGTAACTAAGGGACAAAGTAGGCAGAAGGGGGATCGGGAAGAAAAAAAGAGGAACAGGGAGAAGAAGAGAGAAGCAGAGATGTGGATGTATCCAGAAATGGCAGTGAGGGGTGGAACCTTGCTCATGGCAAAGAATTTTGGAAGAGGAGGGCCAGGGGTTTTTTAGCACAGTTAAATTGAAGGGTGGCCATGGGTGAAATAAAGATGGTGAGAAAAATGTGAAACACCTGACATTTTGGTAGATCCAAGATAGAAAGAAATGAAGAATATAAGTAGCAGAATTAGATTTTAAGCCCAGGACACCCTGACCTCCTAGCCCATTTCCTGGCACATCCTCATCTGTCCAGGCACAGAACAAAATTCTTGGAGTTGCCTTCCTTTAAGGAAAGAGTGGGCTTGGGATTATGACCTTCCTCCCAACTCTCTGCTGGGTGAAACAGAAAAGAAGATGCCTTAGGAGTCCATCTAGTAAGTCAGGACATGGAGTTCTGCCTACTAGCTTCATAGCCTTGGACTTGACCTGAACTTTCTGAACTTCAGCGCCCTCACATGTGAAATGGGGATAACAACATCATCAGCTGGGCAGCGCTGCTGTTCAGCCTCAGCGGGTGGAGGGTGGGGCATTGGGTGGGGGGTTTCTGTAGGGCTTTGTTTTCTCCTGTTTGTCCTTGAAGTTTTCCAGTAGGGTTACCTGAGTGACTGTGGGGTTCCCAGGAATAAAGTCTTTCTCTCCAGCTCTGGGCTGCAGCCTCTAGCTAGGCCTCAGGAATTGTCTCTCTGATGATGATGAAGCCTTCATCAATCTTAGTTGAAAGGGGCCAGTGATTGTGATCCCAGAAGCACGTGCCACGGCTCCTCTAGCACCATCTTGACCCCTGGTGGCTCTCCGTGCTTAGAATTTATGGGAACTGGGCATGCTAAGGATCTAATGGGCAGCCACAGTCCACCTTTTGCTGAGCCAATGCAAGAGGAAATACAACCTTGTACTCTTGCTGTCTGTTGGTGAAATGAAACCATGAAGCTGGCAATTTTCCCATAGCACATCAGAGCTGATTCATTGAACTCTTTGAACTATTTCTTTTTTGGCCTTTTTGGTTTATTATTCCCCATTCCTAGTTCTTTTTCCTTTGACTTGGGGCTTGTGACTATCATGAGGCAGTGTACCCTTGGGTAAACATCAGAATGAGGCCAGAGTCACTTTGCATCACTAGAAGGAGAGCACATTTGTGGTCCAATTAATTTGTCTAAATTGGTCAAGAAAGAAGCTCCAGATCAATATCTTCATTGTGAATCATTTTCCCATCGCCATTATTTACCAAACCCCAACAGGGCTGTAGACTTCCCCCTCATATCCTCACCATGTTCCCCTTAGGTTGGAGGAGAAGGATTGTTCCATTTTCCACTGCATTACAGAGAGGATCAGAGAGGTAAAAAAAGGATCTATGGAACCACAATAGACAGAGACTAGTTCTCCAGAGTCACAGATCCAGAGCTCCCAGGAACAGTCCTATGGAATGCTGTGTGTAGGACATTTGTGGCTGAGGCAAGGGGAGATGCATCCATGTGGATATACAAAGAAACTCTCCTGGCTGTTGGTGGAGGTCAGAGTGGTGATCATGGCCCACTCTGCTGAGGTTAGCTGAGGTAGGGATCCTGGTTTTGTTAGGGTTAATGGATATTTAATTGAGATATATGCTGAAGAAAAATTGTGTGTAGGAAAGAGTGCCAAAACCTCAGACTGAGATGACTTTGGTCATAGAAGGGTAAAAAATTAGTTTCAATGGTTGGTTCTAAGCAATTAAGGTTGTGAAAGCAATGGAGAGTCTTTCCCTTCCCTTGCAAGTGTACCCTCTCTCTCTCTCTCTCTCTCACACACACACACACACACACACACACACACTATACTTACACTCTTCCATTGTCACCACCACCACCACCACCATCACCATCTAGAGCTTAAGAGAGAGCCAGACTGCGCTTCTGGGTTAGCCTGAGAGGCATCCTAGTTTTTTTTTTTTTTTTTCTAATTGCTTCTGGAAGTCCATGCAGGCATGCTCCACATAGCTGTCCCTTCACAGGGAAGGAAAAGGGAGCAATATTATGTAGGAAGATGTTTCTGTGCCTTTTCCCTGCCTGGGGTGCTGGGTGTCTGCCAGGGCTGGAGAGATTAGGGAAGAATTGTGTCCTTCTTTTCCCGAGAGAGCTCCTTCTTGTGTCTAGGAGCTTGGCTCACACCTCTCTACAGCACTAATCAGTTTGCATTACAAGGACCTGTTTCCAAGACTGTCTCCACCACTGCACTGTGAACTCCACTGAACCATGGGCAAAACCTAATCCATTGTTCTCTCTGAGCACAGAATCTGCTGGGGAGAAGCTGGAAAGAAGGCACAGAGGACAGAGGTAGAAGATGGCATTAACCTGGTATCTTCACCACAGTTTCAGATCTGGTCTTCTTCCTGCAGATACAGAAATGCAGACCCAACCCCAAAGGAGAGTTCCAGGAATTTAGAAATACAAAGAAATTCTCAGGAAATTGAGACAGAAAGTAGTGTTTGTTTTATTATAGGAAGCACACACTTTAAACCCAAGGTGCTGGAATAGGCCAGATCAGGCCATTATCTCTCTGCAGACAAATGTGAGGCAAGAACATTGGTCCCACTTGGAGGGTTTGTTAAATTATAGAAGGCTCCAGCCCTGAATTTTTGATTCACTAGGTCTGGGTGGGGACCCATAGATTTTCTACGAGTTCTGCATTTTCAACAAGTTCCCAGGTGATGCTGATGGTGTAGATCCAGGCATCTCCACTTTGAGAACCACTCATTTAGCTCACTCTGAGGATATCACAGGAGTGGGGAACATGCTTCAATGGTCCTCAAAGGCTGGGAATCTCTGGGAAATCTGGACATTTGATCAAGGTTGATGTATAACACATTACACCCACTTTTCTTTTGTTGTGTCCTTGTAAAACCTAAGCAAAAAAAAAAAAAAAATCACTGTGGCAGAAATGATTCTAAGCAACAAAATAACCACCACCACAAACAAATGAAACAATAATGGATGTACTGTGTTGTAAAGTGGTGTTTTTAGTTGGGAACAACCTCAGTTCAAGGCATGGTCCAGGGGTGCTAGAGTTTGCCTGCAGGATCCTCAACCAAGGGCACAGAGGCAGGTCAGGTAGCTCACATGCTCAAGGGAAACCTTGCCAGGAAACTGGGGCGAGGATGAACTGCAATCCACACCTGTTTTTTCCTCAGCACAGCTGCCTCCTAAGGCATGGACGCCTCACCATCTGTGCCTTTAACATGTGAAGTGCATTCTAAAATATACTATTTAATTAAAAATGATATTTGTCAGCTTACTGCTGCACCAGCTCCCTCTCTATGTGCTGCTGGTAGTGGCTTAGTACAAAGAGAAGCAGGAGTGCAGGGGCAGCCACCCAGGGGTGCAGAGGATGGGCAACAGTGTAGGAAGTTGGATGCACAGCTGACAGCTTTTTATAGCCAGCAATCAAACCCTCCTGGTGTTCTCAGGGTGTAGACAACCCCAATGCCCCAAAGGTCCAGGGCTCACAGAATAAGGTGCTGATGTTTCCAGAAAGGATGGGCGCCTCTGAAACTCTTTGTGGATTTTTTTTTTTCATCCTTCCTCCCACCTGCAGTACAGAACCTATAGGTAAATATTAATCAATCAGTGTATCTACCTAAATACACTCTAATAACACGTAACTACTGTTGCTGAGACACATCCCTGCCTGAAAGCTCTCAGAGTACTTGGTCTCAGAGATAGAATGTACCTTCTTTTGTCACAGCCCAAAGTATGCCTCTGTTCAGCCGGTGTGCTTCCTCTCTCGTGAGAATTCGGAAGATTTTTTCACAGCCTGAGTATGTCCGGCTTGTTCCTACTGTGCTATGAATTTATGCTCTGCTCAACCTGTACCACCTTCCCACGAGTGAATGTCTAGGGGTGTCATCTGGGCTTTTAACTCTGTTGCCAGCTTTGAAATAAATTGTAACAACAATCTGGGCAAAAGAGAAGAGGTGGAGGAGGTCCTGAAGAATTCAAGGGGTGAAAAAGGGGTTGGGAGAGATCCTGATTCTAGGAAGGCATGTTTTTTGTTCATTTTCTAAAAAAAAAAAAAAATTCTTCCCAGTTCATTGTGTGCCCAAAGCCTAGAACTGTGTATGGGTTTCTGCAAATTGTTATAGCTTATAGATTAATTTGTGGCTGAAAGGGAGAAGGACCACTAGGTGGAGCTACAGAGAAGCATCTTTGGGAAGAAGCAGTAAGCAACTGGCTTACTTTGTGGTCTTGGAAAAAAGTTTATTTTTCCCATCTTAAAATGAAAGTTCAGACCTAGCAAGTCTTTGCATTTCGGGGTTTTTTCTTACAGAAGTGGTACCTACTTTTAGCATTGCCAAGCATCGTCCTTTCAATCTCAAACCACTTGCCAACAATTTTGCTTCCTCTTCTATCTCCTCCCTCCCTCTTTCCTTCTTCCTTCCCTCTGTTTCCCTCATTCCTTCCCCCTCTCCCTCCTTCTTTTTCATTTCCTCCATCCTTCCTTTCCTTTCTCCTTCTCTTTCTGATTAAGGATTCATTTTTCTGCTGGGACCATCCAGTTTACATCCTCTCTGAAAAGCTCTCTTTCAGGGAGAAGCTATGGATAAAATCTCCTTGGACTCTGGAAAAAAAGCGGGGAGGGAGTGGGTAGAGCGGCTCGCTCTCTTATGTCTCTCATTTTCCTAGACTGGTTAGCATTACTGCTTTGGAGAAATTCTTTCAGAAAACTTCCAGCTGAATATTTGTGTAGCACTTCACAGGGAGATACTAACAGTTGTCAGAATAATCCAGTAGTCTCATCTCACTAACATATTTGTGAAACTTATTTGAACTTTTTGTCCCCTTTTTAAAGCATGGAATAGTTTTACTGTCATACTTTCAAACATAAACATTTTCAAATCCAGAGTGCACAGATAATAAATAAATAATGCTCCAAAGTTTTAGATTAATTGGTAATTAATTTTTGCAAAGAGCTTTGGAGATGAAAAGTGTCGTACCATCATGTCAAATTAGCATTGATTACAGAGATTTCTAAATTTAACAACATGCAAATGTTGGCTTTTTTCAGACCTCTTGTATTGTGTTTCCAGAACAAAAGGGCATTTCTTTAGAATCTTGCATCAATTGTTGGATAGATGAGAGAGAGAATCAGTGACCTCAATGAGCATAGCAATCAGTCTGATAGTAAACACTAGCAGATGCCTAAGAACTTTGCTGCATTGGGAAGGCATTCTGTCTCACAAGACAGGCATACTGGGGGCGGGTATGGCAAGGCAAGGCAAGATGGTTCACTATAGCAGTCCACAAATGCACCCTTCCTCATAGGTGGAGATAATGAAATTAATTGGACTAATATTTTGATTTGGTCATCAAAGATCAAGAAAGACCATGCAAGAGAGGTGGGAGGGCTGATGAATCCTCAGGATAGCACACCACAAGGTGGTGACATTGATCATAGACCATGATGCTGTATAGGGACAGTACAGGCCATGGGGACACACCAACACAAATCACTATTCACCCAGCTGTTTACTGGTTATAAGATGCTGAGGATACTTATTGACCTTCCTTGAGTTTCATTTCTTCCCTGAAAAATGGGACAATAATACCTTCTTTGGGGGCTTGTTTAATAAATATAGACAAGCAAAGCATTTAACACAGGGCCTGGCAGTGATGCCTGAGGACAAGCAGAGAGGGTTTCCACATTCTAGATAAGGACCCTACAGGGTAAAGGTGCTTGGGACACCTTCAGCATTACAAATAACTGACATGGGTGTCCTGATTTGGAATTTATAAAACACAGTGTTATTCTTTCATGTTGTCCTCAAGACTTCTTTGTGTGTAGATCAAGGCGAATAGAATTTCCCCAAAGCGGAGATGAGGAGACTGAGTGATTTGCCCACTATTAAATATATCCTGAAATCCAGATATGTATTCCAAGCCTACCACTGCCGTGCTACATCATTTCAGGTACTAGTAGTCACCCCAGGGTGAAAAAGGAAGGAACCAGAGGAAAATCTTAGTCCTGGAGCATAGAAATCATTCCTCACAGAGGGAGAGGGCACCACCACTCTCTTTATTCCATGGGTCGGAGAGTCACTCATAGCACATGCACACACACACACACATATACACGTACATGGACCACGGATACACACAGGCATACACACACACAGGTAATGACAGACACACAGATACATACACAAATATAGATGCATATATGCACACACAGATTTAGTCACATATTCAGATATTTCTCAGGTTATGAGAAGAAACTGACAGATAAGACAGTTAACCAAGTGCCCCCAATTCATAAAAAAAGGAAGCTATCATTTCCAAAGGTGAAGTCTCACTTTTTTTGTGTGATGCAGAAGAAAGTCTGGCTTGCAACCTGGTGAAAGAGGGAAAGAACTGCTTGCTAGTTCTAGAAAGGTGACAGTGGTGTGCTAATCTGGGTTTCACGGTACTACACATTTTACTTTTCCTCCCACAGCTTTGCACTAATGTCTCTTTCACACATTCTTTCCTTTGCTTTTTATGAAATAATGCTGACAAATAGAGGACTTCTCTTTTGTCGAAAAGAGTTTTATTTGAGCATGTTTCCATAACGACAGACTTTTTTTTTATATATAGAAACAACATACCTGCTTTTAAAAAAAAGTTATTCTGGAATCAAAGTGTGAGTTACTGTATATCTGGCAAGTTCCCAGGATGCTCTGGAGGCAAATAGAAGGGGACCACAATATCTTCAAATCAGTGGGCTCATGGACAAATGGGTTGCAGTTTGCTTTGCTTGGTGGATTCCCTCAGGATGCAGGTGCCCTGGTGGCATATGTCCAGGACAGCATCCTGAAGACTCCCCACATCAGGCAATGCTTCTATCTCTGCTCACCTTCTTGTTCTTTCCTCCTCTCTTTCCCCTTCTTTACTTTCCTTTTCTTCACTCTGGCTTAGCAGGTTAACAGCATGCTTCTTTCTTCTCCACATATACATCTCACACTTTGCTGCATAACTGAGTCTCCTGGGCAAGATAATGAGGCTTGAGGCCTCATCCCAGATATTCTAAACTAGGTCTGAGAATCTGCATTTCTAAGTTTCAGATGATTCTGAGCCTACCAGCCTATTCTGAGTCCTGATGACAAATGAAGGACAATTTCAGATCATAGAGAACATTGTCTGCCTGAGAATGTATATGATCCTGGCCACTCCCCATGGACAGATGGAGAAGTTGAGGCTCAGGGAGCATCCACAATTTGTTCGAGGTCAACTATTCACTCACTCATTTATTCTTTGAGTCATGGAGTGATTTCTTCTTTGATAAAATTTTTTAAAGGCCCAATCCCTGTGATAGAATAGGAAATACAGATAGGAACAAAGGTTGGTAGCTCTCCTCAAAATATCTATAATATAGTAGATTGCACAGCTCATTGCCCCAAGAACCAGTACTAGTAATTCCAGACTTTATACTTTCAAAAGTTTTTGAAAAGTAAACTCACAAGAAGTTCTAAAAATAAGACAATGTGTTCCTGTGTACCCATCATCCAGCTTCTTTCAGTGGTAATGTTTTAGGAAACATGATAGTTTCAAAATCAGATAATCGACATGGGCATGATTCAGTTAACTATTATAGAGCATATTCAAATCTCCTCATTGTCTTTTTATTATAGCATAAGTCTACCAGTGGACCTACTGACCTCATTTAGCCTTGGCTCATCATTAAAAATGGCTTCTGATCTCTGGAACAATAGCTGCTGATCAAAAATGAAAATGCAGAAGAAACAAACTCTACTTTGGGTAAAGTTGATTTTCAAACAATAAAAACAAATGCAACATCTAGTGGACAGGATTGGTTCCCTGACTAGGTCTCCTTGTTTCAGAAAAACCTGGTGTATAAAAACTGGCTGCCAAAGGTGGAAGGTACTGAAAGACTGAAGAAAGAGTGGAAAGATCCAGGATTGCACAGAATGCAATTTATTAGGGATGTACAGACAGAAGCATATCTTAGGCAACAGTAAGATAGGAGGCTCCTTGCACCCTTAGGCGGACATGATGGTTTATATGTTAGGTTGGATAAAAGGTGGCCAATCAGAATGTACCCAGGCTTTCTCAAAAATTCACATGTCAAGCATCAGTTAAGAGATGCTGCAGGTGAAAATACTTGGCTGCAGGAAATACTTGACTGATTATCTTAACAATTTTGTTTATCCTACAGGGTTTGGAATGAATGCCAGGGTCACCTGGTAGCACGAGGGTAGTTACAACAAAGATGGCTCCATTCATGTTAAGCTGGATTCCTACATCTCTTTACTGGACCAACGTACTTGTTCCTAGATGCTGTTAGTATTGGTCACAACTGATTTATAGCAGCCCCTTCTTTGGAAAATTGGCTTGTAATCAAACAGGAGCTGCCTGGCTCATAATGTAATGCTCCTTTCCCCATCTCCCAAAACCCACAGCCTGCAGCCAATGACTGACTTAGATGGGGGTAAAGAAAACCAATCTTCTTGCCTCAAGATAGGATCAATTCTGTGACATAATTCATAATCCAGAACCCCCAGTAGGATAAAGTGCAGGCTTATCTCCAGCTGCAACCATGTTCAGCTGAGTCCTTTGCCCCATCCTGTCCTCTTACTGCCTTTCTCCTGAGACCATACATTGTAAATTCTTTGTAAGACTTGCTTATCTGAACCCCATGCACACTCATCCTAGGGAACTTAAACAAAGGCATATGCATATTTTCTCACTTTTTCATTTTAGAGAAGGACAGTTCTACACTCAAAATAGATTACCTTATAGCACTTAGAACACCCTCATTCACTCTTGCAGATATACATAGATACACAAACACATGCTGGCTCACTTGCATACCCTCCTCACTGTGCACTCTCTCATGCTTATCATAACCAAAGCTGCATGGCCAATGGTGATTGGGCAATCCCAGGTAACTATCTGGACCTTCTATGGTGTGCACATACAAATAAAAAAATTGAAACCCGGGATCATTGGTTTTGAATCTCATGTCACATTGGGTCTCGTTGGTTTCTGGACATTACTTTGACATAATCAATACAATATGATTAGAAAACAATTTTAAATGTAGCATAACATCTTAGCTGAAAATCCAAAATATTGTCTCCTTGTCTCACCATTTACACAAAGTCAACTTTAAATTAGATTGAACTGAACCTATCATTCAGTTCTCCTTTAGCAGAGAATAATATCAATAAGGCCACTCTTGTCCTGCTGGAATGATTATGAATCATACAAAATCATAAAGGACTACAGTCTTTCAAGAGCACAAAACTGGGATATAGGAGTCCCAGACATTCCTTCATCTGCTAGCTGTGAACCCCCGAGAATGTTCCCTTAAAATCTCAGGCTTATTTTCCCATAACATGAAGACAATATACTTTCTCCTGCTTGTCCCAGGAAGCAAGGATAAGCTTATTTAAATGGAAGTGCTTTATAACTTGTGAAGTACTAAAGAGAGATGTCAGGATCGTTTTCTAGGTCCTCAGCCCTGGTCCTGAGCTCTCCTTTTTCCCTTTGTTAAATGTCCTTCCTCCTTTTCTGCTTTCTCCCAAACCAAGCATTGATACCTTTTTCTTGCCTGCCAGCAAAGACTCCTCTCTTTTCTATGTTTTCTTTGAGGTACTCTGACTCACTTAGAATTCATTTTTCCCATGAATCTGACTGAAAGCAAGATAGAAATATGATCTAATAATGAATGCTACAAATATGATCTAATAAGGGAATGCTGGAATTTTACAGGTACTTAATCACCCTGGATGCCCCAAATCTGGATTAAAGCACAGGAAAGAAAATGTGTCTAGTCTTTAGACTTTGGTTTATTCTGCAATATGATTTTGTGTTCTTGCAACCAAGATATCACAAACAAGTCCTGGTATTTTTCTGCAAATACCCCAGGGGTGCTCAGCATTTCTTTTATGGGATATTTGATACTGTTGAATTGCACCTCCTTAAATAACCTTGTAGTCTGCTGCAAACACAGCAGCTAAGGAGTCGGTAGGCATTCAAGAAGGAGGATATAAAGCATGTGGTGATGGGGCCAATACTTCTAGATTTGGAGATAGCTACTTGGGTCCAGTTTTCACTTTCTCTTGCTGCTGGAAATAAACTCTGAGTTCCCTCCTTCCTATGTGAAGTCAGACATCTGCATCCTTTCTGAAGCCTGCCTCCATATGGAATGCCAGTAGCATCAAAATATAACAGCCCAGGTTTTATCTGCTGTAGAAATATGGCATTTATTGACATGAAGTTAATGATACTGGAGCACACCAGAGGAACTAAAAAGATTAAACTTTTACCCAAGACAATCCATTTCCAAAAATGTATGCAAGTTACCCTAACACTTGTTTAGTAGATATAGTCTAAGCAGTTGAGTAGCCCAAGAAACAATTCAAAGCCTGAGCCTTCTGGCAGTTTTTACTGCCTATTTTTGGAGCCTGCCGAGTGAATTCTCCAGCAAGTCTTAGTTCAATTTCATCAACAAGGTTGACTCTGAAATGCAAAGACTGCTAGGTTGACTTGAACATTTTGAACTTTTCAGCTTAAAGAATATTTAAAGTATAATCAAAAATGTTTTAATACATTGCAACGTCACTCCTTCATAATAACAAAACAATAGTAGCCTCAATAATTTCTACCTTCCTTGAGGAGGGCCAAATCAGTAAATGGAATCTCTGTCCACTGGTGACAGCAGCCTTCCGGGGTCATTTTGAGGCTTTGTTTTCCATTCCCATATCTGACACCTGAGCAAGTCCTGTTGTTTCCACTTCCATAATTATTAAATCTTTCCATACCTCTAAATGCCTATTGTCCCTATGTTAGCCTAAGGACCTGTCCTATCTTTTCTGGATTATTAAAATCATGTCTTTGAGGAGCCACAATCAACCCTCTTCAGTCTATTCTCCTCACCTCTGCTAGAGTAACTTATAAAGATGTAGATCTGGTCTCAGGTGTAAGACAGCACACTGAGACAGCTAGCCTTCCTGTCTCTCAAAAACTCCTTAAAG
The DNA here is from genome assembly GCF_047511675.1 of Marmota flaviventris. Taxonomy (NCBI): domain Eukaryota; kingdom Metazoa; phylum Chordata; class Mammalia; order Rodentia; family Sciuridae; genus Marmota; species Marmota flaviventris. Next base: position 193,402,471 of record NC_092498.1, read on the forward strand.
GACAAAGGAAATTTTTTTTTAGTTTAAAAAATTTTTAATATGTTTTAATTAGTTGTACATGACAGTAGAATGCATTTATGTGCTTTGATATATCATACATAGATGGGATATAATCTTTCATTTTTCTGAGTGTACATGTTGCAGAATCATATTGGTCATGTAGTCACAGAGGAACTAACAAAATTAATAATGGAAAGATAATAGAATTGAAAGATAGTAGAATGAAACAGACAAAGGAGATTTTAACAACAATAATTTAAACACCAGGATGCTGGACGATAAAGGCAGAATCCTACAATGAAAGGGAATCTTTAAGGAAATCCTAGATAATGAAAGACAGATGTGATCAGTTTGACAAAGACAATCGAGTGGGAGAAACTGCAGTCTAAACACTTGCAATGAGAAAAATCTTCAAAGGAGTGCAGAAAAAGCTCCAAGGTCAAGGTCAACAAATACAAAATGATGGCCATAGGATGACCACTAGGATTATTAGTGAAAAAACAGAAATAGTAGCATCTGAGAATTCTGGGTGTGTCCCTCTTTCTCTCACTTCTCATACAAAGAGCACATGACAAAGTCCAGGAATTAGTTTCTAAAGAAAATGTGTAGACTTTCTAGGAAGATATCCTCCTGTGGCTTGGGGATCTACAGAAATGCTGAGCAGATCAGAAATTCCTGCAGAAATTAACTCAGCAAAATTAACATTAGAAATAAACAAGGGCATCAGAAACAAAGCTGTTCCCCTCTGCAAAGCATTCCAATATGAAACATGACAGTTCTGGGAAACTCTGCCTGCTGACTGCTCCCTATCCATGCACCCAACAGGGAAGTGTGCAGGTCACCAGCCCATCCCCTGTCCCATGTGGAGCCTGCTGTAGAGCCTGTTTTTAGCTGTCCCACTTTTGGAGAAGCCCGTGAAGGAAACGGATCTGCTCTCTACTCATGAGACTAACTCCCAGTCAAAAATTGCCAAACATTTAAGGAAAACCAAAGCACAAAAGAAAAGGGTTAAGATAAAACAAAACAAAAACCAACCAACCAACTAAACAAAAAATAACAGCAACCTGATTTTGAAGAAACAGAAATAATTGAGAAATTAAAATAACCCTTAATATCCTAAGAAAGAGAAGCAGGCGGATATTGTTTCTATTAAACAGAAAGATGTTATAAAAAGCACAAGCAGTTAGTAGAAATAGAAATCCTTGGTAACCAAGAATATGTTAAATACAATTGAAAAACAAGAAATCAGACAAGAAGTCTGACTAAGTAAGAATTGAAAAGCCAGGGTTGAACACAAAAGTTGGAAGATAAGTTAAAAAAAAAAATCTCCAATGGTGAAAAACAAAAGTCAAAGAGTTCACCGTGAAATGGACATAAACTGGACTGTGTTCACACATGAAATAGTATACAGGAATGAGGATGAGAATGTTACACCCCCACACAGCAACAATGGGATATAATTTCTCATTTTTCTGAGTGTACATGTTTCTGAGTAATAATGGAAAGATAGAAGAATGAAACAGACAAAGGAGATTTTTAAGAACAATACAGGACAGTTTGTGAGATGAATCTCACAAACAGAGTTGAGCAAAAGAAGTGAGTCACAATGAACACATGCAGTATTATTCCACATATATGTGTATACAAAGTTCAAAACTAGTCAATACTACCTCACGGCATTAAAGAAAAAGGAAGTGAAGAAGGACTCTTAGACAGCTTGAGGGACCTTCTGGGTTTGTAACACTCTCTTTCTTGCCTGGATATTGGTTTTACAAATTACTCAGTTTGTGAAAATTCAGCAATTTGTACACTTCTGTGTGCTTTTTTACTATGTAAATTATACTTATATAAAAGTTTTTTTTTTTTTTTTTGCAGTCTTGCTGTGTTGTGCAGGCTGACCTTGAACATTTGAGCTCAAGTAGTCCTCTTGCCTTAGCCTCCCAAGTAATTGAGACTACAGGAGCATGCCATGCTCTACTTGTATAAATTTTACCAAAAAGAGTAAAACAAATATAAAGTTTATCCTTTCAAATGTATCAATTTGTCCTTAGTGGTCTGGGTTTATATTATATTCAGAAAGTTCTTTCCTAATCTGATATTATAAGTTTCTGTTGCTTGATGCTTTCTTCTAGTAGATTTATGGCTTAATATTTTTGTTGTTATTTAAATTTCAAATACATCTAATTCTTTACAAATCACCTCATATTTCACCCACAATGTATATTTAATAAATTTCCTATTGTTAAAAGTATAGGTTGAAAAATAAAAGTATAGGTTGTATTCAGTTTTCACTATTTAGAAAGAGAGTGTGTGTGTGTGTGTGTGTGTGTGTGTGTGTGAGAGAGAGAGAGAGAGAGAGAGAGAGAGAGAGAGAGGGAGTAAGGGGTATGGAGTTTTACATTCATTTATTAAAAGTTCCAGAAAGTAAACAGAAATGCTGGAGTGGAAGAAACCAATGAAAAATAGGGAAAAAGAGGGTCTTTAAAGTGTGGGTTAGCACAATGCTAAGGAAAAAATATCCACACTTAGGAGCAACCAAGTAACCAAGTTAAAAAACAAACGAATGAAGAAGGATAAATGGATTATCCTAAAATTTTCTCTAATTAAGAAACATGTTACCTGCAATGTAATGACAATTAGCTTGATATCAGACTTTTCACTCTCAAGAATGAAGAAATGGGGGAAGAATAGAAGTTCATTGGGTCAGACTATGGGGAATGAAGAGGAAGGATGTGGAGATGGGAATAGGAAAGATAGTAGAATGAATCAGACATAAATTTCCTAAGTTCAATACGAATACACGACCAGTGTAACTCCATATCATGTCCAACCACAAGAATGGGATCCTGATTAGAATAAGTTATACTCCATGTATGTGTAATATGCAAAATACACTGTACTATCATGTATACCTAAAAAGAGCAAATTAAAAAAATGATAAAAAGAATGATGACATATATGTGTATATGTATTCCAAATAACGACAAGCCTCAAATCGTATGCCTGCATCCAAACTTTCCATTAAAGATACTTTTGAGAAATCCAGGACTCAAAATATTTAGCACCCATGTAGCCAATCTGAACACAATTGAAGCATTCTCTTTAAACATAAGAAGAATAAAAGAAAAATGACTTGAGGTCCTTGGAGTGGCAACATGGAGCATGCCAGAAGGCGTGAAGAATCTAGAGCACAGTGAAAAGAATCAGCCAGCCCTCTCTGATGCTGGGAACTTTATTTAAGTGGCAGAGGTTTGGTGACATCAGCAGTGGGCATGCATATGCACACAGTTAACAGGAATCTGCAAAGTGTCAGTGTAACTTCTTTATTTTTCTATAACTGTTCTAATGCTAATGATGAGCCCTTGACTCTTGTTCTATTTACTGCTCAAGATAACGAAACGCTTTTGCCAGGTAGCCCTCTCGGTCTCTGTTTTAAACATATTTTTGAGTATTTTTCTGGAAATAAACCAGCTCTCATTAATCTTCTCTTTCCTCTTTGTCCTTCCCAGGATGGTACTTAGATATTTTTTTGAGGGGGAAGTATTACATGTTCTCATGGGATTGGGGAGAGAGACCCTCAAATGCATTTCTAGAGACTTGTAGGCTATCCCTGAGTTCTTGTTGGGCCTCTGCATGAAGTGGATGATTTGGCTGGTTCTTGAGTCCCAGGGAGGTGACTATTGGTTAGAGCTGCCCTCATCTGATTTTGCAATGTTGACATCAGTTTATTATTGCAAAGTCTTGGTTCTCAATACTTTGGTTCACCAGTGTCCTTGTCATCTCCATGCCCCTTCATCATGACACTCTGTCTTTTGTGTACCCTGAGGAACACATATCGACCTCCAGGAATCAAGCCTGGAAACTCAGGACATGTATTTAGAGAATTCCCTTGATGTTACATTATCCTTCCAAAGCCATTTTGACTGTGACACACTGAATAGTCCCCAAGCATTGCAGCCTCCCTCAAGCTCTGATGACCTCTCATGTTCACAAACTTTCTGGGATTTTATCCTGGAGGAAAGTCAGGACATATGTTTCTCTTTGCTTTTTTTTGTCTCTTTCTCTTCTCTATACAGAGATTTGTTGATATCAGACTTTTCACTCTCAAGAATGAAGAAATAGGGGGAGGGAAGAATAGAAGTTCATTGTATTCTCTTTTCCTTTGGCATGTGGTACAATCCAACCCCCTTGGAAACCAACAAAGTAAAGCAAATTCTTCTTTCAAAATGACAATTGCCTTGAAAGTCTTGTTTCAATATTGACTAAGTATTGACTCCTGGGCTCTATCTGCTCTCTACTATCCACGCTCCTCTTCCCCAGCAAGAGAGACTTTAGGCTTCACATCATCTAAGGGCAGGTGGCATTGCCTAGGATCCTCCTTGTCATTCCGTCTCTCCCAGATGTACAACAACCTAGGGCATGGCAGTTATTATAATTTATTTGTGTAACTATCTGTTTATTGCATGGCTCCTCCTAGATCATACACTCCTTGAGAGAAAGCAGTAGAGAGATCTGTGAAGTGCTCTGAGCAAATGTAGTTCTGCTTCTATTGCACAATTGTTATTCTTCTGTAAAAAAAAGGACACGCAAGCCAGGAGGTGGCAACCAGTGGTACAAAATGTGACTGTGTAGAGAGTGAAGATGGGGACCACTGTGTTCTCCTTTGTCAGTATTTATAAAGTATTCATTTCCAAAATGGTGTCTCACTGGACTGGAGTGTGAGGGAGCCCGTATCCTGGCTCTACCATATTGGTGCTTCGAGACACATTATTAAATGGATTTTTACTCTTGTTTTTAGGTAGTCACTCCACATTTCTGTTCAGGTAACATCTTTCTACTCTTGTGAACAGTGAACTGAAGTGGCAGGTCGGTGCTCCTGAGAATACTTTGGCACATTCAAGTAACAAAAATAACAGAGCGTTCTAGTGATTCTTGTTCAAGTCTCTGCACCATGAGTCTGGAGTCTCTATTTGGTATTTATTCATGTGTAAAAGCAAATACTTTGGTTGCATGATCTATCGTTAGCCAATTTGATCATCCATGTAATAGGAATAATAATAATTTCCTAAACAGTTTTTTTTTGTGTGTGTGTGTGTGTGTGTGTGTGCGTGAGGATTATTAGTTAAGATACATAAAATTCGGAGCCCAGGACAGAGAGTAGACCCATGATATTTGACAAATTCTACTCTGTAAATCAACTCCTTCTTCCTTGTCAATTATAGTTATAATAATGAGGAAATTGACTTCGTTAGCCAATATTATGACATGTTTGCAACAATAGCAAACGTAGATTCCAGGCATCAATTTTAAGTGACTGTTCAGTTACTGCATTTGGAATCCCACTTACTGATCAAGTCTCGGGTCAGAGAAGAGGGTACCTGAATCAGTTAGGGTCCCTCTGTTGCAGTATTTCAGGCAGCAGAAAACCCAACTTCAATTGGGAATAAAAAGAGAGAAGATTCTGGTTAATATAACTGAACAGTCTTCAAGCACAACTTGATTCAAGGCTTAGGGTAGCCAATGTTACCAGAATCTGCTGTAGCTTCTGGGTTGGTTTTATTCCTGGAGTATAAACACAGACCCATGACTTCCATAATCTTAGGGTCCAGTCAAGACTGGTCAGGGTGGGTTTAAATGAGGTGGTTTCTCCTGGGTTAAAAACCAGCTGCTGGTATTGACCCTTTGATGAGGTTGGACACCCAAGTAATTTTCAGGAAGCAGGTTTACTTAAGCTACAGTGATCTAGAGGGCTAATGCCTAAAAATCTCTGGACCCTGAGTCTGGAAATTCTTTTAGATTTCTACTCAGTGGGATAGTTACATGACAGTGGGAGGGGACATACCTTTGTACCATATTCTTAGGCCAGAGTTTTAACAAGTTTTTACCAAGAAAATAGAGATATCTTTTAAATTTTTTTTTTTTTAGTTATACATGGACACAATATCTTTGTTTATTTATTTTTATGTGGTGCTGAGGATGGAACCCAGGGTCTCACACGTGCAAGGCAAGTGCTCTACCTCTGAGCCACAACCCCAGCCCCAGAGATACCTTTTGCACAACAAGCTTGATTGCAGACTCTATCATACCTTTTGTCTGTAAACCTGTCATTTACAAGAAAGAGGAAGCTTCAAATCACAATGTTCTCTTTAGACATCCTGCTGATACTCTTTGTAAAAATCTTTCTGACAAGAGGAGAAGCTTAATTATGGCAAGGGTCTTTTGGGTGGCTGGTACCTGGTCTGCTTCACCTTGAAGAATGACTCAAGAATGGCAGGACACAAATCCCTTAGCTGAAATCTCCATTCCAACCTGCCAACCTGCCTTGAGTCCTGTGTCCTCATCCATAAGCATCCTACAGAGAGTGCTTCTGGAATGTCATCTCTGATTCAAGGTGTACCTGATGTCAATTTTCACATGGATAATAATATTGGGGACATTCAAATCCACAGTGTGGCCTGGTCCTGCTCTTGCATTGGAGATTCAGCACCTGATCTATATGAGAAGGACCACCCCATGGTGCATCTGCAGAGACCCCAGGGAAGTGACACAGGGGCCAGGACCTCACAGGGTAGGTGCATTGGGAATCAGAGAGTTTTGCCCCTCCTTCCCTCTCTCTCTTCTGTCCAAGGATATTTGAGCAATGCTCTTTGCAGAGATGCCAGGCTGTTTTCCAGATGCTTTGATATTGTAGGGTTATCTTTGCCTGCCCTTTAATAAACATTAAACTTTATTTTGTCATCTCCTTTGTATTTTTTTGAAATACGTATTTTCAACATTTTACTTGGGAGGCAGGAGGTCTGGTCTTTGATGTTGCTGTGTGACTGTGGAAAAATTAATTTCCTTCTCTGGGCTCTTGATTTATTCCTATGAAAAATGACTGAATAGGACCAAACGATTCCTAGCCCTTCAGTCATTGATGGCATTCTGTGACCCGTTGCTTTAAAGCTGAGGCAGCTATGACATGTGGAGACATCTACTCATCATTAGTGGCTGTCTACTTTGGAAAGGTTTCATGGGGAGTGCGGACTCATACTGCCCAGAAGGAGAACAGACAAATGTGTAGGCAGGCATGATCCTCCAGTCTGTGTTCCCTGGCAGCAGAGTCGGCCGTTGATTAATTAAAAGAAGAGAGAGCACAGAAAAACTGAAATCCACAGATGATTTTCAAGCCTCATTTTCAGCAATAATTTTAACCTCCTCCCTGATTCCATTGAACTTTTATTATTTTTTTTTTTTTGCTTTGTCTTAAGACCAGAGCTGCTAACAAGGGAAAAATTGACTGATTTAAATTTCATCTTCCTTAATTTTCTCAGTGCAGGCTGAGGTAGAAGTGCTAATGAGCAGTGGAGAGACAACAAGGGTTCACAGGAGGGGTGAGAAGAAAGGGTAGGGAGTTCACGGCCCCTTCCTAAGTGGTGAGATTACAAAGAGCAAAGGTCTGCATTGGGGTGTGCTAGGTGCTATACCACCCAAACCCCCATCTCCTTGGCTTAACACAGCTGAGGTTCATCCTCATTCATGTCACAGATCCGTGTAAGGTGGGGAAGGGTGCAGCTGTGCTCCATGCAGTCATTCAGGAAGCCAGGATTCTTCTATCCTCTGGGGCATCTGAGACCTCCACTGGATCCTCCTTTGGTTCACAGACAAAGAAAGGGCTTGTGTGAGCGTGGTCTTACAGATCAGGCCTGAGGTAGCATGCATAATTCCCATTCACACAGAACTCAATCATGGCCTCCCGTGGCTGCAGGGGATGCTGGGAAATGTAGCCTAGCTGCATTTCTGGGAAGAAAAGAAACACAGTGGGTGAAATCACAACCTTATTTCTGCGACCAGTTCCTTTGTCTGTTCAGGAAGCTCAGAAATGAGGGAAGAATTCTCAGAGGCTCCTGCCCTCAGCAGTGGCTTCATTCATGGCTCTTGCTTCATCCTTTCCTTCTTTGAACGCTATTAGTCCCCAGCACCCAGACTACAGCTGCTCCAACTCAGGTAATGCTCTCTGATAGTACTTGACTCTCTCGGAAGGAGGGAAGAGGAGAAAAACAACTCTTTCCCTACCGTCTAACGGTTAGGAACGAGGGTATGAGCTCATCAGATCTGAAATGAATCTTTGTTGAGTTGTCCCAGTTGGAAAGCAAGAATGAGAAACCTTGCCTCACGAGGCTGTTATGTTGCCCTAGAATACAGGTCCAGTGGCGTATTACTCTACAATTCTCAGTGGACCCAGAAGGGGAGGAAAGTTTTCTCTCTGCTCCCACTCCCAGCATCTCCTCAGGAGCTGTTGCCTTAGCAAGGAGTGAGGTCCCCCTATGATGTGCTTTTCCTACTAGTTTTCAGATATTCAATCTACTTATGGCCTCTTGTACTCAGGGGGTACAGGGGGAATGTTAAAGAGTATCCATTTCTCCCTTTCCAGAACAAAAATGGAGTTTGGAAGAGGGTAACCAAGAGTCAAATTCTGACATTTTCAGAACATCCAAGGACCAAATGGGTGACTGTGGAGCTATATTGGAAAAGAGTAGAAACTTGGGAGTTTTCAGGATAGATATTGAAATTTTGGAGAAGACTTTGTGGAAATTATTTTCTTCTTTCTCTCTCTCTCTGTCTTCAATGGAAATAAAATAAAACTAATTCTTAATACTCCTAGCCAAAATTTCTGTTTCAGTTTGTGTTACCTTAGGACAACGAGTGATTTGAACACAGCCCTGACTACTGTAATAGTAAGGAAAACTGAATTAATGGCACTAAACAAATACTTCTATTCAGTAGTCACCATATGCCAGGTATTTCCAAATTTGCTTGCTCCTTTCATCCTGGAAGACTTATGATTTGAACCTAGTTTCCATGGGCTACAGAGTTCAAGCCATCCTACAATAGTATGTTGGCTCTTAGGGCAGAGCTGCATGAAAGTTGGTGTAATTCAAACAGTTCCACTGATGCTTCTACCTGTGATAAAATGGATGGTGCTTTTGTTACACCAATTGGTAATTAGGCAATGGTGGTGGGGATTGTCTCCAGTAGTTTCTTTAGGGATGTGTAATATTTCAGTTCTAGTCTAGTAGGTAAGCTAGACTTCTATGGGTCTAGCTCCCCAGTAGGGCTGGAGCTTCCTGTCTCATGGGTCACAGAAGAGCAGGATGTCCAAAATTTTGCATTCCATCCCAGGGTTCCTGAGTGAGTTGACAGAAGAATGTTAAATGCTCTAGCAAAAGTCTGTATGTGGGCAGGAAGGGAAAATCTGGGGTGCAAAGCATATAGAGCTGTTGCAGAAAGACCCTGAATTCATTACCCCCTGGAAGATCTCCACCCTTCTTGCAGAGAACCGGGCAGGGGTAGCTCTGGTGGATGAGGTGTGTCCATACTCAGGGTTCTAGTGACAGGGTAACAGCCACATGGGCTGTAAGGCAGAGATCTGCTGAAGCTGGGATGTCCTTCCTCAGTCCCCTTCCCAAGAGTGATGATTGAGGTCTGAGGGTCCCTCACAGACTTTTGCCTATAGATTGTCAGGAAGTGGGGGAAGGACTAAGGCTAACTCTTGTTTGACATTTCTACTGTTCTTTCTTTCCACTCTACTCAGGAATTCAGAAGCCAGGAAATTACTTTGTTAACCAAATGAAGAATTTAATGAACCCACTGATATCAAAAGAAAGACCTGCAATATCTTTATCTGTGTAATTAATTAGCCTATGTCTATGAAGTGTTCCAAGCATGTGATGTACCAGGAATCTCTTGTGTTAATTATTGTTATGCATGGGAATCATAACTGGATTTCCTGACCTCTGTGCACATAACAGCTCTTGTTTAATGGTGCATGAATTGTAGCTTTACTTTTTGATCAGCGTTGACTCTCTTTTGGTGATCTATTGAGACACTTTTTCATGCTTTTCAAGATTTTTCTTTAGAAAAATCAAGTTTTGAAAATGTGTTTGCAAATGTGAGTGGCAGTGAGGAGCGTCGGAAGGTGTCTGAGAGGGGGAGGAGGATGTGTGACTGGATGGAAGCAGGTTTTTAGAAGATGCATCTGTTAGTGTCAGATTAAATTAAAAGAGAGAGAGAGAGAGAGACTGGGAGCAGAGAAGGCACCGAATAAGCTAAGGCACCAAATCATGAAAATTTGAATGAGGGAATTGGGAATTGTATGGTTGACAGGGAAATTTATTGCTTTAGGAATGAACCCTCTGGTATACTAGGGAAAAACTATAGCTGAACTGCCCTTTTTTAAAAATGAAAATCAGGGGCTGGGGTTGTGGCTTAGTGGTACAGCATTTGCCTAGCATGTGTGAGGCACTGGCTTTGAGCCTCAGCACCACATAAAAAATAAATAAAGATATTGTGTCCATCTACAACTAAAAAAATTTTAAAAAACTGAAAATCAATAATGCAATATAAAGTTTAAGTTATAAATGATGAATAAGTCCTAGAGATCTGCTGTATAACATGGTGCCTTATAGGTAACAATATGGTATTGTATTCTGTAAAATATGTCAAGAGCATAGATCTCTTGTTAACTACTCTTAATACACAGGGACAAGGAAAGTTTTGGAGCCCCTTCTCTCCACAGCTCACCAGTGACTTTGAAAACAGACCACCTGCATGCACTCTGCAGGTGGACTGGAAGACACTCTTTCCTTATATTTTAGAGTAGAATGTTTTTTAAAATATTAGTACTTGAACATAATGGTGTTATCATGGGTATATGTCTCTATTACATTGTGTATTATTTGTATTTCAATGAAGCTTTAAAGAAAGGAGTTGGGATGTTCTTCCTCAATCTCCTCCCGAAGAGCAATGATGGAGATCTAAGGGTCCCTCACAGACTTTTACCTATAGATTCTCAGGATGTGGGGGAAGGACTAAGGCTAACTCTTGTTTGACATTTCTGTTCTTCTTTATTTTTCAGAAGTCCAGAACCTTGGGGAGCTGGAAGTAGCCTTTTAAATGGATAGATAGATGTGAAAAGTATCCGGGAGGAGAAATAGCACCACAACAAACAAGCCTCCAGTGGGCTTGAGGAGGAAAGCCCAGAAGTCAGGGGGATGAGTCCTGGGCACACAGGTATTGTGGAGCCACTGTGCAATCAAGGGCTGTTTAACAATCAGGTCTGTCTGCTCGCTTGTATTTTGATGCAATTTAATAATCACTGGCTTTTGCTCTGAAGAGTCAGTAAAGGTATACATCACATGATGTTATAGTAATGGTGCTTTGAAGAAGCACCTTGTGGTGTTACACCCCTGGGTGAGCAGGAGGCAGAAAGAAGTGGAAAGGGGAGAGAGCACAATGAGTTAGGCAGAGCTACCAGTCATCATGGACTCATGAGACTGAGAACAAACGCTGCAGGGAAATCACAAAATCTCAGATAGGCATGGATTTCCCAGAGCATGTGAGATGGGATCCAGTCAGTTTTGTTTGACTTTCAAAACCAAAAGTGACCTCAGCAGATATCTAGGAACCAACGGAAAGACAAACTCTAGATCTGGAGGAGGGGAGATTGAGGGCTTTATGTAATGAGAAAGAAGCCCATTGCCTTCCTCCAGCTTTGCCCCCGTCGATCCATTCATTATTTTTCTACATTTTCATATCTCAGTGGGACAGACTATTTTTTCAGAGTTTTCAGAAAGACACCAAACAGATCAAAACAAAACAGAACATGACAAAAACCTTTCCCTGAAACACTCTGTTCTCCAGGACTTTTTATGAGATAAATTCTAGATGTCACTATTCTAGGTCATTTTTGACTTTGCATGAGATGAGACCCAGAGACAATTAAGCCAGACCACTTTTGGTTCTTCATGCTACCGGAGGACTGACTAAATTCATTTTCGAAGCACCTCAGAGAACAACTATGGCTCTGTTGACCCAGAAGTTCCACACAACAAGAAATGCAAATATATGGATAAAAGTCTTACAAACTGCTTTCTTTTCCTAATTCCTTTAAAAAATATTAATGTTGATTCTTTTCTATCTGGAATGTGTGTGTACTGGTAGGAGTCAGCCATGGTGGGCAGGAAGTGGGAGGTTGATGGAATAGCTTTTTATGAATTTATTTAGGGATGGCCTTTGTTACTGAATAGTTATTTGACCCCATGACAAGTGGTCATCTCTCCTCTTCTGCTTAGCTCTGGTATACTATCTATCCGCTCTTTCATTTTTCATTACATTGACTTGTTTTGCTGCCTCTATTGGCCAAACACTCACCTCACCAGTTATTTTATCTGCCAGAACAAAAATAAAATGGGAATAAGTGTTGTCTTTCTCACACGAAACTAATATAAGACACCACATCATTGCCGACTTGTAATAATTCAGGGGCTGAGGATACCTTGCCTGCCTGGCCTTGGTATCCACCTGTGACATGGCTTAAGCATTGGAGTCACTTGTCTTTGGGGGAGAGAAATGTCCCTTCCCATGTAGGTAGTAGCTGAGCCCACCAAAGTCTGCAAGCTATGTCAAGTGTCATCACATGTCTCCAAGATATTACATTCTCCTTCACATTCCAGGGTGCAAACAAGTTGAAGACAGGAGTGACTTTAATGGAATCTGAGCAGTGCCTAACCCCTATGGATATTCGCTGAATGTTAAATAACAACAGTGATCATATATTAATGATGCCCAGCTCACTTGGGAGAGAATACCAAATAGCTTGGAATTTTCCTGTTACTGGCAGCATGGCCCAGGAGCATCCTGAGGTGAATTTAAAAACCTCAGCAATTCAAATCACATTTCCCATAAGAAATACATCTTCTACCTTGGAGTAATTGTTCAGCTTATTGCTGGTTTACTGTGTGATTTGTTAGTCTTCATTTGAATCTTCCAGGTCTGGAAAAAAGATACTGTGCTTTAATGATAAATAATGTCAAGAAGAACAGGTGGGGGGGAACTCAATGCCTCTTCTGGCCAATGCCTTTTTCCTCTTTTCTTTCATCTAGTCTTTTTTTTTTTTTTGAGTTGCTTCAGTTGCTCAGAAGTAAATTATTACCGTATGAGCTCAATTTAAAGAGCTGCTATCGAAAACAAGCTGCCACAAGCTATTAAGAAAATAACCCTATTTCAGTGTTGAGTGAAAAGGAAAAAAAATTAACTCCGTTCAATGTACATACATATATATGTATTATTTTCATTGAACCAGAATGTTTCCTAATAGTGTCAATGAAAAGGAACAGTGATCTTCTCATCCTCCTTGGTTTTCTCAATCCACCTGCCAGTCTTATTCCACAGATCCTTAGGAAGATGTCAGATGTCTTGGTTAAAAGCTTTCTGATGGGGACTTTAATGATTGGTTTGGAAAAAGCCAGTGACTGGGCGTCAACATTGCCTCTCTCCTACCCCAAGATCTGTAGTACTGCACAGAGCACAAATATCTTGACAACTGTCCAAACATTGCTGGGGCAGCACTGGCCTTGAACATTCATTCATTTACTCATGGTGGTCTACTATGTGCCAGATGTGTGGAGAGCTGACAAGTCCCACCCTAGAAAGTCCACGCTGATGATAAGAATAAAAACAAAGGGCTCCCTTGTGATGAGGGACATCATCCCTTGTGACAGTGACAGACATGCGTCAGAGGATGGGCTATGAATGGGCACAGTTTAGGATCCCCAGGCTAGTGGGATCACAGAAGCTCTCTGGAGGAATTATTTTCAAAGACCAATGGGAATTTGTCATTTGCAGAAAGGGTCACAGAAGAGCCTTTCATCGTTGCTCCTTATCTGTATTTTACTCTACATTTCCCCTACACCTTGTCAAATTCCAAAGATGGAATCTTCTCATAGCCATTTCTGCTTCCCTGGGTCTACCATGAATTCTAGCATCTAAGAAGCTACAGTGGAGTTGACACTGTGTTGAGTGCTTTGTAATATCTTCTTTATCTTAGTTTTACTCCCATATTTATAGATGGGAAGGCTGAAGCCATGAAGTTGAATTCAGGGACCCTTGTCTGTTTTCCAAAATCTAAACCTTTTTCTCTATGAGAAAAATGCTGCAAATTAAAAAGAACAATAATCCTCCATGGTTCCAGAAGAAAAAAAAAAATGTTCCATCTGACCTCTCCCCTTTATATCTTGTCAAACCTGCATCAGGTTTATGGTGTTTACCTGAATAGATAAATGCCATTATTATGTTTGAATGATACCATTTTTTGTACTTGATTTTTATTTTTCCAGTATGGTCGGACATAGAAATGTGCATTTTGTGGTGTATTTTTAATTTGTTATGAAAAAGAATTTAAAGTTGTTTGTATTTGGATATTAGAAGAAACTTGACCTCTTTAGCCAAGTGCTGATTTTAAGAAACAATGAATTAGGTGATGCTAAGGTGGAAAGAACTAAACCTTTATAGTTTTCTCCTGTTCCATTGACATAAGACAAAAGAAATGGGATTCTGAAATATTTGCTTAGGGCTTTTCTCTTAAAAGCACTCCAAAATGGAAAGAAATAGGAATTTTAGGCTGACTATTGTCCTTAGACTTGGGCAAAGACCACTGACTGCAAAAAAACTGCCTTTTCTATTTTTAGGGAAGGGTCAACTATATCCCACAGCTTCCCCTGCATTCAGTGTGGTCATGGGACAGAGTTATGGCTAATGGACTGGGGAGTGAATGATATAGATCACTTCCAAGGGTTTATTACAAACCCCCAAGCACTCCTTGCTCTTCCTAACTACCTGGAATGGAGAGGACATTCAAGGTGAGTTTGAAAGCCACATGTTGAAAATCTATGATCAGTTGGCTCCCTGAATGACCACCTAGAATGATTGTTTATCTGCCAAGAACTATCATATGAATAAGAAGTACACTTCTATTGTAATTTTACTATTTATTTATAAGTTTATTTGTTACAGCAACCAGTGTTACTCTAAATCATACTGACCATCATTCTTGGAGACTTTACTGTCACAAGTGTGATCTCTCGCCCTGCATCTTGTGGTTTCTACTGTAGAGAACTCAGTGGGGATAGTCTGAGGCGTCTGTGAGGCTATAAATGGAAGCAAGGCACACAAGGTAACATTCACCAGGCTGGATTCCTGCCTGCATCTGCTTTGAGTGGCTTCCCCCACCCCCACCAGAGCATTTGAAGCATAAAGAGAGATGTTCTAACTGTGGTCTGGTAGCCTTCTTTTCCCTTGATTGATTCATCAACAGAGTTTGTTCCTGCTGATAGCTTCTGATGAGATTTCTGACCAGCAGAGCCTGCATCTCTCTGTCCTGACTTTCACCCTTCTCCTCTTGAAGAGTTGTCCATTGTAGTGGCTTCATTACCTCTGACTGTTTTCAGAATTTTACTCACATAAGGATAATGAAGAGCTCCCAACTCTCAGAAGACAGAGCTGCTGTGTGAAACCTGTGTTTGGGGACAGAGAATAACTGTTTCTTCTTTTACTCATGGTTATCAGCAGAAGGTACTGGCAGCAACCTGATGCCAGTAAAATGCCCTTTTTTTAAAAAAAAATTAGGGATAGGGACCCTCACACAGGCTAGGATCTCACACATGCTCTATCAATGAGTCAAGTCCCCAGCACCCCACTTCTAAAATACCAACTTAATGTTGAAAAATGTCCACATATCCTGCCAATATTTCTGGAAGTCTTCCTAAATCTGAAAGTTGGGGATAATATCTCTGTCTTTTGGATAGATTTTGGGATACTGGTCTCTTTGTACTTCTGCTTCTGCAAATAACCCACATGTAGACAACAAACCAGGAAAATATCTCTTGCTGAGTAAATCCAATCCTCAATTTATTTATCCTAGAGGACAATCTGACAAGGAATGGATAGAGCTTTCTGTGACCCAATGATTGTAGACTTCAGAGTCTGAGAACTCGGTTAAATGCTTGCCTTCTTTGTGACTCGACATTTCTGTTCCTATTCCCTCCAATTCCTACAGATGAGAGAGGGCTGAAGCAGGAAGGATGCTTGGAGGCTGTGCAGTGCCCAGAAGTGTTATCTTTAAGTTATGAGTAGGTCTAAATAATTCCAACTTTCTGGACCCTCATTGACATTCTCAGATTGGTTATCCCAATTCACAAAGTCCCCCAGGGGAAATTGTGGATTTCCTTTATTAATTGCCTTTACATGTCCATTATCTTGGATTGTGTCAACTTCAATAGTGACTGCTATAGTTACATCAGCTTCAACAAGTTCCCAAAGTTGTTAAAATTCAAATCATACTTTTAGCTCCTATAGGGACCAAAACGTCTGTTGTACATGTCATTAAAAATTTCCAGTTGGCCCCTGAACACATTGCTTTAGGGTCTGTTCTTTCTAAGTCTCCAGAGAACTCAAGGAGACGAAGAATCTCTTACTAGAATGCATGACTCAGGAAAAATTGATTCCAGACAGAACATGATAACAGATAATGTTAAATGTCTTTAACTCTGTCTTGATAATTTCTGACTGAAAAAATTGTGTTAGTTTTCTTCTTGAGATTAGGTTAATTTTGTCAATTTATAAGAAAATTCCATGAGAAGGTTGATTTTTCTGTGATGTTTTTATGTGGCTGGATGCTGCCCCCTTCCCCTACCCCCACCATTACCTTGCTCCTTCCCAGAGCTAAGGGAATAGAAGAAACCTTTTTACAAGGTGACCCCACCCCAGAAGCATTCAGAACTTACATTTAACATAATCAAATAGAGGAGGTGGGCTAGCAGGGGACTAGTCACTACCTACAGCGTGATGTTACCTGACGGTGCTTTGGACATTCCATACTCGAATTATATCAGGATAATGACCTCTTCCCTTCTCCTTTATGTTGCAACATGGTGCCTCTCCCTCCTTTTAGTCAGCAACAGGGAGAATATTTAGGGACTGCCCATCCATGCTGGGGGTCATAACCAACAGAAATAGCAACCAGGTGGGAAAGAAAAGATTAAAGTGCAGAAAGAGAAAGAGTGAATGGAAGGCTCTAGGAGGACTTGTCTCCCCAGGAGATGGCTACCTGGGCCTCTATGCAGTCTAGGAATGGGATCCTGCATAAGATTAGATACTTTGGCCCAAGAGTAGAAAACCCTGACACAAGCAATCAAGGAAGAAGGAAACCATGTTTCCCACAGATACAGATTGTGACACATTTGTGACAGCTCTGGCTTCCTCAGAACTAGTTTATGCCTTCTTCAACATGTTGGTTTTGTCCTTTATGGCCTTAGGAGCTCAGGTCATCTACCTACCCAGCACCAGAGGGAGGACAGTTTATTGGCTTTCTCCTTACATGGAGGAGACCTGCATCCCCAGGAGACTTATATGATTTCTCATGGTCTGGAATCAAATGACAACCCCATTCTTTGACCACTAATTGGTAAGAGGTGGAATTATCATGATAGGATTAGACTGATTATTTGGAGTAAAGTGACCATGTGAAGAATTTGTCACCATAATACTAAGGTTTCATAGTTGTGGTGGCACAAGATCATGATCTCATTATAATGAAATAATAAGAGATAATAATTATCTTATTATAATGAGATAATTAATTATACCTATATTTGAAATACTTAAAAAGTGGCATATAATATAAAAATAAAAAATATATTTTTACTTCTACAACTGAACTATATATACTAAATTACATATACATAGTGTGTAAGTATGCTTATATTACATTACTGGATCTCTACTGCAGTATATATTATGTTCATCTTATTACATATAGTGTATATGCACTGTATATAAACTGAAGTTTATATGATCTAAAAATGTCCTTTATGTTATATTATTGTTATATATTGTCACAAATTCTTTGTCACATCAATATAATTTCCTATTGTTTGTTAGTTTTCTTTAATTTGTTGGTAGACTCTACTGGTTGATATGGCACTCAGTGGCTAAAGGGCACTGTGAGAACTATGATTTGACAACATTATCAAATACTCCCAATACCTTTCCCATAATAATTTTTATCACTAGGAAATGGGGAAGTTTTTGCTTTTTAAAAATCAATTTATTAACATACACTAATTGTGCAAATTAATGGACGTCACCATGAGATTTCCATCCGTACATTTATTGTGCTTTGATCATATCCACTCTGTCTTCCAGAGACAGGGATTCTTGTCAGAAGCCGAGTGGGTTTGTGCCTTTGCCCTTGTATTAGCATTGAGGTTTCTAATGTTCTTTAGGCCCCGACTTTTCTCTACCTCCATGAGTAGTGACATTGGTACCATCTAGGTTCTGGTCCCACACCAGGTGCTGCTTCAGGGACAGGGAACCAAAATGGTTTATCTTATTATGCAGAAGAAGCAGCAAAGGGAGGGTGCAGTGCGTGAGGGGCAAATTGGCTTCTCCGGATCGCAGGAGCCAGGACCTCAAGTTTTGGTTTGATTTTCTCTGGAGGGAACCCAAAGTGTTGTGTGTCCTGGCTGGGCCAACACAGGAAGGTGGACATTATCAACAAGAAGGCAGCACAGATGAGTTCTTTAGAATGTGGAACAAAGGCAGAATGGGAGAGACGAGAGACATGGGCAAATGAGACAAAGCAGTGGCTATTGACAGATGAGGTGGCTCAGTCTGAGCTGTGTGTGTGTCAGGGTGCAGGTACACAAGACTTCTCTGCCCAGAGGTCACTGGAGCAGGCAGAGGGGACCCACACGACCACATGCTGGGATGTCCTGGCATGGTTCCCTGTCCAGACTATTCACAATGACAGCCATGGCCACTCCCAATTGGAGGATGGACTGTCAAACAGAGCAGGCTCTTCAAGTCCACCTGAGAACTCTGTACTGATGTCTAGGCCCAGGGCCCCTGACCATCTCTTCAGCCACTCCCTGAGCCCAGCTGGATCAGGTGTTTCTTCTGGGTGGGAAGAAAAAGATCCTCTTTATGCTGTCTGAGTGGCTTCTCTCTCTCATTCAAAGGCTTTTGAGAAGGCAAATTCCCAGCTTGTTAAAAAAAATTACAGTAATAATACCAAACAACAACAACTAACTTAATTAAAAAGTAGGCTTAGGATCTGAATTTCTCAAAAAAAAAATGTGTAAATGGCCAAAAGATATATGAAAAAATGTTCAATGTCACTAATTGTTAGGGAAATTCAAACCAGATTCAAATGAGAATCACCTCACCCCAGTTAGAATGGCCATTGCTAAAATGACAAAAAACAATAAATACTGGAAAGTATAAGGAGAAAGGTAAACTCTTATAAATTGTTGGTGGGAATTTAAACTAGTATAACCATTATGGAAAACAGTATGGAGCTTCCTCAAACAATTAAAAACAGACCTATCCTACAATCCAGCAATCCCACTACTAGAAATATATCCAAATAAAATGGAGTCAGATTGTTTAATTCATAGTAGCCGATATACGGGATTAACTTTTGTGTTCATCAACTTATGAATGGTTACAGAAAATGTGGTATGTATACAAAATAGAATACTACTCAGACATAAACAGAATGGAATCTCATCATCTGTGTCAACATGGATGAGCCAGGAGGATGTTAGATTAAGTGAAATAAGCCAGAAAAACAAATACTACATTATCTTACTCATATGTGGAATTTTCAAGTCAATATCATAGAAACTGAGTGTAAAATGTTTGTTATCAGAGGCTGGGGAGGACTGGGGGGCGGGAAGAAGATGAGGTGAGATTGTTGAACAAATAAAAAGTTATAGTTAGATAGGAGGATATGTTCTCATGTACTATTTTGCACAGTAGGATGACTATAATCAATGCATGATGATGATTATGAAGATTATGATAGTAGTATACTTATTTTAAAATAGCTAAAACAGAGGATTTTGAATATCCTCACCACAAAGAAATGATAAATGTTTAGGTGATGAGTCTACTGATTACTTTGGTTTGATCATTCCATAGGATATGCCTGTATAGAAAAAACACATTGTGACCCACAAATGTGTAAAATTGTTATGTGTCAACAAAAATAAAAATAAAAATAAAACAAGAAAAAGTGAAAAAAAAAAAAAACCCTCAAATAATAACATTGGGCTGCAGAAGATTCTGCAGAAGATTCTTCCAAAATAGAAGAGTATTTTAATATTGTGATGTATGGTTACTGAGATAAACCACGTGGTGCTGGAGTTTACATTATTAATTATGGTCCATTAAGTACTATTTATGGCAATTTTACTGTTGGCTGGACAATATGTAGGTGTTTAAATTATTGGTTAGCTTAGACTGGTGCGTACCCATCTCCCCTCTCCCCGAACAGTAGCGTCTGAAAGTGGGTATTGGACCTGAAAACCTGATTGGTTTGGGGGGTGAGTATTCCATATGCTTTTATGACTGAGGGAGAGGACCTTCTCACCTTTTGTCAGAGGACCTTCTCGGCTCTTTATTGCAAGGAAGGTGGAGTGCTTAATCTGACAGCTGACCAGCAAAACCAATAGCTCCTGAGTGTCCTACTTCCTTCCCCTCCACACTGAGGGGGAATACATCATTCTTTATTGCATTTTTTTTAAAAACTAACATATTCCCCTCTGCTAGGGACCTCAAAAGTAGACATTATATAGAAATATGAGCTGTGAAAGTGTATCCTGTAATTTATGGTCAATGTGCTTTGAAGGTGAAAAACACCCCGTAGTCATATAGCATTACTGTAGCTTCTGTCTGTCCTTTCATCCACTCTCCCTCCCTAGTTTGCTAGCTGACTTGAGTAACCTGCAAAAGAGATCTAAGGGAGAAGGAGAAATGAAGAAGCACTCTGGAAAAATTCTTCCTTTATTATTAACTTAAAACTCCAATTGACTTGCTTCCCCCAGGGCTGGAGACTACAATGGGAACATGGAATTGGTCCAGTTAGGCTCAAAAATTCAGAGAAAGAGATTGGTGTAGTGGAAAGATCAATGAACTGGGAGAGAGAAGAGCTGAATGCTAACCATGAATGTGATTTTCTGAGTCCCTTAAGTTTTAAGCAACTCAGTTCAGACTTTGGATGCCTTGTTCTCCCTCTTTGGCAGTACTCCTTGTCATTCTAGGATTTTCTCGTCTATTTGTAAGACTTAGGTATGCACAGATAGAAAATGCATCAGGGTTTCATGTTGATTAATTTTTATTATGTAAAATATTATCTTTTAACTTTGTGGCATAAACCCATCCCACTTTTATTTAATTCACAATTGTATACATTACCTAGTTCTGCCTTGGGCTGGCCTAGCCTATTGTGACTGGCTTTCTTATGCTTCTGCCATCAGTTAGAAGATCTGCTGGATGATCTAGAATGGTGTCCCTTGCCTGTCGAGTGGTTGGCAGGATGGCAGGTTGGCAGCCAGGCTGTGGATGCTTACTGGCTGGGGTATTTCCATTCCCCTCCAGCAGGCTAGCTTGGACTGAATCACATGGCAGACTCAGGGCTCCAAGCTTAGAAAGTGGGAAAGCCAGAATACTCAAGTACTTTTCAAGCCTCGGATTATATCAAATTTGCTAACGTCCAACTGGCAAAGCAAAATGTATGATCAATTGAGATTCAAAGGGTGAAGAAGTAGATTTTGTTTCTTGATGGAAGGGAAAGAATTTGTGGTCATTGTTGTAATCTATCATAGTCTGCATTTGGAGATGTCTGAAAAAATTATTGTAATGGCAGGTGGCATTTATGAATGTTTACTGTACCCCACACATTATGCCAGTCACTAGATTCACACTATCTCATATGATAATTGACCTCATATGATAATCATGCTATCTCATATGATTTCTTTCGTGTTTCCATGAAAGAAAGAAAGTGGCTATGTTAGAACCCTGTTCTGCCTTACGCAGCAAATGTGGTGCAGAAATGTTTCTTGTAAATAGAAATTTTGTGGCTTGAATTATATTTTCAGCACAATAGGGGAGTTTGCTATTTCAAGGAACCCCACTGAGAATCCTTTGGAGAGCAAAGAATCCTTTTTTAACACCCTAAATCACCTCCTGGTTTAGCTGCCTGGTAGGTCAAAGCAAAGGGATTTTAAAATATAGATAATGTAGAAAAGTCTCTGGCTTTGAAGTTGACCTGCTCTAGGTTCAAATCTTATCAGCTGCATTATCTTGGGCAAGTTATTCAACTACCCTAAGCTTAGTTTCTTTTTTTTCTTCTTTTTTCATTTTGTTTTGTTTTGTTTTGTAAAATGGGATTAATGGATATTTCTCTCCATTGGGTTGTTAAGAGAATTACATGGAAAGGCAAAACATATGCAAAGAATTGTATATTTTGCAGAAAGGTCAATGACAACAGTACATTCGACCATGTTATTAGATGTTAGATTCTTTTGGATAAGTACTCGTTCTTCCATTTCTTACCTTAAAAAAGAATCTTTTGAAAAAAAAATATTTATTTTCCAGTTTGGGAATTTGCTTGGCTTGGTTTCCCCTGTTTGGACTGTCAAAGTATTACTGTAAAGCTTTATGGCCATTTTCCCATTCCTTGATCAAATTCAAGAGGGTAGATGAGGAAATGAATTTGTAGCTCTGTAGACATCATGGGGTAAGGAGTCTGTCCTAAATGAATTTAAAATAAATTAGCTGAGAAAAAGCAGGTGCTGCCTTACACAGTATGAAAACTTATCTTTTAACCTGATCAATGGAGAACAGGAAAACAATTAGCAAATTGGAAAGCCACTGCAGATGTCCAGGAGCCCCCCCCACCTCAACACAGGCATCAGAAGGATTGCTACCGACTTTGGATCACTGGGTGGACCTGCAGTATCAGCACAAAACTCTGACTTGTGGTGGCCAATCTCCCAGTGCTAGTGAGCACTGGAAGGAATTTATAGCTGGTGAATTACAAAAGCAGCTCTAATTAGCCCCAAGAGGCAATTGCATAAGAACTACAGAGAACATTGCAGACTCATATTTGCTTCCTTCTCAGGATTTTATATGAGAGCCTGGTAATGAATGTTCTTTAACAATAGGAGCTGAGAGACCTTAGCACTAATAGCACTCCTGAGGATACAGCCTCTTTTATTTGCAATCCAGCAAAGATCAGTTGGATACCATTGAAAACTGGTACCTTGAAATTACCCCCTCCCACCCCACCCCACCTCCAATTTACATTGTGCCTTAAATCAGAAGGGAGAAAGAGAGAGAGAATTTATTTCCCCCTTAACCATTAACCCCCTCTCCATGCAATCATGAACGATAAATACTCTAACACTGAAGGTTTTGAATTCTTTTTAGGAACTGGGTCATTTAAAGAAAGAGATTCAGGCATAGAGTTTTATTTGTTTGTATTAATAAAGAGTGATAAAGCTTCTCTGACACAGGTGAAAATATTGTCTCTAAAGGGAGGGGACTGCTATGGCCAGATTGGTTCCTTTGGTCTGCTTTCCTGGGTCTTGGTGAAACAGTACTAAATAGCAGATTGAAAAAAAAAAAAAACAACTACTAAAAGGTGGAATTTTGGTAGATGGCTTAGAAGTGTCCTTCCTCTCCACTTCCCTCCCTTCCTTTATCCCCCCTTTTCCTTCAACAATGCACAATGAACCTAATGTGGAACAGCTACTCTTATAGGTGTGGGACATGCAGTAGGTTGTCCAGTAGGTTTGGGTGCAAGATCACTCTTTGCCTCCATGAGCGTTACGCAGCACAAATGCCAGAACTCAAAAGGGGGATATTCCTGGGTCTTCTTTGAAACCAGGGACCTCCAAGTATTGCTGGTTATATCTTGGAATTCTCATGGGTATCTGTAAGGATCTTTCCGGGTAACAGTGGAGACTTAGCTATATCCTCATGCTTGTTATTTCCAAGATCAGGGGATATCCAGGATTAGGAAAGTACAGGAGAGGAATCAGTTCTGTTTCCCCCAAGTCTGAAAATATGGTTATAATGGACTTAAACATAGGCAGTTCAAAAAACATGGCAAAGAAATCATCTTTTTCATGACACTTTGGTTCTGAGCAAGCATTTTAGCCTATCCCTTGCGGTGGCTACTACGCGACACTTATGCAGACCTCAAAAGGAGACAGGCTTCATCTGCCTTTGGCTGTAGAGCCACTTCATTGCTCATTAAGGTGCTGATTCCTGAGCTACCTGCAGGATCTTCTGAGTCACTGTATCCAACAAAAGGGCAGGCTTCTATTTTGTAAATCAGAACTCCTGTGATGCAGTAGATACACAAATTGCCTTTGGAAACTGATAAAGCAGTTCTTGGGTAAAAATTCCAGGCAGGCTCAGGTAGCCTGTATAGCCCATATTGGATCAGGACATCCAACCTCTATTTCTCTGGCAAGAGAATCTTACTTCCATTTTGGGAACCACTCTTCTTATCCTGTAGAATAGAGAAGCACACTAGTTGGTCTTATACCCTTAACTGATCCAATCGGTTGCTATTTTTTTTCCCCAGAGTAATGTAAGAATAGGAAAAAAAGTATGTTGAAACCATTGATTCTGCAGTGGTACTCTGACCAACTGGTATTAATGCCTGCCATCTCAATCCTTAGAGATTCTCTGGTCCCAACTTTGTCCAAGTTCAGTCCTTTAGCTGTTGTTTTCTTGTTTTGTATTCCGTGAATGATCACAGAGTCTTCAAATAGATTATTTTTAACCTAAGTCAGTCAGATTTGTTCTATTGGTAAAACCAAAGAAACAGGGAAGGACATGGAATCTAGATGTGTGGTAGCTATTCAGGTTTTGAGTGGGCATCCTGTCTGGGAAGTAAACACAGGCTTCTGCACAGTCCAGGAAAGGGCAGTCTGCTCTGTTCTGACCTCCACTCTCTTTGGGAATAACACATCTTCTCTTTCCTCAGGTAACTGCTGTGAATACATGTTTTTGTATCTGTTTTCCTTCTAGATTCTGAGGACGAGGACCATGCCTTGTTCTTGTCTGTAGTTTGAGGGACTAGCACAGGGCTTGGTACTTACAGGGTTACCACGTGACTCTGAATATAAGATGACACACTGAACCTGAGTAGGGGTGACAGAGGGGCTGGTCTTTCTTGCAATCTGACCCCAAATTGATTTGGCCACTTGGGATCATTCTCTCTCCTTTTCCCCTACTCCTGTTCCTCCTAAGGAAATATAACCAGGTTTCTTGTCTCTCCACTTGGGCCATTATACTTGGTATTTGTGTAGTCCAGATGATTTTGCTTAGGAATTTGTATTTCTGGGATTAATTTCTCATATTTGGGACCGTTCTATTTTCCGTCCCTCCTGAGCCTATGGTGTGCTAATGGCATGATAGACAAAAGAAAAATCTCCATATTTAAACTCCCCAGGACCTCTAGAAATAAAAGTTTCCAATTAGCATTCTTTCCTTGGCAGCCCAACTTTGTGATTAAAGAGCTTCACTGGCTTTGGAAAGTTTTAGAATTAAAACTGAGTACTATCGGAGACCCAGGGGCAAGACCTTGTGAATAGAGGCCAGAAAGGGAAGCAAGAAAAGCAGATGGAGCCAATGAAAAGGGGGTGGGGAGAGGGAGGGAGGACAAAAATAGCCTACCGAGATAATTTGCTCTTCCTCAAATGGAGTGTGCCTGTGAGTTCCACAGAGGCTGTGTGGTCTGAGAATCAGGAAATTCCAGGGGGCTCATCTTTGTTCCTGTTTTGTGAAATGCCATTGAATAAATCAAAGAATTTGTTTGTAACTCCTTCCTCTATGAACTCACTTCATGGCGTAGATGTACTCTGAAATATCATGTCTAAAGCAGACACATAGAGAATCAGAGATCCGTGTGGAGCGACCGACTATAAAGAGGTTGGATATCATGGGGTAGGACCAAGGGCCCTGCCTGCATTCCTGGGTTTATACCAAACACACATACGCTACACCCCATAGTTCAGCCCCTCTTCTCCAAACTACCACTGTTGTGTGTTTATTGCACTGTGCTCTCTCACATCTGTGCCTTGGCACACACTATTTATTTTGCCTAGAACATCCTTCCCTCTTGGGGGAATCTCATGAAGACAAAAGGGAGACCAGGAGAATAGAGGAAGGGGGTTAGAGTGAGGGAGGAGGGAAACAAAAGGGAAGACACTGGTGAATAAAATTGATCATATTATATTATTATATATTGTATGTTTACAAATATGTAACAATGAATGCCATTATTATGTGCAATTATAATGCACCAATGGAGTAAAATCTGGGAAATAAAAGAATATCCTTCACCTTGACTCAGGTTGTGTTTCTGAGAAGCAGAGATGAAGAAAGGGATTCATATGATTTCTTAAGGGAGTCTCAGGAAAAGGAGAAGGCAGGGCAGGGTAGGGTAAGAGCTAAGGGAGAAATGATCTCAATTGCTCCCTCAGGGAGCTCTAGAGTATGAACTGCATTATAGAGATTGTCCCATTTTGAGTCACTGTACTGCCACATGAGTCAGCCCTTAGGGATGAGATTTCTGTAGGTGAGGGGTATGTCCTTCCAAGTGAGGTGTCCCCCATTGGCCAGAGGCAATTGTGCAGGTGTGGGACAAGTGTGCACCACAGCAGCCAGCACGGGCTGCAGCTGGACAATGAGCACACTGTCCTAGTAGAGGAGACCTGTGTGGGGATCAGCAGCATCCCAGGCCCTCTTATTCTTCAACTGTGAGTGCGTCTTTCCTCTTGGGTTTGTTATGTGTTCCTCCTCTGTGTTCAATAAGTATCCTGAACTTGCTGTTTCCATTTCATGTCTCTGTACATTGATGGGAGTATCTCCTCCTTCATTCATAGTTTCTTTGGTGGTCTGGGATTCCCTTTGCAAGTTCTGTCTTGGATCCCCTTGTAGTGTATTGTGTGATCCAAGTCACTTACTTAACTTTTGTGAGCCTAAATTCCCATTTCTGTGAGCATACTTGTCCATTGGTCCACTAAGAGTAGTGTTGTTGAGGTCACACCACATGGTACTATTTTAACCAGGAGGGGTGGTGTGAAAACCAGATCTGCATTATCTCACTCACTCTGGTGCAAG
The DNA here is from genome assembly GCF_047511675.1 of Marmota flaviventris. Taxonomy (NCBI): domain Eukaryota; kingdom Metazoa; phylum Chordata; class Mammalia; order Rodentia; family Sciuridae; genus Marmota; species Marmota flaviventris. The sequence goes on from NC_092498.1 coordinate 193,429,276, forward strand.
AGTCTCTTTGACAACCCCATAGGAAAGTGGTATGTAGAGTAGATGTACATGTCCCTTCTGGCCCAGTCCTGCTCTTGGCACCATGGACAGTTCTGACAGCTCTTTTTCATCTCCAGCTGAAATTTATCTATCAGTAACTTCTTTTGAGTCTTATTTTGCCTCCTGGAGCCACTCAGGGCAAGTCTGCTCTGAGTTCCACATGACAGTCCTTATGGATTGATTATTTTGGGAGTGTTGCTGTCTCCTTGGTCGGCAGTTCTCACCTCTTCCTGACAGTCACAGCCAAGCCTTTGAAGTCCCAGTCTTGCTTGTCTCCTTCTTTCCTCAGTTGTCATGGAGAACGTTAGAAACTCTTTTTAAAATTTTTTTTTTAAGTTCCTAGGAGGATGGTCCTCAGGAAGGTCTTCTGAGGACACATATGGAATCTTGTCTCTGTTTCTCTGACTCTGCCAACTTAAAGAAAGATGCTAAAAGGGACCTCACATCCCGTTCCCACCCCCCATGACACTGATAATAAATGACATGCCCCTCACTAGTTTTTAACTTTTCTGGATTGAGTGTGAGTCTATTAGGGTGATAAGGAAACATTAGTTTCCTACTGCTTTTTTTTTTATTCAGTTTTTTTGCTACTGGGGATTGAACTCAGGGGCATTTGACCACTGAGCCACAACCCCAGCCCTATTTTGTATTTTATTTAGAGACAGGGTCTCACTGAGTTGCTCAGGGTCTCATTAAGTTGCTGAGGCTGGCTTTGAACTCGAGATTCTCCTGCCTCAGCCTCCTGAGCTGCTGGAATTACAAGCATGTGCCACCATGCCTGGCTCTCAAGGGTCCCACTTCTAGTCACCATTAATTAGCATAATCATGCTAATTATTGTGATTTTTGGCAAATTTTTATCTGTGTTCTGGAAGAGACTAAAGGAAGAGGCTCTTCATGGGCAAGAAGAAGAAAGATAGAAGTGGACATGATAAATAAATGCCAGTGTGCCTATATCAACAATATGTGCTGATATTTTGGAAGAGGGTGGTGAGGGAGAGTGAGCAGTCAAGGATGACCTCTGGAGGCTGCAAGAACTCTGGCATGTTGGGTGGGGAGGAGGAGCCTGCAAAGATTAGAGGAGCAGCCCTGCAGGAAGGAGGAAAGCAAGAAGACTTGAGAGTCCAGGAATGATCCCAGATGAAGGGAGTAGTCCTCTGCACTGCTGAGGATTCAAGTAAGATGAGTACTGAAAATGTCCTGGGACAGCAACAGAGAGGTCTCCTGATGATCACGGTGCCTTTATAAAGCCTGTGGAAGGGGAAGACAGAGGACTGAATTGAGGAGTGAGTGGGAGGGGAGCATATGGAGCCAGTGAGGATGGATGATTTTCTGGGAAACTTTGGGTGTGAGGAGGAGGAGAGAGGGCTGTAGCTGCAGGAAATGTGGGGTGGAGAGGGGATATTTTTAAGGTGGAGAAAGCTTGAATCTGCTCGAATGTTTTTGCGGAATGAGGTGATTGAAAGGAAAGTGTTGAGTAGCTAGGAGAGAGATGGAATTGATATCCTGAAGGACACCAGGGAAAAGATCCAGAATGCCAGAGGAGGGACTGAACTTGACAGAGAAGAGACAACATCTCAAAAGTCACATCAGGGGAGTGCATTGCTGCGGAGGCCACACTCCTTTTTACCGAGTCAGCTACTATTTCTTGTGTCCAAAATATCTGCTACATACTTTTTCTCTAGACTTCAATTCTGAGCAGCTTAGACTTCATGCACATGTAGGACAGTAGGACAGGGGGAGAAGACGTTTCCTTCTAGACACTTCCTAAGTGATTGGGATTAAACCCACTGCCTCTTCTCATGTCTGCTCAGGCTTGACACTCATCCCCTAAGGCCTCTGCATACCTGCTCTTTGCCAGTGTCCCTTCTCACCTGACTTCCCAAGTTCACATGCTGCTGGGCCAGGGTCATTGGCTGGACAAGTTGCAATTGCAGAGTATATGATGGTCTCACTTCCCCTGGTCTATTCCAGGCTCCTCTGTGTCTGGGTCCAGAATGAGTAGGCATTCACTAATGCTGTTAGTCAACTCTATTTTTCTTATGGGTGAAGTCACTCTCCCCCTTTGAATTTACAGAAGGGCCTAAATAGTCCATCTGCCTAGATGGCTAAGTGAAATTTAATGTAACTTCAAGATGAATAACTAGATTCTATAAGTGTTAATAAAATGCTGATCATAGTGTCACAGTAAAAAAAAAGAAAAGAAAAAATTCAAAACACCAATTAACTAAGAGCTTTAGTATGCTCTCATGTGTCTAACTAAATTTCTAAAGGTCTTCAGACTGAAGCAATCGCTTTTTTAAAAAAGCACTAAGAAACTGCAAGTCAATACACATTCTATTCATGTGCCACACTGTACTAATCTGACCCAATGATGATATAAAAAGTACACTGACGAGCAATAAGAAAAATAACATTATCATGGGATCAATGTCTACTGTTGGCTTCATAAATAAAGGACTTGGCTTCCCAGGGATATTTAATTTTTGTAAATGCCTTTGGAAATTTTAGTAAGAAAGCATGATCCTGAGGTAATGTTCAATTTCTCCTAACATAAGTTCTTAAACCTTGAACGGGTATAATTTTTAGTCTGGGACAAACTCAGGGGCCCAAATCTCTTTAGAACAGATGGTAGCAGATTTATCTTAAATAGGCTGGCTTTAATGCTTCAGGTCTGTGTGTGGGGCAGGCAGGTAGAAGGTGATTGGAACAACAGAAGCAGAGAATATTGGAAGTTTTTTTTTTTTTTTTTTTTTTTTTTGCCTTTGGCTTCGCACCTGCAAAATTGGGAGGCTCTTCCCTAACCGTGTCCCATGACCAATCTACAGAATGTGTCAAGTTCAGAAGTTCTAGGGGTCCTATGTGGAGGCTGCCAGGGCTCACCTGTTTCTTGGACATCATGATGTCCTAGAATTTTCAACACTCTTCCTTGCTTTCCCACAATTGTTCCAGCATTGTGGGTCTGAGTAATCAGCACTTGGATTGAATAACAAAGGAATCCCTGGTAGCTGTACTCTATTAAAAGAACCAGAGTATTTTGAAGCCCTACAGCCATAGATATGGAATAGAAAAAGAGCTGCCACATGAGATCTTCTAATCTCATTCCATTCCTCAGTCTTTAGGCAGTTAAGCATACATAACCCATTTTCAGAAGATATAGCTAATTAGAAGACAAGTAAGTAAGTAAGTGGTGTTTAAATGTCTTCTTAGACTTCCAGTCGTATTATTTGAACTTGAACTTGCATCAAAATCACCTGGGGCTGTTTAAAACACAGAATGCTGGATCCCCACCCCAAGAGTTTCTGATTTTTTTTTTTTGTGTGTGTGGGCGCGTGTGTGTGCGCACGTTGGAAATTGAATCTAGGAGTGCTCCACCACTGAGCCACATCCCCAGCCATTTTTAGTTTTTATTTTGAGACAAGGTCTCCCTAAGTTGCTTAGAGCCTCACTAGGTTGCTGAGGCTGACTTTGAATTTGTGATCCTCCTGCCTGAGCCTCTCAAGTCCCTGGCATTACAGGTGTGTACCACCATGCCCAGTGAGTTTCTCATTTCTGTAGTTCTGGGGTGGGGCCCAAGAATTTGAGTTTCTAACCAGTTTCATGTGGGTGCAGCTTGTCAGGAGACCACTTTTGAGAGCCACTGGACTCTCAAATCCAGAAGCTGGACTGTTTGCCCTAGACCACATTCTAAAAGGCATTCTCTAATGCTGTTTGACAACTCTATTTTCTTTAAAGGGGCTTCTGCAGCACCACACTGGCTAAAGTGTGGTGCCACTGTGTAGAAGTAAGGTCCATTTCTCCTCATGACCTTGGGGTCTGGTTCTAGATACTGCAAAGCCACGTGAGTTTGGAAACACAAGCATTCCTCCCCTCTCCTGGCTTCTGACCTCAAGTCTTTTTAACTTGTGAGGAGAAGAATTGTCACCCTTCTGGGAATCTGAAATAGGCAAATTTGCTGCTGGATTTGCACGTGCTATGTTGATCACTCAGTACATTCAGACCTGACAGTGATGGACAATGCTGGATGCCAATCAAATTCCATCAAAGCCTGCAGAGTGAAGGTATTGGTCACTGAGCCCAAGGCCCCTCAGACCTTTCTGTCAAGGCACCTGCATCTAACAGCAAGGCGGGGAAACGGAGGAATGGAGACATCAGAGTGGGTGTGACATCTTTCAAAAATTAGACATAGGAGGGTTAAGAGGAAAGATTTTCAATTTCAGTCCAAGAACTCCCCTGGCCTTCAGAATGCAGTCCCATTGCCACCTGAGCCCAAACAGTGAGAACAATTCATCTCTGTGGGGTTATGCACTCTAAATATTCTCTCTTGCATTATATTTTATCTAAAAGTTGGAAAATACAAATGTTAACCATCTCCAAGTCATCATCCTTCATCTCCATCAGTTTCTAGTCTGCAGGCTTTTCAAGTGTCTACAGTCTTTGTTTCAGCTGCTTCCATTTTTTTTTCCTTTTGTATTTATTCTCACCAGCTTCCTATCCTTTGTTCCTCTTTGAGGAGTTCTGCTCCTCCATACACCTTTCTTTCTGGTCTTTGGTTTTTAAGAGCAGACTGAGCAGTCAGTCATGAACCACAATGTTCAGTTCCTAAAACGGCTCCTCCCCCAGACAACTTGCATCTCAAGCGAAATGGGCACTCCTGTACTTCTGTTTGCTTAATGGGAATGTTGTAGAAGTGTTAGGGCTAAGGATGTAGCTCAATGGTAGGGCACTTTCCCAGTAAGCACAAAGCCCTGTGTTTAATCTCTGGTTTTGCAAAACAAAAACAGATGTTATGGAAGCACAGCAGTGCACAGTCATAATTTTCAGCTTGAGATGTTTTCACAGAGTACAAAAAGGTAGTGACCAGTACCCAGATCAAGAAACAGAACTTGACCAATACCCCAAATCTCTTAGTGCTCCTTTCAGTAATTGCCTTCCATCAGGGGGACTAATACCACTATAGAGCAAATTTCTCTGTTTTAAACTTTGCTTATGTCTAGTTCCATTTACATGAAATCACTCCATACATATTCTTTTGTATATGGCTACTTTTTCTCAATATTGTTTGTGTAATTTGTTCCTGTTGTTAATATGCATTTGTAGTCCGTTCATTTTTATTATTCTTTCTCTCTCTCTGTATAATGAGTTTATCACATTGTATTCATATTCCTTCTGATGGACTTTTTTTTCAATTTGAGTTTATTACAAATTTTGTTATGATTAACATTTTTTAATAAGCATTTTGGAAAACATACAGCCTCTTTCTGTCAGCTTGATGCTTGGGAGTGAAATTGCTGTTTCATAGATTGGCATATGTTCAACTTCAGTAGATACTACTGAACTGTTTATAAAGTTACGTTACCAATTTATACTCCTACGTAAAAAGTTCATGAGTTCTAGTTGCTCCACAGCCCTACCCACACTTGGTATTTTAATTTTAGTCATTCTGGTGGGTGTGTGTTGATAGAGGATTTTGGATTTAATTTGCATTTCTTCAGTAACCAATAAATTGAGCACCTTTTAAATATGATTAAAGGTCATTTGCATATACCTTTTGGTGGAGTTCTTGTTAAATATTTTGTCTTTAAAGTTAGGTTATGGGCTTTTTTTTTTCTTTGTAAGAGTTCTTTAAATGTGGATATGAATTCTTTACTGGACTTACTAGAGCAAATGTCTTCTTCCTGGTGATGGCTTGTCTTCATCAAACTCTTTTAGAGTTGTCAAACTCATTCTTTAAACTCCAGCTCAAATGGCACCTGGTTGGTGAGATTTTACCTCATTTTCTTCCTCCCAGAGTTATTGCCCCCTCACCAGTTCCCCCATAGCCTCTGCTTAATACTCTTTCACAACCATTATTGATTTCATTACAATGATCCCTTTTATTACTTCTTCCTCTCCAGTCTGTGAACAACTTAGGCACAACCGCTAAATGGAAACAGCCACTGCCATTATTGTAGAAAATTTGGGTAGTGTTTTGTTTTTTTTTACTTCATAATTATCTATGTCCAAACTTTCTACCATAAGTATGTATTACTTTTGAAATGATAAATACATTTTACCCTGAAGAAAACATAGGTAACATTGTACCCTGGTCCCTTCCTTTTCTCCAATGCTGTATACTGGAAATCTATCTTTTCCAGAGGAATTTTCAACTCAACACATTAAAAACTGAACATCTCATTTTGTCTTTCCCTTCCAGCCATCCCAGTTCCTTTCCTGACCTCTATGACAGGTATCGGGTAGCAGTTCTGTTGACGGGATGCTAAGGATAACAGAAAGTTGCTCTAACTTCTAAATTTTCTTTTATACCTGTTATGGTTTGGATCTTAAACATCTTCCAGATGTTCATGCATTAAGGCTTGGTCACCAGCCTGTGGTGCTATTGGGAGGTGGAGCCTACTGAAGTTAGATTATTGGGGTGTGTCCTTAAAGGGGTTAGTCAGACCTTGGCCCCTCTTTTCACTCTCTTTTTGTTTCATAGTTGCCATGATGTGAACAATTTTGTTCTACCATATCCTTCTTTCCGTGATGTTCTGCCTTACCACAGGCCCCAAAGTGACAGAACCAACTGGCCATGGACTGAGACTTCTGAAACAATGTGCCCCCCAAAATCTTTCTTCCTTTGAAACTGATTATATCAGGTATTTTGTCACAACAGAAAATAAACTAACAAAACTCCCTTCTCCCACATCCAAGCCATGCTTTCTAGCTCTACACTGTCTTTGATTCTTTTTTCTCTTGGAAAATTATAACAACCTATAAATGGTTCCACTAGCCACCCTTGCCAAGGAAAAACTGCACAAGATAAAGTTAAACAGGCAAGGAAGATTTGATCCGAGGTTATTGAATGAGGGGAGAAAGAGTTACCTTGACTTTGCTGAAACAAAAGACACTGGGGTGAGCTAGTGGAAAAGGACTGGAGAATATGGTGGGGTCACTGGGATTAGGTTAGTTATGTTTACTTGTTGGTTATCTTAAAAGTTAGGCTCTTATTCTCCTGCAGAGATTAGAAAATAGGGACCCTAGATTTTTTTGGTGATGGCATGTAAAGGGATGGCTCCCAGGTCCTTGAAAAAGACATTTCTGAATTGTAACTGGCAAGCAAATAGCTGGGAGAAGATTTTCATTGCAAAGGGGGCAGTGAAAGAATTTATTTATTTCTAAAGTGAACACTCTGAGAAAAAGAAGTTGGGGTCCATAATCAGGAAGATGTCTGTCTATAATTTAGTGAAGCTTCCTACTAACCACCAAATGAGCTTTCAGCTCAGGAATGTATTAAAGAGTCTTCATGCTCTAACCCAGACCCCCTGAGTCTGTTTGCTGCCATTCTGGAGGATGGGTCAATGTGAGAATTCTGAGAATGGTTGCAGCGCAGTGTGCTGATGAGGAATCTCTTCATGAGAAGGATCATGTATGGGCTCCATTTTCTGGGACTGGGTGCAAGATCAGGGGTCTCCCCTCCTCTCAGCAGAGTCTGTCTGGGGTTGTGACCTGTGGCAACATAGTTATTGTTTCTGGACCTCCTTCATCTCTTTTTGAGATGGAGGCCAAGAGGTTAGGCAGAGCCATGAGGCCCATGTCATCAAAAAGAACTGTGTGTGACACTTAGCTCTTTCTGCCCTGCTTTCTGGTAAGGCGACAGTAAGGGTAATAATATAATTAGTTGCAGTTACTGATTTTTAGTGTGAGATTATGGCCAACCATTTTACGTTATTTAATACTTGTATTTAGTATTCTCAGGGTCTTCAGTACAATGTGTTAGACAAAACCATTCCAATTTTAAAGCTGTGGGAACAGAGGCTGAGGAAGTGTAACCCTACAGTATTATAGGATGTTAAGTATCAGAGCCTTGGGTAATATGAATGATAGGCTGGGTGGGCATGGAGATGGAGCAACGTGGGCAGATAAATTTCAAAGTTAGTACACTGTTAAGCAGGTGTGTTTCCAGGATAACAGGTCGATGCTCGGACAGTGATCTACTTAAACATCTGAGTAACAGCCCAGCTGCCCTTCAAGGGCTTTCTGACAGTCAAATCATCCCAGGCTCTGTTTAACAAAGTCCTGATACTTTTACTCACATGTAAACCACTTACAACTTACCAAGGACATGGAAACCACACGTGCCCATGAAGGTCAAGGTTGTGGGTCAATGAGACAATCATGTCTTGCATTCATCTTCTAAAGGTCAGGGATGTGGACATGCTTCCCTGTAATGTCTCCCAAGTGACAAGGAAAATCTAAGCTTCCTACCTTCCTGCTCCACTGAATATACAGAACTCAATTGAAAGTCCATAATGCATTTAAGTGTCTAAAATTAAATCTGGAGTTGAGGCAACAGCATCTTATTACTTTTAATCAGTGCAGTGCATGAAAGCCCCTTTGGAGAAATCATTATTTTTACCTCTATATGTGGAAGGCAGAGCTGTCTCCTTATTTCCTCTGGTCTCTGGAAAATGACAGGGGACTCTTTGCCCTGCCTGTCCATCAGACTTGGGAGCTGACTTCAATTTCTACCATGGCCAGAGTTGGGGACAGATTTAATTCTTAGGGTTGCTTATTTAGGCTCCTACTTGGCATGACTCTCAGATGTACTTTTCTTAATAAAGAGACAAGAAGCTGAGGGATTAGTAACTATAGTTACCATTTATTAAGGAGTTTCTTTATCAGTTAAGGTTTTTAGTAGCATATAATCAAAACTGGTTTGAACAGAAGGGCAATTTATTAAGGGATATTAGTTTGTGCACAAAATCTCTAGCAAAGCTGAAGAGCAGGGTTGGGAAGCTGTGCAGTTAGAAAATATTCCCAAATCTCGCTGTAGAATTGAGGTAACAGGGAGACCACAATTGCCACCCCTGGGCACATCACCACAGATTGAACGGCTAATGCTGAGCATTGAATACCAAGTTAACTTCCCCTGCAACAACCATGCAAGGTAAATATCATTATTTTTATTATACAGATGTGATAACTGAGTGATTAGACAGCTTGTCCCCAAAGCTAACTAGAAATATTGGACTGAAAGTTCTGTGACACTGAGGACTGTACTGGTTTTGCTCAACTCAGTTCAGTATCTAGTACAGTGTCTGGTTTGTGGTAAGTGTGAAACTTAGTTATGAAATGAATAAATGGAGAACGTGGCATGTATGTATGGAGGTTATTGTGTTGAACTTGAACACTTCTATTCCCCTCCCTCCCTTGCTCACCTCCTACCTCTCTTAGGTACCAGACTCCATGTCTCCAGCCAAAGGGTCAGGCAAGTGACTCAGAATAAGATAGTCATAATATAATTATTATGACTATCCTTGGATCTATAGTGATTAGTCCAACTTGGTCAGTTGTCCTACTATATAGCAAACATCAGAATGAAATATAAAGAATCAAGTCATTTTGCAGAGAAAAGCAAAGTTAGGATTTATGATTCAATTTTTACCATATTACTAAATATTGATCCTTTTATAAACAAGTGATAACTGATTTAGTCATAAAAGGCAGGTTGAAAATGGTGACCTGTCTCAGGAAAGGGGTTTTATTTTAGACGTCATTTTGGATGCCCCATTAGATGTATGTATTTCAAGAACTATTTCAGAACTGACCAAAACGTTATGTCTACTCAATCTTTCTTTCTTTCTTCTTGGCAAGCCCCCATGCATTTTAACTTATTTTAAGTGGAGCCTTTTTTAAACTGTGGTTTCTTTAGCTAAACCCTGGCTCAAAAATATCTCTGGGATACTGTTTTTTTCGGGGGTGGTGGTGGTGTGGATTGCCAACCCAGGTGATGGTGGATGGAGAATAGTAGCTTTCAAGGTAGACAATACAGGTTCCAGTGGACATTGCAGGTTTGGGCCTGGGTGTCCATGAGATTTAGTTTCACTTGAAACTGTCTGTTGAATAGGATTCTTGTGATGACTAGGAATAGAACACTCATTGAGGTTTATTTTCTGTAGGGTCCTTTATGAACTTGTCAGTGAAGGACCCAAGCCTTTACAGGAGCACAGCCATAGCATGGGTCTCTGTGAATATAATTTGCAAATTGGATATGTGCTGTGTTCAAGGTAGCTCTTGTCTCAGACCATCTTGTCACATCCTTACAACACCATTATAAGGACTCATTTCCCCTCCCTTTGTTTCTACTCCAGCTGTAACATTCAAAGCTTGACCCTCTTCCTTATTATTTCCATGGACCACTGGATGGCCCAGAGATTAGCATCTTGTACACTGATCACAATCCTAAATTGATCAGTTCTTGCAAGAGGGTCAATGTCACATGGTGTGAGGATCATGTGGCTTAATTTCAACTAATCACTAGGGTTGTTTCCTCTATAGTGATTGTGCATAGAACTGAGAAGGAGAGGAAGGCATTCTGAAGCTTCATTGGTGCCTGACAAATGATTTGTTTATGATTCTAGTGCAAAAAAAAAAATCAGCTTAGGTTACTTTGTAGAGGACATTGAGATTCATGACAACAGCAAATACTTGTCACATACTGAGACGTTTTCTCTCAAACCTCTTGATTCTTTTATGTTTCTAGCATCCCAAATGAAGCTTACAACTCCATGACTAACTACTATTCTGCTTTAGGAATTTCTCTGGCATGTAATTTACCTGCCAGGAATACCAGTTAGCTTTGCTCATGTATGAAGAGAGTGGTGGAGGAATTAAGAATGTACCTCCTTAGAGCAACCCTTAACCAATGGGCAAGAGAATCAATGGAGGAGCCCCTCAGCTTTCATGTCTTTGGAGATGAGTGCTTCATGTTTCTTTAAAGCATCCCCCAAAGAACTGAATCCCAGAGATAACCAGTGACTGGTGTATCCTATGTTGGTTTCTCTCCCTTCTCTGTCTCACTTTTCCTACTCTCTAGTTTTTGCCTTGTAGGACAGTTTGATAAAAACTGTACCCAAGTTCTTGACTCAAGCTTTTGTGTTCTGACACTAATTCTCTGACACCAATCAAAAGCCCTATAATTCAATTCAGTTCTGACACTCACTACTTGACATTAACACAGTTAAGGGCAAAGTCCTCCACTAGACTGCCTCTACTTCACATGCCCGCTGCAAGTCTCAGGGGCCATCTACATTACTGAAATGCTGGCTGTAAATCTGGGGGATTTCATGCCCCTCTCATGGTTGATGACTTGATGGTACTTAGTACAGGTATTGTACTTATGATTACAGTTTCATTATAAAGGACACAACCCAGAGATGGCCAAATGGAACAGATGCATAGGACAAGGTCTGAGGAAGATGGGACAGGCACACTGAGTGTCCATGCCCTCTTCCTATGGAATCTGGGCACCTCAGTCTTCCAGCATACAGTGTACTCACCTATTAGGAAGCTCCACTGAGTCTCTGTGTCCAGTTTTTATTGAGCTTCATTTCATAGGCATGATAGATTAAGTCGTTGGTCATGTGATTGAACTCAATCTTTTTCTATTTGTTCTAATTAGTTATACATGGCAGTAGAATGCATTTTGACACATCATACATAAATGGAGTATGGATTCTCATTTCTTCAGGTTGTAGATGATGTGGAATTACACTGGTCATGTAATCATATATGCACACAGGGTAATATTGTCTGATTAATTCTACTATCATTCCTATCCTGATTAACTCTCCCCTCCCTGCATTCATCTCTGTCTAATCCAATGTACCTCTATTCTTCCCTAGCCCCCCCTGCTATTGTGAATTAGCATCTGCATATCAAAGATATAATTTAGCCTTTGGTTTTGGGGGATTGGCTTCTTTTGCTTAGCTTGATATCCCCCAGCTCCATCCATTTACCTGCAAATGTCATTATTTCATTCTTCTGTAAGGCTGAGTAATATTCCATTGTGTATATGCACTACATTTTCTTTATCCATTCATCTGTTGAAGGGCATCTAGGTTGGTTTCCATAGTTTGGCTATTGTGAATTGAGCTGCTATAAACATTGATGTGGATGCATCACTATAGTATGCTGATTTTAAGCCCTTTGGGTATAAACTGAGGAGTGGGATTACTGGGTCAAATGGTGGTTCCATTCCAAGTTTTCTGAAGAATCTCCATACTGCTTTCCATAATAGTTGCGCTAATTTGCAGTCCCACCAGCAATGTATGAGTGTACCTTTTCCCCACAGCCTCGCCAACATTTATTATTGCTGTGTTTGTTGTTAGTAATTGCCATTTTGACCAGAGTGAGATGAAATCTTAGAGTAGTTTTGATTTACATTTTTCAAATTGCTAGAGATGTTGAACATTTTTTCATATACTTGTTAGCCATTTATATTTCTTCTTCTGTGAAGTGTCTGTTTAGTTCCTTAGTCCATGTATTAATTATCTTTTTGGTGCTGAGTTTTTTGAATTCTTTATATATCCAGGAGATTAATGCTCTGAGATGCATATGGTAAAGATTTTCCTCCATTCAGTAGGATTTCTCTTCACGTTATTGTAAACTCAATATTTAGCTCCTCCTATTTCCCCTAGATATTGGGCTGGCCCAAAGTTCCAACTCTCTAGTCATGTAACTAAACTTTCTGGTGACCAGTTCCCATCCTGAAGCTTTATAGAGTTGCCTGCCACACATCATGTCTTAACAAACACAATACTATCACTAAGGAAGTTCCAAGGGATTTTTAAGTCTTGTGTCAGGAACTGAGGATAAAGACCAGATATATTTATCATGCCACCATTTTAGTTTGGGTGGAATTAAAACTTAAACAAAAAGTTTTTACAACCACATTCAACACTTATATATAAAAAAAGCATTCCATTAACAAATTTCAAGCTTCCCTCATGGAGTAGGGAGAGGAAGTCATACAAGGTGATGGGAACATATCATGGAAGTCCTTAGAGGCCACATGTATACTGAAAAACAAGTGACAGTCACTCTGATTTTTCTAAGCACAGAATAGTTGAATTAATCAGAACCATATGCAGAACTGAAAATCTTTGACAAGACTTATTAGAGTGCCATGCAGTCATTTACACTTTAGGATAATTATCAGGACTGAAATCCGGCTGTCAGGAGGTTTTGAGAGCTGTGCTGATGTTAACTAGTAAAGGATATAACCTCTGTTTTTGGGGAAATTCTATGCCTATCTTATAGGTCCTGCCCAGTCCACTGCATTTCTGAGCCTCTGGAATACTTCGGCCCTATGGATCTGTACATCCAATGGGGTATCTGAGCCTTGCTTACTTTATATTTGGTGCACAAAGTGGCTGGTCCCACTGGCTTTCCTCTTTCACATCTACTTTCCACTTCCTACTCACCCATCTCACCTTTAAAGTTTTGAGAAATCGATTTCCATTTCCCAGACCCAAGTATACTTCCACATTTACCCGAGTGCCTCTTCCACCTAGAATACTCAACCTCTGTGCCATAGCTGACCTCCCTGGGCTGCTGGCCTTGTTTCCTTCTGCATTATGAGGAAAGCAGCTTGCTGCTGCTCCACCCCATCGCTGCTTGCCTTAATAACTTGGCTTTTCATAATGGGGCTTAATTGTAAGTTTTATTGACAGACTTATGTTATGCCACAGGAACCCATCTTGAACCAATTAAAATCAATTAATCACACTGTGATTAACTTTAATTGTGGGATGTTTCCTACACCCAACAAATAACTATTCACATATGTTTCAATTAATATTTTTACCCCCCTTTGTTGACAAATGATCTATTGTACTGGAAATTAATTAAGTGTTAGCATGGTCCCAATTAACATTACATTACCAATAAAAGATTCCTTGGTTGTCAATATTGAACAAAATCTGTGACAATCTACCACTTACAATGTACAGCATATATTATTTAAAAAGAAGGTGTGTGAGTGTGGGGGGTGAACTTCTAATTACTTACAGTGGATGACCTAGTCAAAATGTGGTCAAATTTAAGCCTATTGAAATTCTAAGGATTTTTGACTTTTATGTGAGATAAACAAGGGAAAAATAATCATTTCTCACTATCCATGGTTTTGTGTGTTTTGCTGAACCCAAATTTAAAGTCTCTAGTTTATCATTACTTCATACATAGTCTCTATTTATTTCATTCAGTATATCAGTTTTGTCTCCTTCATCCTTGATACTCATTCATTCTCCTTCTCCTCTATTTTGATTGGTCCTTCACTTATAAATGCTATTGTACTATAAATTCCAAACTGCATCCTTTGTTTTTCACCCAATCTTTTATTTTTGAGATCCATCTAATTAGGATACCTAATGTTGCAAATGTTGCTTCTCCATGCCCACATCCATAAGCATCCAGATTATTTCCAACTTTTTGCTTTTACAAGCAATGCAGGGCTGAATAGTTTTTATGAATCTGAACTTGGGTACTTGCATGAGATGTGCTCCTGGGAAAGCAACCAGTGGGTTATAGGGCAAGTACAAACTGCATTCCAAAATTGATCATATTTTAGGTGGGAGGCAATGGATGTCTGGGGATGGGAAGCAAGTTTTCAAGGTCAAGTTTGTGGCTAGGCTTGATCTTAGATCTTCTGAATCTTAGTGAAGTATTTCTTCCACAATTGGCTACTGACCACCTCAGTTTCCTTGAGTTCACTGGAATTTTCTAAGTTTTTACTTAAAAATGTCTCATGGTAATTTCACTGTGTTTAAACTTGGACTCAACTTTGTTTTGGTTACTTTATGAGTCAACTCATTAGACAAGTTGCTGTTGACATAGAAACATGTGTAACTATTATCAGGCACTGGCACTGGAAAAATAGGCCTAAGCTCTTCAAAAACATCTGCCTTTGGTACTGAGCAAAGGCCTATGTAACCACACAAATATTCTGGAATGAGTGATAGAGACATTAACAGTTATCAACCTGGGATATCAGAGTTCCTCTCACAGACAGGGATATAACACTGCTTCAGTGATCAAACATCACAGCTTCCACATTAATCTTTTAAAGTAAAGCTTGCCCTGAAGGATGTGTATGTATGTGTCTTTGAAAGATATACAATGATATAAATCTTCTAAGCTTTTAAGTAGTCTTTGGAATTTTGTTTCTTTTGAGTATTTGGAGAAGGTTTAGCTGCTACAATGTCATCCCTTGAGACATTATTATCCCTCCATATCTCCTCTGCCTCAGATCACAGTAATTCGCTGAAGGTTAATTGAGCAACTGCTAAATTCAAGCGCTGGATTACAGGAACAATGCACATTACCTGTCATTGTATCCAAGACAAGGGAAGTAAGTGACAGATTTGAGTGCTGAGCCAACTGCTCAGTGACCAGAAGAGAGAGCCACCAAATCAGTGAGAGCGAGTGGTGAGCAGGGAGGTGAGAGTTGAGCTGGACTTTAACAGATATGCAGGAGTTGGTCAGGCAGAGAAAGGCAGAAAGGCATCTTTAGGACATGAGAGAGTGGATTCCTTCTTCCTCCTACACTCGCACCATACCTCCGTTTCCTCCTGCCCCGACAGTAGCCATATTCAGAAATAACCCAGCATTCCTAAGGGAAGAGGAACAAATGCTGAACACTGTACCGTGGGAAGCATACCCCTCTAGTACTTGAGCCTGTGAAATGCATTTCATGCCTCATCTGTTCCCTAAATGAGATGTGAAAGCAGTTTACACCTCGTTTACATTTGTGCTGTTTTACTGAACATCGGAGATACAGCTCCATCCACAGTAATGAAATGAGGTCAGTCACCCCTTTCTCTCCTTGGACTGAAACCACATAGCTCTTCAGGGCCTCTTTGGGCTGTGGTGGCTCGGAGGCAACCAGGAATCTACAAAATGTTGAGAGAGCAGGTGCAAGGGCTGGGGGATAGATACGGTGAGCAGCTGGTATGCAGTTCCTTGTACGCGGAGGAAATGGCCTTTCTTCTAAGCCAAGAGTACTGTTCTGAGATATAATTTACTTAAACAAATGCAGAAATCATAAGTCTACAGATAGAAGAGTTTTAACTTTTGCATACATCCATGAAACTGACACCAGATCAAGGTATATAACAGTTTTCTTACCCCTGAAAATTTCCTCATGCCCCTTTCCCTTCAAGAGCCCCCTTCCTAACATAAACACAATTGTGATATTTGCCACCAAAGATAAACTGTACCTAGGATCTTCACATATATGAAAACATATTGTGCATGCTCTTTCATAGCTGGCTTCTTTGGCTCAAATGATGTCTGAGGGGTCCTGCATGTTGTATGCTTCAGTACCTCCTTCCTTTGAATTGTAGCATGATATTCCTTTGCATAGATAAACCACAGTTCAGTCATTCTTCTATGGATGCATATTTGGGTTTGTTCTGTTTTGGTCTGTTACAAATAAAACTGCTATGAATATTCTTGTGCAAGGGTTTATGAAGCTATGTACTCATTTCTCTTGAATTTACAGCCAGGAGTGGAAATTCTGGGTTGTAGTGTGATTGTATTTCAATTTTATCAGAAACTGCCAAACAGTTCTCCAAAATGATTACACCATTTTACACTCCCTCTGGTGGTGCATGAAAATGCCTGTTGCTTTTCTTGATTAAAGATAATAAAATTACTTTAGAAACCACTGTAAAGAAGCACAAACTTATTCAAGGAATTTTGGAAGAGAATAGGAACTCCAAAGAGTTCTTATGAATGGATGCTTATTGTCCCAAATGACAACTCTAAAGTGCCCTGGTTTTGCTTAAATATCACTCTATTTAAAAATGCACAAAACGCTTTGTTTCCTCCAAATTATATGCCTTTAGATTATACAAGCAGTGCACTAGGAACCCCAACCCTGTCATGACAACTTACCATCTGCCACCTTTCCCAAAGGTAGACAGAGAATGTTTCCATTTTTAGCAAAATGATAAATATTTATGCTATTTCTGTTTTTAATTCTCTTGCTTTGATAATTAATAGAGAATTTTGTTCATCTGTTTAGCGACAGTTGGTATATTTTTTCCTTAGTGCATCTTCATGTCATTTGCCCATATACTCTGGTGATTTTTTTCCTGTTGATATTTAAATTGAGTATTATTTGTCATATGTTGCAAATATGTCTCTTATTTTGTTGTTTATCTTCCTTTTAGAAAATGATCTTTCTTATGTAAAACATGCTACTTGCTCATGATAAAACATTTAAGCAATAGAGAAAAGACCACAGAAAGATAAAAATCCTTCCAAATTCCACTTCCTAGAGATAAAAGTAAAACCAAGGACCAATCAATAAAGATCTGACTAAAATCACTTCAAATATCTTGCTATTGCATATATTCAGATAACTATGTATGTAGATAGAGCTTCAGAAGAATTGCTCTAGAAATATAATGTAAGTTGTATTTAACACAGCTACTCTTAAAGTAGGTATTTCTTTTATATAAAATATATTAGTTCTAAAAGAGTTTTTATTATAAAAAATTTGGATTAATATTTGAATCACATTATTTGATTGGGCTGCGTGTTTGGAAATCTTGCTGCAAAAGGTGAACATTTATCACACTACTTTTTTCCTATATCTCTCTCCAACACTTCTAATTTTTATTAATTATCTCAGTATTTTAATGTTGTTAATTTTATAATATTGAAAGACTTCTTTTCCTAAGTGTAATTCCTATAGTTGTCCATTTTTCTTCTATTTTTAAACAGATCATCAACATTTCTTTCACTTTGACATTTCCATTTCATTTCTTTATTTTGATTTATTGCTTTTTATGTATATTTTATTATTCTAATACCATTTTTCATGAAGAACTCATAGGTGTGGGGTTTCCTGAGTTCTTGCATATTTCAGAATATTTCTCAATTTCATTCATCTTTGAAAAATGGCTTGAGTAGGTATATAATTATTGAGTCACACTTTCTTAGAACTTTAAAGATATCTCGCTCTTGTCTACTGGCATTAAATACTACTTGAGATAAAGCTTAGATCAATAGAAATCTCACCAAAACTCTCACAGTATGTGTGCATGCACGTGCACATACACACTCACACACACACACACACAAACACACAGCTGTGTATTACTTTTGTCTGATCACTGTCTCAATGTCCATTTGATTATTTTTAATATATGCATTTTGATGTCTCTAGATATTACTGCATATATTTTTGACCTATCAAATTGTAATGTTAAGCTTTTCCTGAACAAAGTTACAAATTTAACTCCATTTAACCTCCTATAAATTTAAATTGTTATCTCATATATCTTAATTATCTCTACATTTAAAATAGCACAGAACACTATTATTACTATGGTTGTATAGAAAATTTGCATTGAGCTTGACACATTGAGTTTAGTGTTTTTATTCTTCCTTTGTCATTTCCTTTCTGCCTGAAGAACACCCTTTTATGTTCTGTTACTGATGAATTTCTTCAATTTTTTTTTTTAAATTTCCCTTTCATTCACAAGGGGAATGTATTGCTAAGTATTGAATTCTGATCGGATATTACTGTCCTTTGTATGTGTCTGCTGTCTTCTCCTGAGAAGTCAGCCACCTACCAGTTGGTTGCTCTTTGTAATGAAGAGTCTGACTCCTTTTTTTGATGTTTGACTGCCAAGTTCTCAAGTCTTATTCCTTCTTCTTCTTCCCTGTTTGCCTCAAATTTGAACAAATTGATAAGAAAGTTTAGGTGCATTCTCCTTTGGCGCCAGTAGGAGATACAAAACATATGAGTCCCAGCCCACAGGAGGGAACTCTCACTTGGCCTGCTCCCTAACACAGAACAACCTAGGCCAATCTCTTTTTCCTTGCTTTATGAAGCCATTTCAGACCTGCTTGAGGGGCTTCCCCTCTTTACACAGAAACTTCAATTATATAACTAACAAGACTTCTCATTCTCTCCTGATGTGTGTGTGATTTTCAGTCTCGGCATCTGAAACAAACATTGGGTGAAGGGCCATCTGAATCTGCAAGTGATCATAACATTCTTAAAGACTTCCTCTTTTTATTTATCTTTCATCAATGTCATCATGAGGTCTTTAATTACTTAATTTTTAAATGAGGTGATTATAATTACACATAATACTGGGATTCACTGTTACATGTTGGTACACTCAATATAGCTGTTCAATATTTAAAAAAATAAATCTGCTTATTATTCTTGAAACAGTAGTTTAAGTTTTTTGATCAGTTCTGAAAAATTCTCAGCCATAATCTATCTCTTCAGGGTTTGTTCCTGTACAACTCTCTGCAACCTCTCTTATGTTAGCCTTCCTCACTTTTGTTTTCTGAATTTATCATCTTTTTCTCTGTCCATGTTCCACTCTTAATGTTTTCTTTTGTACTTGCTCCCAGTTCACTAATTCTTTTTTCACCAGTGTCTAAATCTGCATATTATATTTTAGTTTTAGTTAATCGGATTTGTCAGTTACACGTGTTGATTAGTTTTTCTTAATTATCTTACAAAATTCTCAATTTTGTGTTTTATATACTTTAACATTTTAAGAATACATTAAGGATGACAATTTTAGATTTCACATTTGGGAACTCCAGTATCTTAAACTTCTGTCGGCTGTTCAATTGCTCTTTGTTTCTTTTGTGTTTTCTTGTTCCCTCATTTAATTCTTGAGTGCCCACTTGAGAGAATTGTCCTGAATTACCTAGTCTGATGTTATCAGAAGTAGAGGTCTGAGTCTCTAATTTGTTTCATTTTCATCCTTGATATTCAGTAACTTTACCAGGATAGAATTTGGTGAAGAACAATCTGCAGTGAATTCCTTCCACAGTAGGAAAGAGTATTTCTTTATCTCAAGCAAGTTAACTTCTATTATTGTTAATGTATTTTTTGGTTCTTTTTTTATTTCTTTCTCAGAATATGTGTGTATACACACACACACACACACACACACACACGTATATATAGAGGAAGAAAAATTCTTCTTTGCTTTTTAATTTTATCCCCTTAAAATTTCTCTAAATATATGTGTTCTTTTTCTTACTTTTTGGGTGTTTTATTTGAACTACATCATACCTATTCAATATATTTTTTTTCTGCTTCTAATATGACTTTACTCTGCAGTGTTTTCTTTTTTCTCTTCTTTTCTTCCCCCATCTCTTTCTCTCAATTTATTTATTTATTTTCCTTCCTTCCTTCCCTTCTTCCTTCCTTCCTTCCCTCCCTCCCTCCCTCCCTCCCTCCCTCCCTCCCTCCCTCCCTCCCTCCTTCCTTCCTTCCTTCCTTCCTTCCTTCCTTCCTTCCTTCCTTCATACCAGGGATTGGAACCAGGTGAGCTTAATCACTGAGCCATATCCCCAGCACTTTTATTATTATTTTTAAGTCAATGTCTTACAAAGTCCCTTTGGACCTCACTAAGTTGCTGAGGCTAGCTTCAAATTTGCAATCCTCCTGCCTCAGCCTCCAGAATTGCTGGGATTACAGGTATGTGCCTCTGTTCCTGACTTTCTTGAATTTATTTCTGAGTTTTCTCAGTTCATTTTGTAACCCTTCTGTAATCTCTTGAAGATTCGAATTTTTAATTCTCTTTCTGAGGTTTTTTTTTTAAGTTTTGGTTAATTCTTTGGAACTCTGAAGAATCACTTGCATGAGCTCTTCTGTCCCTGTGCATCCTTTAAAAACATGTGTTTTCTTTTTCTCCTCCTCCTCTTTCATCATGTTCTAAATTAAAAAAAAACCTTTGGTGTTTTTGTGAATAAATATATTTTTACTTGTAAACTTAGGAAATATGACACATGAACATGCATAAATCTAAAAGTACATATTTGTATACTATTATAAAAGCAAAAGCTTATATAATCATCACTCAGTTGAAGAAAAAGAGTACTTCCAGGCCCTAGGACCTTTAGTCATGAGCTTTCCTAGGGGAAACACTGTCCTGTGTATTCTAGCAATCTATTTCATCCTTTTCTTTATGTCTTTTACCACCAAATCATATTTCACTCACCCTATTTATATTATAGCTTTGCTTGTCTTATACATAGAAGCAGGCACAATGTACTTCTTTTTGGTGACTGAATTCTTTTGTCCAAGATTAATTTGTGAAATTCATCAATGCTTTTGTATATAACCATAGTTCTTTTTAAAATGCATTTTAATTTAGTTATTTATCTGAAAAAATTTTAAAGTTGACAGATAACACGTTTTTATCATCTACAACATGAAGTATGCCTACAACATGAGGTATTAAACATACTTCATTAGTGAATGCATTGCATCTTATCGTTATCATTTTTGTGGTGAGTATGTATAACTTCCCTTCTACAATTTTCAAGAATGCAATAGGTCATCATGAACTGCAGTCCCCTTGTATTACAAGAGATCTCCTGAAATTTATGTATACTTTAGCCACATCACATTTTTAAAAAATGTGTGGGTCTGAAGCTGGTTTCTTTTCCTCTGTGGATCACCCTTATGTGGGGTCAACTAGTTGTCCCATGGGAAGCAACATGGCGTGAAGATCAAGCCACGGACATCCTTGACTTAGATTCAGAACCATAGCCTTGAACACTTTGTCACTTAATGTGCATCCTGCCTGAAGTTAGGCTGAATTCTTCACTTGCTCATTGATGGCCCATGATCAGTGTGGCCCTGAGAAAGTCCCTTTAGTTATCAGCTCTTTGAGTTATCATCTGGCATTTGTTTTTTTCCAAACTTTAACTCTCTTTGCTTTGCCTCTGGAAGGCTCCCTTGGTTAAGGACTCTCAGGAAACATATTGGTTGGACTTGAAAAGAGAAAATTGTGCTGTTCCTGCAGTATTTAGGCAGGGCCTGGACATAAGCACAGTCCAAATCAAAAGACTGAGGTTTGTTTCTTGGGCTGGTGTTCAGTTGTCAATGATGAGTGTTCCCTTGGAGAGGCCTTAGCCAGTGTCTCAGGATTGGGTCCACACTGGGGTTCTGCATGAGAGGAGTTGCTGCTGAGTGCCAGGGCCCTGGGAAGCTCCTTTTATTTAGACATAAATTATTTTTTTTGGACTTACTTTTTCCTTGCACCAATCATATAAAGACCTATTCTGTTTTGTTTTGTTGTTGTTTTTCCTTAATAACAGCCAATTCCCACTCCAACTTTTGAGTTCTCTTCTTCTAAAACCATGAGAGAAACTCAGCTTCTTTTTCTGGCTTTGAAACAAATACCCAAACCTTTGTGTTTGGAGTCTTATTATTTACTCCCCTGGGCAGGAGGCATTTCAAAATTAACTATGGAGAAGTGATCAAGTCTAAGGACCCATGGGGTTCTGACCCCAGGGTTATAACTCAAACTTCTTTTTGAAGCAGATTGGTATAAGATCTTTGGTGTGGTAGGTAAAAAGCTGGTCTCTAAGCTCCAACTCTGGTTTTACCAGTTTCCTTTTGCATGATTTAAGCAATTGCTTAGCCTTGTTGTTCGTGTTAAATGGGCATGATATTAGTAACTATCTTCTGATGATTGTGATGATTAAAAGAGCTACTCTATAAAGAGGCTGTGCCTAGTAATTATTATGTGTTCAATGAGCATTTGCTGTTATTTAGGTCCTCAGATTTTCTTCCTAAGTATTGAAGCCAGTATCTTCATCCTCACATCCCCCACTCTGCTCAGAAAGGTTGTCATGGAGAATAGTCTTCATGGAGGAAGGGTCCTGGGAGAGGAACAGTCCTCAAAGGGACCATTCACAGACAGGAACTCTTCCACCACAAGGATGTTTCTCTTATAGGGATTCTAAAATCAGGTGGGCTCTCCTCTACATGGGAATCCTTTGCCATGAGGACCTATCCCTTTGAGGACACTTTCTTCAGAAGGATCCTTAATCCATGAGGAAACTTCTCCTGTGAAGACTCTATCCTTGTAGGGACCTTTCACATGAGGAGTCTTCCCAAATGAGAACTCATCTGTTGGAGGATTTTTCCTCCAGAGAACATTTTCTTCATTCAGTCTCATCTTTCTGAGGACCCTCTGCATAAGGATCCTTCCCATAAGAGACCTCTTTCTCTATCATAACTCTTATGGCCTTAGGAGATCTGGTGCAAAATTAGTACCTAACCTTTGGAAAATTTCTCATCCTGAGACCCTGCAGCCAGGCCATTAGGCCTCAGGCCTTGGACAGGCCCATCTTCTCTTGCCATGGTGCACAGTTGATCAAGATTCCTCTCTTTGATTTGGGTACATAACTGGTTTGGGAGAGTACTAACCTCCAACCTCATGGCACATAGTCATGGATCACAACTTCATTATAATGGTGACCCTGATTGGTTTCCTCTTCCTGGGTAAATGTGGTATATAGGTCACATAGGACGTCTTGACAGACTTGCTTGTGGGACATCACAGCAGCAGGGACATAGCAGGAGGGCCATAGCTGAAAGGAAAGTGAAAAAGCAAGAGATGGGTGAGCAAGAAATGAAGGACAGAGACCAGACAGAGATCCATACCAAGGTTAATTTGTCAAAGCTGACAAATAAAGTCCATCTCTCTGTAGAGAGAGGAGAGAGGCCTCGAGATGTTTGGGTGTTCAGCTTTTGTGGGTCAGGGGTTTGGAGTTGTAGCTGTGGCGCTGTGGGATGGCACCATGGGTCTTTCCAGAGTCAAGGGGTTGTGTCCTTCTGGGATTGGCTTAGGGTTATGGTACCATGGAGTAGGTCACTAATGGGGCTTTGGGGAAGTTCTGTTAAGAGGAAGTACAGGAAAGCAAAAGTTATAAGACGGCAGTTAACATTAAAGATGGCTGCTCAGATGTTAACTCAAGACCCTATAATAGCAGCAGAGTGTTCTCCAGGAAGGAATGTGACACTGGGGTGGGTTCTCTAGTTCCTGTTTTCAATCTAGAGGAACTGGAGGCATAAATAATGGAAACAAAGTGGAACAAATAAGTGTTGAATTCAACTATTGCTCCATTCATTCACACTCGAGTATGTATACGTTATTTCAAACGGTGATCATTTAAAAGGAAACACATAGTCTTCCAAAAAGAGTGTATTAAGATCTGGGGCATGGGAAGTATCTTTGGCTTTTTGTTCCAGAAAATTTGGGTAGGCTCCAGGGCTGGGTGTACAGAGTTGGCAAAGGGAGATATGAGAGATGAGAATCTTGTTAGGTTCAGACCCTAGGAGGCTGTGCCGAGAGTTTTTGCTGGAATTCTGTAAGTAATGAGAATCTAGGAGATATTGTTCAGGAAGGGAGTGATCCCCATCCCTGGAGAGGAAGACAAACTTGTTGGTAATACAAAGGTTCCTTGACTTGTGATGGACTGATAGCCCAATAAAACCTCTGTCAGTTGAAAAATATCCCCAGTAAAAAATACAAGGAATACACCCAAAGTACTAAACATCATAATTTAGAAACACAGTACACTGTAGACTATCCACTGTTTATTTGTGACAATATGGTGACTAGAAACTGGGGGTCACTGCTACTAGCCGGCACCTTAAGGAGCACCCTACTGCATAACAGGGTTCCAGGAAAAGATGGAAATTCAAAATTCAAAATATGGTATCTCCTGAATGTGCATTGTTCTCTCACCATCACAAAGCCAAGAAAATCATAAGTCGGACTATGGTAAGTGACCTGACTGTTCATAGAACTGGAAAAGACAGAGGAAGGGGAGCCTCACAAGGCCTTTGCAGAATTTAGCTCTGAATACCCAAACCTGAAGGAGAAGAGTGTCTATGGGATAGGAAAGAAGGCAGACTCAAAAGCTTGCACAATACCCACCTCGGTGATGAGAAGTGGCTCCAGGTTTCCAGCATAGGTGACTTAGAAATCAAGTATCAGTGTTTTGGAATGAATTGTCACTGGGGTAGCAAGATCCTCACAGAGCAGACAAACACCTTTGGTGGTAGAGAATGTGGAGGTGTGTGTTGTGATAACATGGGGCTGGGAATTAGAGCAACCAGGTTCTTTTTCATAACTCTTCCACAAATGGGTTACCAATTAGTGGGAATAAAGTTGTCAACCTATTTTGTCCTGAATCTCTTCACCCTTTATGGGTATGACCTACTGATCTTTTTAGTCGGGGATGGTCTAACCGGAGGTCTACACATTTCCTCCTGAAAATGGAGATTCATTTTTCTTTAGATTGTTTGAATATTCAGGACAGAGGAAAGGCACCTGGATGAAACATTTTCTCAGACTTTGCAATTCCCTTAAGAGGATCCCAGAGCCTTTTAGCTTCTCTTCAGTTTCGTTTAGGTCTTTCATCCCAGAGACTGTTACCACATGTCCTCCAACTTGTCCCACAATTTTAGCAGGTGTGTGTAGGTGGAGCTCAAAGTTAAAAATAACTCCAGTAAACTCACACATCTTTTTTTATGGCAAATTGCTGTTCAGTTGAAGCTCTCTTTATCTGCCAGAATTTTTTGATTAGTATTTCAACAAAACTAAAAACAAAAGCAGTGGCCACGACGGACCACATCATGCTTCCACTGCTCACCCTCAAATGAATCTTCCTAAACCACATAGCAATGATATGATAAAAATTATTTATGTGAATAAGGCATGAAGAGTATAAGGATAATGTAATCCTTATTGACAGTGAACCCAATGTTAGATCACAGGCTGAGAAAAGGGTTGTAGCACAAGTGAGTCTCTTAAAGAATTCCAACTAAAAGGTCTGTAGCGTCTATACTTTAGATAAAAGAGGAGCTTGACTCCTAAGCCAGGACAGGGCTAAAAGGGGAGTACCAGTACTATCACATTGGGAAAGTTAGCTCAGTTATTAGAAGTTTCTATGAGTTGATCCCATAGTGGTGTAATTGCTGGTGACCTTGGAGATAGCAGGCAGAGTTCTAGAGGGAGCAGTGTTTTCTTTTCTTTTTTTTTTGACTTTCTTTTTAAAATTTGTTTTAATTAGTTACACATGACTGTACAATGATCTTGACATATACAATTGAATCAGATGCGATATAATTTCTCATTTTTCTGAGTGTACAGTTTGCAGAATCACATTGGTCATGTAGTCACGTATATACACACAGCAATAATAATGTCTATTTTATTCTGCTGTCCTTCCATTCCCCCTTCCCCTCCCCTCCCCTCCCATCACTTCTCTCTACCCAATCTAATGTGACACAATTCTTTTTTTTTCCCTTCACATTGTCAGACTTGTATTCTGTACAACGAAGGGGTCTCCTTCCGTCTTCCATGCAATTCCCCTTCTCCCTCCCTTTCCTTCCCACCTCTCTTCCCTATCAAGAGGTAATTTTATTCTCATGCTCTTCCTCCCTACCCCATTTTGAGTCACCCCATTTATATCAGAGAAGACATTCGGCATTTGTTGTTTTGGGATTGGCTAACTTCACTTAGCATGATCTGCTCTAATGCCATCCATTTCCCTGCAAATGCCATGATCTTGTTATTTTTTGGTGCTGAGTAATATTGCATCATGTATAAATGTCACATTTTTTTTTATCCGTTCATGCATTGAAGGGCATCTAGGTTGGCTCCACAGTCTAGTTATTTTGAATTGTGCTGCTATAAACATTGATGTGGCTGTGTCCCTGTAGTATGCTGTTTTTAGGTCTTTTGAGTGTAGTCGGAGAAGAGGAATAGCTGGGTCAAATGGTGGTTCCATTCCCAGTTTTCCAAGGAATCTCCACACTGCTTTTCAAATTGGCTGCACCAATTTGCAGTCCCACCAGCAATGTATGAGTGTGCCTTTTTCCCCTGCAGCTTCACCAGCACTTGTTGTTGTTTGACTTCATTATGGCTGCCAATCTTCCTGGAGTGAGATGGTATCTTAGAGTGGTTTTAATTTGCATTTCTCTGACTGCTAGCGATGGTGAGCATTTTTTCGTGTATTTGTTGATTGATTGTATATCCTCTTCTGAGAAGTGTCTGTTCAGGTCCTTGGCCCATTTGATGATTGGGTTATTTGTTTTTTTGTTGTTTAACTTTTTGAGTTCTTTGTATACCCTAGAGATTAGAGCTCTATCTGATGTGTGAGGAGTAAAAATTTGTTCCCAGGATGTAGGCTCCCTGTTCACTTCACATATTATTTCTCTTGCTGAGAAAAAAACTTTTTAGTTTGAATTCGTCCCATTTTTTGATTCTTGGTTTTAATTCTTGTGCTATAGTAGTCTTATTAAGGAACTTGGGGCCTAACCCCACGTGATAGAGATTAGGGACAACTTTTTCTTCTGTTAGACTCAGAGTCTCTGGGTTGATTCCTAGATCCTTGATCCATTTTGAGCTAACTTTTGTACATGGTGAGAAATAGGGATTGAATTTCATTTTGTTGCATATGGATTTCCAGTTCTCCCAGCACCATTTGTTGAAGATGCTATCCTTTCTCCATTGCATGCTTTTAGCACCTTTGTCTAATATAAGGCAGTTGTAATTTTGTGGGTTGGTCTTTGTGTCCTCTATACTGTATAGAGGTCTACCAGCCTGTTTTGGTGCTGGTACCATACTGTTTTGGTTACTATTGCTCTGTAGTATAGTTAAAGATCTGGTATAGTGATACCACCTGTTTCACTCTTCCTGCTAAAATTGCTTTAGCATTCTGGGTCTCTTATTTTTCCAGATGAATTTCATAATTGCTTTTTCTATTTCTGTGAGGAATGCCATTGGGATTTTGAATCTGTAGAGTGCTTTTGGTAATATGGCCATTTTAATAATATTAATTCTGCCTATCCATGAGCAAGGTATATCTTTCCATCTTCTAAGGTCTTCTTATATTTCTCTCTTTAGGGTTCTATAGTTTTCATTGTATAGATCTTTCACCTCTTTTGTTAAGTTGATACCCAAGTATTTTATGTTTTTTGAGGATATTGAGAATAGGGTAGTTTTCCTCATTTCCATTTCAGAGGATTTGTCACTGATATACAAGAATGCCTTTGATTTATGGGTATTGATTTTATATCCTGCCACTTTGCTGAATTCATTTACTAGTTCTGGAAGTTTCTTGGTAGAACTTTTTGGGTCTGCTAGGTATAGGATCATATCATCAGCAAATAGTGTTAGTTTAAGTTCTTCTTTTCCTATATTTATGCCTTTAATTTCTTTCATCTGTCTAATTGCTCTGGCTAGTGTTTCAAGAACTATGTTGAATAGAAGTGGTGAGAGAGGGCATCCCTGTCTTTTTCCAGATTTTAGAGGAATTGCTTTCAATTTGTCTCTATTTAGAATGATGCTGGGCTGAGGTTTAGCATAGAAAACTTTTACAATGTTGAGGTAAGTTCCTGTTATCCCTAGTTTTTCTAGTGTTTTAAACATAAAGCGGTGCTGTATTTTGTCAAATGCTTTTTCTGCGTCTATCGAGATGATCATGTGGTTATTATCTTTAAGTCTATTGATGTGGTGAATTACATTTATTGATTTACGTATGTTGAACCAGCCTTGCATTCCAGGGATGAAACCCACTTGATCATGGTGCACAATCTTTTTGATGTGTTTTTGTATCCTATTTGCCAGAATTTTATTGAGGATTTTTGCATCTATATTCATTAGAGATATTGGTCTGAAATTTTCTTTCTTTGAAGTGTCTTTGTCTGGTTTTGGAATCAGGGTGATATTGGCCTCATAGAATGAATTTGGAAGACTCCCTCTTTTTCTATTTCCTGAAATAGATTGAAGAATATTGGTATTAGTTCTTCTTTAAAGGTCTTGTAAAACTCTGCTGTATATCCATCTGGTCCTGGGCTTTTCTTGGTTGGTAACTTTTTTTTTTTTTTTTTTTAAGAGAGAGAAAGAATTTTTTAATATTTATTTTTTAGTTTTTAGTGGACACAACATCTTTATTGTATCTGTATGTGGTGCTGAGGATTGAACCCAGCGCCCTGTGTATGCCAGGCAAGTGCACTACCGCTTGAGCCACATCCCCAGCCCGGCTATTAATCTTTTGATTGCTTCTTCTATTTCCTCACATGATATTGGTCTGTTTACATTGTATATATCTTCCTGATTCAATCTGGGCAGATAATATGACTTAAGGATTATCCATGCCTTCACTATCTTCTATTTTATTGGAGTATAAGGTTTCAAAATAATTTCTAATTATCTTCTGTATTTCTGTAGTATCTGTTGTAATATTGCCTTCTTCATCCCTTATGCTAGTAATTTGAGTTCTCTCTCTTCTTTTCCTTGTTAGCTTGGCTAAGCGTCTGTCAATCTTATCTATTTTTTCAAAGAACCAACTTTTTGTTTTGTCAATTTTTTCAATTGTTTCTTTTATTTTAATTTCCTTGATTTCAGCTCTGATTTTACTTATTTCTTGCCTTCTACTGCATTTGCTGCTAATTTGCTCTTCTTTTTCTAGGGCTTTGAGATGTAGTGTGAGATCATTTATTTGTTGGCTTTTTCTTTTTTTGAGGATGAACTCCATGCAATGAATTTTCCTCTTAGTACTGCTTTCATAGTATCCCATAGATTTCAATATATTGTGTCTGTGTTTTCATTTATTGCAAAGAATTTTTTTAAATTTCCTCCTTGATGTCTTCTGTAACCCATTGTTCATTCAGTAGCATATTGTTCATTCTCCAAGTAATGTAGGAATTTTTCTTCCTTATTTTATTGTTAATTTCCAATTTCATTCCATTATGATCAGATAAAATGCATGGTAATATCTCTACTCCTTTACATTTGCTAAGAGTTGCCCTATGGCATAATATATAGTCTATTTTTGAGAAGGATCCATGTGCTGCTGAGAAAAAAGTGTATCTGCTTGATTTTGGTTGACATATTCTATATATGTCAATTAAGTTTAAGTTATTAATTGTGTTATTGAGATCTATAGTTTCTTTATTAAACTTTTGTTTGGAAGATCTGTCCAGTGGTGAGAGAGGTTTGTTAAAATCACCCATGATTACTGTGCTGTGGTCTGTTTGTCTCTTGAACTTGAGAAGGGTTTTTTTGATGAACATAGCTACACCATTGTTTGGGGCATATATATTAATGATTGTTATGTCTTGTTGGTGAATGGTTCCCTTTAACAGTATGTAGTGTCCTTCTTTATTTCTTTTTATTAAATTTGGCTTGAAGTCTATTTTATTTGATATGAGTATGGACACCCCTGCTTGCTTCTGAGGTCCATGTGAGTGGTATGATTTTTCCCAACCTTTCACCTTCAGTCTGTGTATGTCTTTTCCTATCAGATGAGTCTCCTGTAGGCAGCATATTGTTGGATCTTTTTTTTAATCCAGTCTACTAGCCTATGTCTTTTGATTGGTGACTTTAAGCCATTAACATTTAGGGTTACTATTGAGATATGGTTTGTACTTCCAGCCATGTTTGTTTATTTTTGTTATTTAACTTGATTTGTTTTTCCTTTTTGATTAGTTTTTCTCCTTACTGTACTACTTCCCACTGTTGATTTTCGTTGTTGTTTTTCATTTCCACTTCATGTAATATTTTGCTCAAGATGCTTTGCAGAGCCAGTTTTCTAGCTCTGAACTCTTTTAACTTTTGTTTATCATGGAAGGTTTTTATTTCATTGTCAAACCTGAAGCTTAATTTTGCTGGATACAAGATTCTTGGTTGTAACCCATTATCTTTCAGCATTTGAAATATGTTGTTCCAGGATATTCTAGGTTTCAGCATCTGTGATGAAAAATCAGCCGTTAACCTAATTGGTTTACCACTAAACGTAATAATCTGCCTACTTTCTCTTGTAGCTTTTAAAATTCTCTCCTTGTTCTGTATGATGGACATATTCATTATAATGTGTCTTAGTGTGGGTCTCTTGTGGTTTTGTACATTCGGTGTCCTATAGGCTTCTAGGATTTGGATTTCTGTTTCATTCTTCATGTCTGGAAAGTTTTCTAAAATCATTTCATTGAACAGATTGCTCATTCCTTTGGTTTGGACTTCTATGCCTTTTTCTATCCCAATAACTCTTAAATTTGATTTTTTTTTTCTTGGATGTTCTGCTCGTGGTTTCTTGTCAGCTTTTCTGAGTTGCCTAAACTATTTTCGAGATGATATATTTTGTCTTCGGTTGTCTGATGTTCTGACTTCTAATTGGTCTACTCTACTCTTGATTCTCTCATTTGAGTTTTTAATTTGGTTTATAATTTCCTTCATTTCCAGGATTTCTTTCTTTTTTTTTTTTTTTGTATAACCTCTATCTCCCTGTAGAGTTGATCTTTTGCTTCTTGGATTTGTTTATGTAATTCATTGTCAAAGTGATCTTTCATTGTCTGCATTTGCTGTCTAAGGTTTTCCTTGAGACTCCATATCAACTGAAGCATGCATATCTTGAAATCTTTATCTGACATTTTTTCTGCTGCAGCTAACAACTCCTTTATTGTTGAGTTGTCCTGCATTGTTTGTGTTCCTTTTTCCCTTGTTTTTTTCACGATGCTCATGTTTCTTTCCAGCTCTGTGTGACTGCTGTGTTATTATTTACTCTTATAAATTTGTGTTGTTTTTGTATAGCTCTGAGGTCTCTCCTTTGTGATGGGAGTTAATGTCTAGAGATGTGGGGTTCAACTGTAATTTAAAGTAACTTCATTAGCTTCATAAAAGGCATACAGGTTCTTGTGGTGTATAGAGAAGTGAAGGTTGGAGGTAGGACTTTAAAGTTAGGAGGAAAGATGTGAGGATATGGGGATTAATATATCTTAGCTACTTTGGAGGAGAGCTCTAATGAAGGGTGTTAGTAACAGGAGAATAAACAGGAGTATTTTGGGGTAGCTAAGTACTTGGGAAGACTATAAGATGCATATAAACATTCACCTATTTGCATTTAGAACATTACACGTAGTTGAAATAGTAACGCTTGGGAGGTTGGGACAGGAAGTGAAGGGAGAAGAAAAGTAAAAAGAAAAGATGAAGAAAGTGAAATAAAGAAAAAAAGAAAAAAGGAAAAAAAAAAGAAAAAAGAAAAAAAAAGAGAAAAATGTGCTCTTAAGAGTTCTGTTTTCTTCTTTACCAGTAGGTGGCATTGTGCATTCCAGGTTGGGCCTCTGCCCTTAGGAGGTAGGAAGTAATCGGTGGGAGGCGGCTCTCGCTCCCCTGCCAGGTGCCTCTCCAATCCCGGTCTCTTTGGGTTGCTCCCGCCCTCTATCCCCCTTGCTTCTCCTGCTCACCAGGCCCCAGTCACTGGGGCTCCTCTTCATAGTCCTGGGATCACTCTGGGCGTGAGGTGCCCTGGTCACCCCACGCTGGCGATCAGCTGAACGCTCTTTGTTGAACACTCACTAAGTCATCACGATTGATCTGTCGCTAATCTTGCTGTCTGGTGAGATCCGCCTAAAGCTATGAGGTAGATTTTCCAAAATGGCAACCGCCCATCTCCCTGCGCAGGTGTCCTGTGAGGGGGAGGGAACTGGTTTGTATCTCCACTAAGTCCAAACTTCAGTCCTGGGTCCGATGCCCCGTGGAGATGCGATTTGCAGTCTGGCACATTCTATCTCCAAAGGATCCGAATCTCTGTGTCTCTAAGCTGCCAGCACTTCACAGCGTTCAATTCAGTTCCGCTGGCAACGTTCACTTCCGCACACGAGCAACTCGGAGTTTCTCGAATTCTGGACTGCATTTGTGACCAGCCCCTGTTTATAATCCTGTCACAGGCCTGATGAAGTTTAAATTCGTGGGTGAGGGCTCCTATTAGGGGGAGCATCTGCCCACTAGATCGGGGTCACATAAAGAGTTCTCCTCTAGTCCGCCATCTTGCTGAATCAGCAGTGTTTTCTTTTTTTTTTAATTTTTTTTAAGGAGAGAGAGAGAGAGAGAGAGAGAGAGAGAGAGAGAGAGAGAGAGAGAGAGAGAAATTATTTTTGATATTTATTTTTTAGTTCTTGGCAGACACAACATCTTTTGTTTGTATGTGGTGCTGAGGATGGAACCCAGGCCGCACGCATACCGCTTGAGCGCTCAGATGGAGTACACATTGACATCCCACGTGATGAAAGAATGTTCTATTGAGTTACTTTGGTTCCTACCAAGATATCTGTGCATACAGGATATTGCTGACATAATTAAAATTCTTGACATGAATTTTAAGCATTTCCAATATAATAATGGTCTTCTCCCAACTTCTGTTCCAGATAGCCATCCAAGTCCAACTTGGTATTAATTATTTTACTTTTTCAAATGTCCATGGATGCGATCTAATAAGAAAGAGATTCCTTTGGCCTGGCTATGAATCAGCACAGGGTGTTATTCTGAAGATTCACGAATTTGGGGGAAGAAATTGTAGAAGAATGAAGGAATAAGAGCTGATTAATTCCCATTCTCCCCATAGAGATGAGTAACCTGCCAAGGAATAAAAAAGACCCTGGAAAATAAAGCAAAATGAACAAAATCTCAGTAAATTCTTGACTGAATCACAGGGCTTGGAAATGAGATCTGTTTACTGGCAATCATTGTGTGCCTTGGGAAAAGTATGAGCATGTTAGAGTTTCAATGAACTGCAGCACACATGATTTATAGAAGTGAGAATCCCCGGGGAGCTCCCCACATGGCCTGGGAGGTGGATGATGAACTGAGGGTCATGGGGACACAGGACTGTTTTGGGGGTATGGTTCTTGCCAGAGTAGGTTTCCTTCTGTTTGCTTGGGTGGAATATTTGGGAAGAGGATAGAGGATTTAAGAGTTGGAGAGAATGTTTATCTCTCAATGATATTTCTGTTCAAGCATGGTTTCTGCTGCCTGCATTCATCGATCTATCCCCATACTATCATTCAAATGAATGATTACTATTTCTCAATAAATGTATAAATCTTCTATTTTCCTCACAATCTTTTCCTTAATATTTGAACATTATTATATTTAAGTCTTCAATGGTACCAGGTCCTAAAACTAAACAAATATAAATATCCCACCCACCACCACACAAGAATAAATAAATATATTGTATATGTAGAAACTATAACTCTATATTGTATATATAGCATCAATCAATCTATCTATCTATCTATCTATCCATCCATCCATCTATCTACCTACCTATCTATCTATCTCTATATCTCTCTATTTGTATCTTTATCTCTTTCATCAGAACAGTAGTGAAAATTAAGAATACCAATCTGGAAAATAGTCTATTTTAAACAAATTTATTGCCATTAATGGGATAAAAAAAATCATAAAATCTAAGACCACAGTAGAGCATTATGAAAAATTCTCTTTCATGGAAATAGGGAAGAGTTCTTAGATATAAAAAATATGATAGTAGGAAGCTACCGAAGTTTGACTTCTAGAGTAAGCTGAATAGTTTACCAACTCTGTATTCAATTTCTTATTTATTTATTTTTTACATACATGACAATAGTGGAATGCATTACACTCATTATTACCCATTTACAGCACAATTTTTTGTAACTCTGTATATAAAGTGTGTTCACACCAAATCATGCCATTATACATATACTTTCTCTCTCTTTTTTCTTTTTGCATTGCAATACTTATTACACGTATATACCACAATTTATCATATCTCTGTTTGTATATAAGGTATGTTGACACCAAATTCAAATCTTCATACATTTATTTTGTATAATGATGACCATCCCCTTCTACCATCCTTGCTATTCCCCCTCCCCTTCCCTTTCCCTCCCACCCCTCTTCCCTATCTAAAAATAATCTTCCTTCCATGCTCTCCCTCCCTACCCAACTTTGAGTCAACCCCCTTGTATCAGAGAAAATATTCAGCATTTGTTTTTTTGGGATTGGCTAACCCACATAGCATAATCTTCTCTAACGCCATCCGTTTACCTACAAATGCCATGATCTTGTTCATTTTTAGTGCTGAGTAATATTCCATTGTGAATAAATGCCACATTTTTTTTATCCATTCATCCACTGATGGACATCTAGGTTGGCTCCACAGTTTAGCTATTGTGAATTGTGCTGCTATAAACATTGATCCATATTCAATTTCTCAGAAGCACTCTTGAAAGTTGATCTACATAGGACTCAGATAAAACAAAGTTACCAATAGAAAATGAGTTCCAACTCTTGAGTGTTGTGAACACAGAAAGACCATGTACTCCAGTCCCTGGCCAGGAGAACCACACAGAGGGCAAACACTTTCTCTACTAGGGGATAAGGCTTGACTGTGGATCTGCTCCACAGGAACTCTGATTTTTATTGCTTACAAAGACCATGGAAGTGTGGATATATTAATCAAATGTAGCAATCCCATTATTTATCTATAGCCCAGCCCTTTTATAACATTTCCCCTCTCTGCTCTTGTTCAACAAAACAGGTCTAGATTTGCATTAGTTTATTTTCCCCAAGATTAGGACACTGAAAGTGAGAAATGGTTTTCCAATTGCTTATATCCTCCTAAGAATATTCAGAGGAGTGAGGGTCTAATTATTCTTACCTTCTTTGTTTTTATAAGGGGACAGATGTTGACTGATTAGAGTGAGCATATAACTTATTTTCCAAAGCAAGACCTTTCTGAGAGTGAGAATAAGAGCTATTAATAATTGTGCTAGGACAAAGAGCAAAATGGGATTAGTGGGCCCCCTACTTATAATAAAAATAAAAACATACCTAGCCAGGTTTCACTGATTTATTGCACATTTCAAACAAAAACACACTTAATACCTAACACAAACATGGTTATATAATTTTTATTTTAATTCCTCCTTGAGGGAAAAGCATACAATAATCTTTTGAAAAATGTCCTATACAATCAGACACATGCTTTCTCCTCGCCCCACCCCTGACCCTCCTATGGTAAGATAATCATAAGTAGAACTTAAATAAATCTGTTATATAAAACAATGAACAATGATGTCCTTTACAGCAAATAGATTTAAGGGCCTGGTAGTTGGTAGAGAAATATTCCTGGAGCTCAGAGAAAAATAAAGATATTAAAACTTTGTAAGAGAAAAAAAAAGGCATGTGGAGAATAAATACAGGATATCAACTCCATTTTTATCAAGACTCAGATAAAGGCAGGGAAGACTGTAAAAGGAAAAATAATGAGAAAAAAAGGTTAGAAATACATTCCCTAGGATGAAAAACAAAACAAAATCTTACTAAAACCACAAATATAGAGGTAAGGAAAAATTCACTAAGGATCAAATGATATAGAAAAAAAAGGTAAGAAATCACTTCCGTATTCAACAGTTATTAGTTCTAAATTGAGTGATGGGTTGTACTATTGTTCCCAATTTGCTCTCCCACCTTTGATAAGATTAATACATGCCTGCTTGTTGCCATGTGAATTGCTGTGCTGTCTATATGCCACTATGGAAAAATACCTAAGAAAAACAACTTGGAGGAGGAAAGCTTTCTGTGGCTCATGGGTTCAGAAGTCTCAGTCCATGGTTGGGCGGGCTCAATTGCTTTACTTCAGGCAGGACATCATGGCAGAAAGGAGTAGCAGAGGAAATCTTTTCAACTCATGGCAGCTGGGAAGAAGGGGCAAGGGAGAGGATGGGAATGAGAAATATCTCTTCAGACCATGCTCCCAGTGAACTCCTTCCTTCAGCTATGCCCCACTACCTGCAGTTTGCACAGTCTCCAAGGAGTTCATTTGGCTATCAGTGGATTAATCCTCTGAAGGTGTTGCAGCCCTCATGAGCCAACCACTTCCCAGCAGACCCCACCTCTGAATATTGCTTCTTTGGGGACCAAGATTTCAAAACATGAACCTTTGAGGGACATTCAAGATCCAAACCATAATGTTGGCAGTGCTTCCATGTAGGAGAAATATGCACTCCCTCCCCCTCCATTGTTATTAGGGTTAGGCATGTGATTTCCTTTGGCCAGTGAATTGTAAGCAGAAATGTTATGTGCTAAATATGAACAGAAGATTTGAGAGTGAGTTTTATATGTAGTTCTGCCATTGTTCTTTCCATTCTGCAGGAGAAAAGATGTTCCAGACAAGATCTGCTCTATCAGCAGGGATTCTGGAATAAAAATGATGTAAGGGAAGCTTCAGCTGTGGGGAGGAGCTTCAGACTACCTTTAGCAACACTTGATGAAATAAGCACTTGTTGGTTAGAGCAACTGAGACATTAGGGTTATATATTATAGCAGTATAACCAAACAAAATCTGACAAATAAAAATGCTTATGATGTTCTTGTTAATTGCGTGGTACTTGAATATTAGCCACCATTGATACCTGCCTTTACTGAAGTTATAGTGTAGTAAGTCACCCTATGAAACTTATGATAAAAACAAGAGAGGCATATATCCTCTATGTCTAATAACTTGCACAATATACTATTCATATATTCTTATGGAAAATAGAGACAATTAATAACACAACTGAAATATGGGTAAAACATGTTTTTAAGAATAGAGAAATTATATTTACATAGGACTAATAATGAGCTTTGAAAGTATAATTTGAGAGCATGGTATTTCAAAGTACACTATATTTTGAAAAAATAGTATTCATTAGTTCAGCAAATAATTTTGAAATGTAGATATTATTTTCCTAAAGAATTCAGAAAATCAACTATACAACTATTAGAGCTAATAAAAAGAGCTTCTACCATTAGTAGTTACAAAAATATGCAGATACAGCACCATTAGCTTTCTTATATACTTGTAGATATAATTAGGAAAAAGATCTCTGCCATCATAGCGACAAAATTATATGATACTTAGGAATGCAGTTACCAAGAAATGTGGCATTAGGGAAATTTTACTAAGAGATATAAAATGAATGAGATAATTTAGTGCTATGAATGTAAAGAGGAAACTGAGGCTTAGAGATCTTGAATAACTTACCTAAGGTTGTAGTGCCAGCAAGAAAGACAGACACAATCTGAAACCAAATCTCTCAGACTGTGTTCTTGTCATGACTTCACACAGCACCAACTTACTAAGAAATAAATGTTTGTGCTTTGGAATAACAGTAACTTTGACCCCTAGAATTCCAAGAGGATACATGGGTTATGTGTCCTGGCTATGTGGAGAATCCTAACCTCAACTCAGGCTTCCTGAAAAGTTTCTTCTCCATCATCTCCTTTAGTGATAATCCTCTGTACATCATTCATTCCATCTAGGCCTTGGCAGCATTGCTATCTTTGATGAGAAGGATTTTTTTAGTACTTATATCTTTTTAAAAATTTTATTGTAATTTGTTATATATGACAGTAGAATGCATTACAATCCATATTACACATATAGAACACAATTTTTCATATCCCTGGATGTACACAAAGTAGAGTCACACCATTTGTGTCTTCATACATGTACTTAGGGTAATGATGTTCATCTCATTCCACTGTCTTTCCTACTCCCATGCAAAGTTTCAAGCAGTCTTTTCTGTACAAGGGGCAGGCTCCAGTGCCCTTCCTTGATGGATCCCAGAGCAACAACCACATCTTTGAGAACCTTTGTTTACTTTTGCCCTGGTTTTTAGTCTTGCTGCTATTTATGATCCTAACTCTTCTGGGGCAGCTCTTGATGCTGGTGGAAAACCATATCCTGATTCATGTGCTATTAACACCACCATTTTTGCTGTCTCCATTTTAGTTAGCCCTGTGACCAAATGACCTGACAAGAACAATTTTAGAGAAGGAAAAGTTTTATTTGGAGCTCATGGTTTTAAGGTCTTAGTCCATAGATGGCTGACTACCTTGCTCTGGACTGAAGGTGAGACAGAGCATCATAGTGGAAGGGTGTGGAGGAGGGAAACAGCTCGGGATGTGGCCACCACAAAGTAAGAGAGAATAACTAAGCTCTGTTCACCAAAGACAATATATACTCCAGCCAATTACCCCTGATCCAGCCACACCTTATCCACCTGCCTACAGTCACCACCCATTTAACCCTTATCAGGGAATTAATTCACTCATTAGACTAAGGTTCTCATAAACCAATCATTTCACATCTAAACTTTCTTGCATTGTCTCTCACACGAGTTTTTGGAGGATACCTAAAATATCTAAGCCATAATAATTTCCAATGTTACCTAGGCCCTTTTCAGTGCTTTTTGATACTCTGGCCCAAAAGATCAGGGTTTGTGACATCTGTTGTTACAATATTCCTTATGGTTTTCCAGTGGAGCAAATGGAAGAGTTTATTTTTGTAGTTAATTTTTAAATTGCAAGTAAACATTACATATATTTATGATATTCAACACAATGTTTTGATATGCATATTCATTGTGGAATGGTTAAGTCTATTGGTTTAATAGATGCAGTCTCCGATATGCTTATTATTTTGCAGTGATATAATATTTTCTCTTACAAATTTTCAAGTGTGGGTTATGTTGTTATTAACTGTAGTAACCATGATATACAATAGATTCCTTAAACTTATTCCTCCAAACTGAAATTTTGGGTCCTTTGCCCCAAATCTTCACCAATCCCTCTGCTTACTACCACTTTTCTCTTTGTTTCTGTTTATCCTTATATTCCTAATATAAGTGAGATAATGTGGCATTTGCCTTTCTGTGCTGAGTTTGTTTCACTTAGCATAATGTCCTCCAGGTTCATCCATTTTGTCACAGATAATAGGATTTCCTTCTTTTATAAGAATAAATTGTATATTATTTTGTGTATAGACCACCTCTTCTTTATAAATTTATCCACTGATGAATACTTAGGTTGTTGCCTTATCTTGGCTATTGTGAATAATGCCCAATGAGCATGAGAATGAACATATCTCTTCAACATGCTGATTTTATATTCTTTGGATATACCCCAAGTGCAATTCCTGGACCAGATGATAGTTCCATTTTTAATTTTTTTGAGAATTTCCATTAGTTCAACTTCCATAATAGCTGTTTCATTTATATTCACAGTGCCACTGAGCGAGAGTTCTCTTGGCTCCACGTCTTCACCAATATTGGTTATTTTTACCTTGTTCATAATAGCTGTTCTAACATTTTGAAGGGATATCTCATTACTGTTTTGATTTTCATTTCCCCACTGACTACTGATGTTGAGGACATTGTCATATACTTAATGACCATTTGCATATATTTTGAGAAACACCAATTCGGGTCCTTTGCCCATTTTTAATTCCTTCCTTCCTTCCTTCCTTCCTTCCTTCCTTCCTTCCTTCCTTCCTTCCTTCCTTCCTTCCTCCCTCTCTTCTTTCTTTTTTTTCTTTACTATTGAGTTCCTCATATATTTTGTACAGTAACTCCTTTTAAATATTTCCTGCCACCCTGTAGGTTGACTCTTCACTCTATTGCTTGTTTCCTTTGCCATGCTGAAGCTTTTAGTTTGCTGTTATCCCATTCATCTATTTGTGCTGTTCAAGTCAAACCCAAGGATTCTTTGCTCAGACCAATCCCATACAGCTTTTTTCCCCCTGTGTTTTCTACTAGTAATTTTACAGTTCTAGGTATTTCATTAAGTTTTTAACATATCATGAGTTGAATTTTATATGCACTTTAAGACAAAGTCTAATTTCATTCAGCATGTGAATTTCCATTCTCCATGTCATTTTTTGAAGAGGTGGCCTTTTTGCAACTGTATATTGAAATCCAACTGACCATAATGTATCAATTTATTTCTAGGCTCTGTATTTTGTTTCTTTGGTCTTTGTGTCTATTTTTATTCAAGTGCCATAAAGTTTTGATTAATCACATTCTGTAGTAGATTTTGAAATTAGTGTGATGCCTCTGGCTTTGTTCTCTTTTTTTCCCCCTCAATATTTCTTTAGCTATTTGAGGTCTTTTGTGGTGCCTTGCAAATTGTAGGGTTGTTGTTTCTACTGTGAGATTGAATCTGTAGATTGCTTTGGATAGTATGGACATTTTAGCAAGATTAAGTCTTCTAATCCATGACCATGAAATATCTTTCTATTTATTTGTGTCGTGTTCACTTTCTTCCATCACAGTTTTGTGGTTTCCAGTGTACAGATATTTCATTTAAATGTATTCATAAGCAGTTTATTTTTTGTAGCTATTATAAATGAGAATGTATTCTTGATTTCATTTTCAGATTCTCTGTAGCTAGTGTATAGAAATGCCACTGATTTTTGTATATCGACATTATATTCCCTATCTTTACTGACTTTGGATATTAATTTGAATAGTTTTCCTGTGAAGTGTTTAGGGTTTTTTTATATACAGGATCATGTTATTTGCAGAATTTAACTTCTTTCTTTCCACTTTGTATGCCCATTAGTTATTTCTCTTGCCTATTTGCTGTGACAAAGACTTCCAGTGCTATGCTGCATAGATGTGACCAGAGTGAGCATCCTTGTCTTATTTCTGCTCTTAGAGGAAAAAACTTCACCTTTTCACTATTATGATGACAGCTGTGGACTTATCATATGTGGGCTTTATTGTCATCCTTCTATATCTAATTTGTTGAGAACTTTTTTTGAAAAGTGATGTTGAACTTTCTCAAATGCTTTTTTCTGCATTTATTGAGATGATCATATATTATTTTTTTAAAAATTTCATTCTATTAATGTAGTGTATCACATTTACAGATTTGCATATGTTTAACCATCCTTGCATTCCAGGGATAAATCCACTTATCATGGTGAATTAGTTTTTTAATATGTTGTTGAATTTGGTTTGCAGTGTTTTACTGAGAATATTTTCAACTGTGTTCATTAAGGATATTGGCTTACTATTTTTTTTCATTTTCTTATAGTGTTTGTGTCTGGTTTTACTGTCAGGGTGATGCTGGGCTTGCATAATGAGTTTGGAAATATTTTCTTTTTCTTTTTTTGCTGGTGCTGGAGATTGATCCCAGGGTCTTGTGCATGTGAGGCAAGTGTTCTCCCACTGAGTTATACCCTTAGCCCTTGAAAATATTTTTTTGCTCTTCGATTTTTTCTGAAGACTTTGAGAAGGACTGGTGTTTTTCTTTAAATATTTGGTAGAATTCAGTTGCAAAGTCATTGTGTTGTGGGCTTTATTTTGAGAGATTTTTACATCTTCTGCTTTGATGTCTTCACTCATTATTGGTCTGTTCAGATCTTCTAGTCTTTTTTTTTTAATTTTTGTTTTTGTGGCACTGGAAATTTAACCCAGTCTCTGTAATGTAGCAAGACCCTCAACAACTTAGTGAGCCTCTGCCTCAAAATAAATTTAAAAGGACTTCAGATCTTTTAATTCTTCTAATTCTGTCTTTGTAGGGTATATGACTCTAGGAGATCAACCATTTCTTACAGGTTCTCTAATTTGTTGGTGTATAATCCCTGGTAGTGGTACTTATAATTCTTTGTCTTTATGTGGTATCAGTTGTAAGTTCTCCTCTTTAATTTCTGATTTTATTTACTGGAGTATTTTTCCCCCATTGTGTAGCTAAAGGCTTATAAACTAATTTTTTTTTGAAAGCAACTCTTTGTTTATCTTTCTCTTTTTTCTAATCTCCATTTCACTTACATTTGTCCTGGTCATTATTATTTCCTTCCTTCTGCTGACTTTGATCTTAGATTAGATTGTGCTTCCTTTATAGTTCTTTAAGATGTTACACCAAGCCGTTTATTTGAGATTTTTGTTTCTTTCCTTCTCTCTCTCTCTCTCTTTTTGGTACTAGGGATTGAACCCAGGGACATTCAACCACTGAGCCACATCCCCAGCCCTTCCTCTGTATTTTATTTAAAAACAGGGTCTTGCTGAGTTGCTTAGGGCCTCACTAAATTGCTGAGACTGGCTTTGAACTTGAGATCCTCCTATCTCAACCTCCTGAGTCACTGGGATTACAGGTGTGTCCCACCATGCCTGGCCTTGTTTCTCTTTTTTGATGGAGGCATTTATTGTTATAAATTGCCCCCTTAGAGTCATTTTTTGTTTCATTCTGAAAGTTTCAGTATGTTGTATTTCCATTTTCAGTTTTTTTCATTGACCTACTAGTTGCTCAGGAACATGTTCACTAATCTCCATGTGTTTGTGCATTTTCTGAAACCCCTACAAGTCCTGAACTTCTTGCTTCATACCATTGTGTTTCCAAAAGATAGTTTATATGATTTCAATTTTCTTAAATTTGTTAATACTTGTTCTGTGGACTAACATGACTTATCCTGGAGAATGTTCCTTGTGTACTTGAGGAAACATGTGTTCTTCCGTTGTGGGACAGAATGTTCTGTGTATGTCTGTTGAGTCCATTCTGTTATGTGTCTGTT